>NC_140165.1:127858048-128002981 GCF_963971535.1 Notolepis coatsorum | reverse complement strand
GAAAACTTCATTTGTATTTTACAGTGATTAATTAGCAGGTCTGTTCACATCCCTGTGATGTGTGGAAGTCAATAGAAGTGTCTTGACACCTTCCTAACAAGAGATGTGCATACTGTGAGATGATGCGGAAGTTAAGTTAACTTGCATTTCTGCCTAGTATTGTATATCACCCAGAGCGTTCATGTTTTATTGTTGCAGAGCTTAGGTCTTTATAAATGACTGCCGCATTATTTACAGTTGATAATGTTATTTCGCTGTTTCGTGGCTGGAAAGCTGAGAAGACCTGGGTGTTTCATTTCATTTCCCCTAACGTTCCCTGTGCCAGTAAGTCAGTTTTACCCCATAGACCATTCCCCTCTTTAATGGGAAAATCTGGAGACGGACATAACATGAACTGGAGATCACATGGACACAGAGGCTCAATGGGAACTCCTGGTTACCCTTAAAAGACATTATCATCTAGGATCAAAATGTAATTTTGCCTAATTGACGTCAGTGACAAAACAATGACTTGAAGACTGATGACAGTTTCTGTTTGAGCTGAGAGAGAGTGCACAGTATGTCTACCAGTCAGAACCTTGAGAAAGAGTGCAAGGGGGGAATGACTGGGGAGTGCGTGTGAACCTCTCCTTAAATGCACCGAAATAAACGGCCTGTGTGACCCGTCGTCTGTTTTCCCTTCGTGGTTCAGGAGAGGGGAGTTTTCCATTAATGTCGGCTTCCACATATTTTCCATTTCATCATCGTCGTTGTTGACATTCAGCCGCCCCCATCCAGCACACTGGTCCTGTTCTCATGCTGTGCTAGACGCCTGGGCCTGACAGATTAAACTCTCTCCCTCTCACCTCGACTCACGTCTGACCAGCAACATTGGCTGTTGACTAGCCTAGTTAGCCTAGCGCTGGGCTAGCATTCCTTTCCTCTTGGCTCATCCAAGGGCCAGGCCGCTGTGGTTGGCTGTGGCCCTCAACAGGCTCCCCCTATCCTAGCCATGGGGATTCACGGCATGGAACTGATGGCCATCGGCGTCGTCATCATTCTCTTCATGGCCGTTCTCAAGCAATTTGGCATCCTGGAGCCCATGTCTTCCTTCGAAGGTAAGGGCCATCATGGCCCCATTCTCCAGGGTCACACAGTGCCCGTGTTTGGTGCTATAGTATTATGGATGAAGCATGGCTGAACCTATAATAATGTTTTATTATTGCTCTACTATCATTTAACATTATTGAATGGTTATTGTAAGTGACTATGCAAATATTTGATAATGAAGTCAACGTGACAGAAATCATGTAGAGGTCAAACCCTCTGGTAATGGATTCAGAGATTTTTCTTTTTTCATCAGGATAATGGTATGTTAGTTTGCGCATAGGAGAGACAGCTACTGTGTGGTATTAGAGGAGTGGATAGTTGGTGGATTCGTTTGGCCAACTAAGTGATATACTGTAAATTCTGGATGGGCATTTAAAGAGTGTACATTTCAGTGGGGGGGGGGGGGGGGGGGGGTGCGCGCGCGCATGTGCATGTTTTAGGGCTGTTAGAAGACATCAGTTTGTGCTTAGTGATTGATGTTTTACCTTTTGATTTGAGTTTTGTTGTGCCAAGGTAGGCGATTACAGTAGGAAGGCTTCCAGGGTGCACATTAGTGCTTCTCACATGGCTCCACATCACAGGCTATAAGGAAACACCAGTAATGTATTTTCATAATTTATCGCTCCTCTCAATCTCTCCAATCATCCATTATTCTGAAAGCAAAAGCAAACACCACATTTCTCTGTCCCTCTCCTTCTCTCTCTCTCTCTCTCTCTCTCTCTCTCTCTCTCTCTCTCTCTCTCTCTCTTCTCTCTCTCACCCTCTCTCTGTGGTCACATAATTCAGAGAGGCATGGCTTACACCCAGGTTTAGCATTACTCCACATCAATTATACATTGAATATCGAACAGGCCTTCTCTGAGGCCGCCTAAATATGGAGCCTGTAGTCCTCCTCCAAGACCCTGAAGGACACTGGCCATCCCTCAGTAGCCCTCCAAATGTCCAACCCCGCTTCCCTCTCATTATCTGCCTTCCCCTTTATTATCTCTACTTCATCACCGTCTCCCCCACGGGACTCATTTACCAACTACAGTCTTCATCCGTCTCTCTCTCCCTCTCCCCAGTTGTTTCTCTTTTAATAAGTGACCATGGCGCACCATCCAATTTCTACCAGCCCGGTTGACCTTGAAGGCCTTTGGTTTTGTGTTTTGAGAGTCATACTACTTGACTAATTAAACCCTATGGGGCCTGGAAAGCTGATGTCACATTCCTGGGGCAGCTTAGCCACCATTTGTAGATAATAATAATAATAATAATAATAATAATAATAATAATATAATAATAATAATAATAATAATAATAATAATAATAAATAATAATAATAATAATAATAATAATAATAATAATAATAATAATAAATAATAATAATAATAAAATAATAATAATAATAATAATAATAATAATAATAATAATAATAATAATAATAATAATAATAATATAATAATAATAATAATAATAATAATAATAATAATAATAATAATAATAATAATAATAATAATAATAATAATATAATAATACACTTTATTTGTATAGCACCTTTCATTCAAGAATTTCAGCCCAAAGTGCTTCACAGCAGTGATGTAGACTCAAAATAAACATATGCATGAAATGAGCATCGAATTGGCATAATTATAAACAGGTATAAAATGAGCAGAGAATTTATATTAAAACCTCCCAAAAATATTGTAATAGATTTATTATTTATTATGATAGATTTATGACATTCAAATCTATAAAAGACTATTAGCAGGTTTTGGACAAAATAATAATAATAATGGCTTGAAAGATTCAAGCAAAGCATGAAGTGCAGACATAAAATGAGAAAAAATACATTTACCTTTAGTCATATAGCTTACGCTTTTATCCAAAGCGACTTAAATGTTCTGTACAGCAAGTCAGCAGGAAGGGTACAACTCTTGACATTGTTCGTCAAACAGTGTTGAACTTGGGTGCTACAGTCTAGTAGTATAGTTATATTAGCTTAGTAGGTATTACTATAGGCAAGGTAGATTACTTAGTGGAAAAGTGTATGAGTTGAAGTGGCTTGGTGGCGGAAGTCAGTAGACCATCTAGCAGTGCATTGCAGTAGGATTTGGCCGACAGGTGAAGTAACTCCATTTTGCTTAGGTTCAGTTTGAGGTGGTTGGTCGTCATCCAGGCAGAAATGTCGGACAGGCAGGCCTAGATCCGCTCAGAGACTTGGATATCTGAGGGAGGAAAGAGAGGAAGAGTTGGGTGTCATCGGCATAGCAGTGATATGAGAAGCTAACAGTGTTAATGGAGCTAATGCTGAGTGCAGAATAAGAGCAATGCAAAAAGTGTAGACAGAATAAAAGCAGTGCAAGCTATAGTTTACACAAATTAGCATAAAATAGACTGAGTAAAATAGTGCAATAGTGCAGCGCAATATAATAGCTGTCATCTACAGTACACCAATCACAGTCTGGATGCAATGAGTCCAAGCAGCAGAGTGTATTAAAAGGCTATGGTGAAGAGGATCACACCCACTGGCCGTGTTGATGGGAAGATGTTTGGGTTAAAAGATCATTTGAACATCAGCTACCACTGAAAACCTCAGGACCGTCACGGATAGAAACCCTGACCCTTCTTCTTATCCATCCCTTCCTCCACTTTCTTTGACATTTTTGCAGTTTTTGTGATTTGCCCATTCAAACAAGGGCAAGATGTTTAATAGCTACAGTATTTATATCCTGTGCACTCAGCATTAGCTTCATTAACACTGTTATGGTAACAGTTCACAAGATTGGACACTGTGTGTGTGTGTGTGTGGTGTGTGTGTGTGTGTGTGTGTGTGTGTGTGTGTGTGTGTGTGTGTGTGTGTGTGTGTGTGTGTGTGTGTGTGTGTGTGTGTGTGTGTGTGTGTGTGTGTGTGTGTGTGTGTGTGTGTGTGTGTGTGTGCGTGTGCGTGCGTCCATTCTCCAGGGTCACAGGTGCCCGTGTTTGGTGCTATAGTATTATGGCTGAACCTATAATGACGTTCTATTATTTCTCTACTATCATTTAACATTATTGAATGGTTATTGCTCATGAAGTGACTATGCAAATATTTGATAATGAAGTCAACGTGACAGGAATGTGTGTGTGTGTGTGTGTGTGTGTGTGTGTGTGTGTGTGTGTGCGTGTGTGTGTTTGAAGTCCATCTAACTGATTACCTTACCTAACACCAATAGCCTTTGCCTGTAGTTGATCCAGTCAGCTCTTGTTTGTGTCAATATTGTGTAAACTCAGTGCAAGCTATTTTGAGCTGATATTGATATTTCCAAGTCCTGGGGCTGGTCTTGTCAGTGGGACTCCATAAATCTATTTTTGGTCTGTTGCAAAACAAGCTTTGTATTTGCATTGTATTTTGGGTGCATCTATCTATCCATCCATCCATCCATCCATCCATCCATCCATCCATCCATCCCTCTTTATCTCTCTCTCTCTCTCTCTCTCTCTCTCTCTCTCTCTCTCTCTCTCTCTCTCTCTCTCTCTCTCTCTCTCTCTCTCTCTCTCTCTCTCTCTCTCTCTCTCTCCTTGGTTTGTTTTTTAAACTAACCAAATTCAAATGAAGGAATTAGTCTGAAGTTTTAACTGTAGTAATCTGCAGTAAATCCTTGATCCTCCAATCACAACTGTTGCTTCCCTTGGACAAATTAACCCAACCTGAGCATGAGCCACTGTGTGAATATGGTCATTTGAGCTCTGCAAAGGCCCTATTGCTGTCGTCATTTATGCGTCACGTTTGCAGTCTGGGATCACATTGCGCTCCTATTCACAGTACTCTCATGAGGCATTCACATTACACTCTATTCACAGTACTCTCATGAGGCATTCACATTACACTCTATTCACAGTACTCTCATGACGTGTTCACATTACACTCTATTCACAGTACTCTGATGACGTATTCAAATTACACTCTATTCACAGTACTCTCATGACGTATTCACATTACACTCTATTCACAGTACTCTCATGACGTATTCACATTACACTCTATTCACAGTACTCTCATGACGTATTCACATTACACTCTATTCACAGTACTCTGATGACGTATTCACATTACACTCTATTCACAGTACTCTCATGACGTACACGAGACCCTCTTCTTAGAACCAAGTAAGGCTTCGTCGATAATCCAATGTACAATACCCCCCTCACCCCGCCTTTCGATAGTATCGAAATTAAATAAGTATCGATATTTAATTATTCATACATTATTATTTTTTTGTATAAGGAAGTTGCATTGTTCATTTCAATACCTGTAATAGTACAGTAGTCCACACACACACACACACACACACACACACACACACACACACACACACACACACACACATACACACACACATGTGCATTCAGTTAAGTTGGAATATGACTGTAATACAAACAGTTCAGTTTGTCAGGTACATGCAACACAGATTAGTGTTTACATCTGTCTGCTTGAGAAAATACCATGTTCTGCAATAAAAATGATTGAAGTGAGATGAACGGACTGAACTTTATTTTATTAGATAAAACATGTTGACAAAGTTTTACTTTGCAGTTGAAAAAAGGTAATACATTTAATTTGATCCAAAAAAATTAAAAATTAAAAAATAAATTTGCAATACTCAGCGTATCACGATATATTTAGTATCGTGATACTATCGTATCGTGACACAAGTATCGCGATAGTATCGTATTGTGAGGTCTCTGGCGATTCCCACCCCTAGTATTTATAAATCTGGTATGTCATAAATGTATAGATGTAGCAGTACTGTCTATCTGTATGTCATGTATGTCATATATGTTATGATGAATTGAAAATGGGGGACCCTGATGTAAACAACACGAAAGTCTTTCTCTGGTCTGCATCCCCTTAACAATTGTGTGTATTGAGCCGTACTGTATTGTACCCATTCTGCAATCTGTTAATAAAATGTTCAATCAATCAATCACGTATTCACATTACACTCTATTCACAGTGCTCTCATGACACGTTCACATTACGCTCCTATTGGTTTCCACGTTGCCAGTTAGTTACCCAGGTGGGGTATCTCCCAGGCCTTTCTGTGTGGAGTTTGCATGTTCTCCCCATGCTCGCAAGGGTTTCCCCCCCAATAAGATAAACCCAATGGAAAAACATGCACAACAACAGAACACTAACGCTGTTGCGTCCTTGACGAAGACGGGCAGGAGCACTTGGATTGGTCCCCGGGGCGCGGCTCACGTCTACGCCCTATCTGCTCCCGGCTGCCCTTGGGGGGAAGGATGATGGGATGGGTCAAGTGCAGAGACTCAATCGCATTAGGCAACACAAGAAATTGCATCTCAAGTTTCAAGTTTCAAGTTTCTTTAATAGTTGTCATACAGAAGTACAGAATACTTTTATACAAAATGCTTCTTACTGTTACGCTCCAGAGACTGTGCTAGACAAGATAAGTATCAAATAACATAGTATAGCATGTAAATTAGAAGTAGAAAATGAGGTCACAATATTCAGTATAGACATATGTACAATGTTCGATGCAGAATAGACGTAACTGAGTTACTGTTACAAAGGGTCAGATTAAACCCAATATATATATTTATTACTTGAGATATATTGTATAATATTTGTATATCGTCTGATATCCCTTGTATATTCTTTGTATATATACACGGAATATCCCTTTACCTAGGTACAGGCCAGACCATAATATTCGTTCTCCTATTGGACAGCGACCCCTAGGCGCCAACGGCCATACCCCCAATGGCAAGTTCAAAGCTACCGCTAAGACATGTCTCAACATGTCCAGGTTTGCGCAGTAATACGAGACAGAACTGAGGTTGGCACTAGATTATTCACCTTACATATAAATACGTCGCAGGTGGATACAGAAGCACTTAGCCTAAAACCTGGTTGACCCAAAACGTTGAAGCCTTCACCACGATACAACGTGCCGTGAAGTGAGCCCCTTTTGCCCCTAAATAGAGCATTGAGAACCGCGTGCGAATAGATAGCTAAAGTGTCAGAGTTTAACGCTGTATCGTCGAGTTCGACTTATTCTATTGTAAAGTAATAGTCTATTATTTATAGTGTATCGTGCGGCTACCGTTCTACAGTGACCAGCATTACCACCGGTTCGTCGTACCGAGCTAGTGCACTTATCCAGGCTGGGCGGCCTAAACTCGTGCCGCCATCCGAGGAGTCCTAGACGAGAACCGTTGGATATGTACACCGGAGAACCTACACCGGCGAATGCAGAGCCTTTTCCGGCTGGATTATATTGCTTTGGTACTGTGGCTGCTGGAGCAGAGAACCGTCTACCCCACTGCTGTGTGGGATCTACCCTGTGAGGAGCACCATCGAGCCCGCCTCTAGGACCCACAGAGGCTGGCTAGCTTTCATCCATGCTGTCTTGCATACCGGAGTATAGCTGTTGCTTTGTCTACGGACCAAAGGATTATTGCACTGTCTCCTGTATCTGGAGTCTCTTTATTCCTCGTTGATCCAGACTTTGCTCCCGACCATTCCTCTCCCCTGCTGGCTTACAACCGGAGGGAACCCCCTTAGTATCTCCAGCTGACTACGAGTGTGCCTTATGTAATTCTTATGCTACAGGTGGCGTCAGTTATACCCATCTTATGATGCTCATGGACTTACGCTCTTGACCTACTTAAGTGTTCTTCGCCATATAAGCGCAATTCATAATTCTCAATTTGTAACCTATTGTTGCTGCTCTAATAATAAATACTTCTAAATAGAACTTTCTTTGTTAAGCCGTATTCTTGTGTGGGTGTTCACCAGATATACCGTGTACTGTATGGCCAGTAATTAAAGTACATAACTAAGTAGTGGTTTAATGATACCATACTCTCAATACAGTCAGGGAATTGTACCCCTCAGTTACAGTTACCATATAATATACAATATACTATGCAGTGTACTAATATACAATACTATATAGTGCAAAGCAGAAATGGGATGAGGTACAATTTAGGTACAATTTACAGTAAGGTGTACGAGTTGTAGTGCAAATCCTTTATCAATAAATATAAAGTGTGGGGAGTGGGTGCTACAGTGTGTTTGTTTAAAGTGAGTGTGTGCGTGTGGATGTGTGTGCTATGTGCGTTTGATGGTTGTTGTGTAGTGTTCATTGTTCGTTGAGCAGCCTGATGGCCTGGGGATAGAAGCTTCTTCTGAGTCTTTCTGTGCTCGCCTTGAGACTTGTGGGCTCCGAGGTACTTAAAGCTGTTCACTCTCTCAACCGGTGCCCCGTCGATGCTGATGGGGGCTGTAGTCCTTGACCCCCGACCTCCTGAAGTCCACAATCATCTCTTTTGTTTTGTTTTGCTGACGTTCAGGGAGGGGCTGTTTTCCTGGCACCATCCCGCCAGGACCTTGACCTCTTCCAGGTAGGCCCTCTCGTCGTTTGCAGAGATCAGGCCCACCACTACTGTGTCGTCAGCAAATTTGATGATTGTGTTGCTACTCCACTGAGTGTGTACAGGCAGTAGAGGAGGGGACTCAGAACACAGCCCTGGGGGGCCCCTATGTTGAGGGTGATGGATGAGGAGGTGCAGTTGCCTGCTCTCACCACCTGGGGTCTGCCCGTCAGGAAGTCCAAGACCCACTGGCAGAGGTCATAGTTCAAGCCCAGGTCCCTGAGCTTGGCTATGAGTTTGGAGGGGACTATGGTATTGAATGCCGAGCTGTAGTCGATGAATAGCATTCTCACATAGTTCCCCTTCCTCTTGTCCAGGTGTGATGCTGCTGTGTGCAGCACATGGGCTATGGCGTCCTCCGTGGACCTGTTGGGGCGGTATGCAAATTGCAGGGGGTCCAGGTTGATGGGGAGGGAGGAGCAGATGTAGCCCTTTACTAGCTTCACAAAGCACTTCATGGCTATGGAGGTGAGAGCTACAGGGCGGTAGTCGTTGAGGCAAGCAGGCTTGGATTTTTTGGGTACAGGGATAATAGTGAACTTCTTCAGGCAGGTGGGGATGACAGCCTGTTCTAAGGACAGGTTAAATATGTCAGTGAATACCGGGGCCAGTTGGTCGGCACAGACTTTTAGGACGCGGCCGGGGATGCCGTCCGGTCCTGCTGCCTTCCTGATAAAATTATTCACTTTTTTAAAGGTCCGCCTCACCGCATGCTCTGTTACCCTAAACACTGAGTCTCCATCAGCAGCAGACCCCCCCCCCCCCCCCCCCCCCCATTGCCGTGGCTTGTGGGCTGGTGTTGTTATTACCAGGATCAAACCTCGCATAGAAGGTATTGAGGTAATTTGCTAAGGAGATGTCACTGTTCAGTTTGAGGGAGGTGCCTTTGTAGTCTGTCATCGTTTTGAGCCCCTGCCACATAGCTCTGGAGTCAGCCTGTTCAAACTGGAGTTCAATTTTATCCCTGTAGCGCCGTTTTGCCTCTATTACTGTCCTCCTTACGTTGTATCGCGCCACCTTGTGGTCATTCATGTTGCCTGCCACCAGGCCGTCGTTGTATGCTTTGGTGCGCGCTTTCAGAGCTTCACGGACGGATTTGTCTACCCAGGGTTTTTGATTTGGGTAAACTTTAATTGTGGTAGTGGGGATTGTTTCTTCCACCAAAGTACGAACAATGCATGTGTGTGTTCCTGTGTGTGTGTGTTCCTGTGTGTGTGTGCCGCCCATCGCATGTGTGTGTCGTTTGCATGCCAAATAAAGACTTCCTAAGTCCTGCATTATTATTATTCACAGTATTCTCATGAGGCGTTCACATTACGCTCCTATTCACAGTATTCTCATGAGGTGTTCACATTACGCTCCTATTCACAGTATTCTCATGAGGTGTTCACATTACGCTCCTATTCACAGTATTCTCATGAGGCGTTCACATTACGCTCCTATTCACAGTATTCTCATGCCACGTTCACATTACGCTCCTATTCACAGTATTCTCATGAGGCGTTCACATTACGCTCCTATTCACAGTATTCTCATGCCACGTTCACATTACGCTCCTATTCACAGTATTCTCATGCCATGTTCACATTACGCTCCTATTCACAGTATTCTCATGCCACGTTCACATTACGCTCCTATTCACAGTATTCTCATGAGGCGTTCACATTACGCTCCTATTCACAGTATTCTCATGCCATGTTCACATTACGCTCCTATTCACAGTATTCTCATGAGGCGTTCACATTATGCTCCTATTCACAGTATTCTCATGAGGCGTTCACATTACACTCCTATTCACAGTATTCTCATGAGGCGTTCACATTATGCTCCTATTCACAGTATTCTCATGCCATGTTCACATTACGCTCCTATTCACAGTATTCTCATGAGGCGTTCACATTACGCTCCTATTCACAGTATTCTCATGCCATGTTCACATTACGCTCCTATTCACAGTATTCTCATGAGGCGTTCACATTATGCTCCTATTCACAGTATTCTCATGAGGCGTTCACATTACGCTCCTATTCACAGTATTCTCATGAGGCGTTCACATTACGCTCCTATTCACAGTATTCTCATGCCATGTTCACATTACGCTCCTATTCACAGTATTCTCATGAGGCGTTCACATTATGCTCCTATTCACAGTATTCTCATGCCACGTTCACATTACGCTCCTATTCACAGTATTCTCATGAGGCGTTCACATTACGCTCCTATTCACAGTATTCTCATGCCATGTTCACATTACGCTCCTATTCACAGTATTCTCATGCCACGTTCACATTACGCTCCTATTCACAGTATTCTCATGAGGCGTTCACATTACACTCTATTCACAATGCTCTCATGCCGCATCTTTCCAACCAACAGGGCCACAGCTCATTGGCCACCGTGGTTGTCATTTTAATGATAATCACCTGCTAGTTGGTTACAATCACCTGTTGTTTGCCTACCAAAATGTCTGTGATAGAATACTATGAAAAGCCATAGGCCATAAACAATGGTAGTGTCAAGATCCCATCGCTGTTGACAGATTTGCATACATTTTTAAATGTATTTAAAATCGTATAGGTAGTGGCAATAGTTTTAAAGTTAGGGACACTTTAAGTGCCGAAAACGTGTTTAGGCGTCCTTCCCCGCCATGCTCAAGTTGCCGAGGACGCCGTAACTCGTCTTTAATATCTATATTTCAAAAATCTGTGATCGGAATCATATTTTCCATCCGCAGCCTTCACACACAGTTCTGAGCTCCTCTCAATCCTCTAGCGGTTCAAGAGTGCCATCTGGTGGCCGATCGGCAGAAGCGCCAAACAGGAAGTTATGTGGATGAAGTGCTGATCACCCATATTACTTCCGGGCACTCGCTATAGGTCCCGGGACTCCATTTTGATACACTGGACATCGATCGGTTGCAAATAACTCGATAAACAACATGATTTGGACGTATATAGTATTATACAACCTGGAAATGGACCGGGTATTTCGACATCCCATAATAGAAAACTGTCTACCCCACGCTGATCGCCCAACGGCCCGCGGAGACTGGGGTGAGTTTTAGCGTGTAATATTACCGTGTTCGACACTAACTGCTATGATGAACATTTGACCCACATTAGATGAATGGTATAACGCTGCCCACGGAATTATAAACGCCCCCTCGCCCATCCGGTCAACATCAGATGACGTGTAGTAACTTCCAGAAGTCCGTCCAGTTGGATTTTTTTATATCGCGCCGATTGCTATCAAACTGTATTTGATCATCAATATAATGCATTTGGGGCTATAAATCACGTTCTGGAGAAAGCTGCAGAAAGAGATGAAAACATACTTATACTTTAGATCATATTTTAGTATGAATATGTGAATGAAAAAGTTTAACGTTCATACACCCTGAACAATACATATAGGACATTGAATGGGCCCTAATAATGGCAATTTAGCAATAGAATTTAAAAAGTTATAGCCCTGCAAAGAAGGGGAACTTCTCCATAGACAAATAGAGCTGGCAAGGGATGGTATATCATGAATTTAGCCTTAGGCAATCAAAGTGTTAAGTAAGCGGTAGATTTACCTTTTAGCTGAAAATTTGGATGAGTTATCGCTTTGCAGGTTGGCTAAAAAGTGACGACCTCCATCAAGACATCCTTCCGAGCTATGGTATCTAGACATCACCACAGACAATTTGGGGGGTGAGAATGGGGAGAACGTTTGAATATTTTTTCTCTGTTGTTTGCCATTCATCCACCAGAGGGCAGTAAAGATCACTCCTAACGCTCCACCGGAAGATGAAATTAGTTTTACAAATAAGTGTCACAGGTCCCCTGCTCATTGTTCCCCTGTATTATTATTTAATGACAGTCCACCCCACCCCCCGGCTCCACTGTTTCAAATCTGTGTTAATGAACCCAGGAGACTTACAGGAACAATTAGAAAGTGGATCACCAGAGCTGATAGAGAAAATGGGATTCAGGGCACCTGTTCGCCCTATGTTACCACCCTCTCTCTGAAACCTTAAAGTCAAAATGCACAGCACAGGGGTTTCACGTCAATGGAAGAGTTAGAATCAAGAAACATAGACATAACACTCTTCCTTATTTGAGTGTTTTAGTGTAACTGGGACAGATCCAGGATCTGGGGGGCGGGGAATAGTTAATCGGTGGAGATTTATATTTGGATTGATATGTTAGATATAGTAATGGATGGATGTTTAGTGTAGTATGGTCACCGATTTGGTGAAGGGGATAACAATAACTAACAAACTGTTGTGATATGACAATGCTCTTATCCAGCTCATTATCTAATTGGATCTTTCACAGATTAAAGTCTTTGTTACAATCTTTATTAAATAATTTGTGCAGGTAAAGATTCAGTACAATGAAAAAAGCATGTTGCTTTTGCATTGCATCACATCTAGCTGCTCTGATTGGCCCAGTTCAGTTCAGTTCAGACGTTATTGTCCCTCAAGGGGAAATTTGCTTTGCAGCAGTGGTAGAGACAAGACAACAACAACAACAACAACAACAACAACAAATAACACAACACAAGAAACATCACATCTTACAGAATCCAACCAGGAAAAAGAAAAGGAAAATGAAAATGCATTACTGTTATTTTAAAGGAAGTTAAGTGCATTTAGTGCCCTGGGGATGTACGAAAATTTAAATCTGTTGCTCTTTAGCCTTGGGAGCCTATATCTCCTGCCAGAGGGGAGGGGGACAAACTCCTCCAAGAGAGGATGGTCAGAGCTGTCTAAGATCGTCTGAGCCTTCCGCAGAATTTGTCTGTTATAAATGTCTGTCAAGGAAAGCTGCTGGGTCCCAATTATCTTGCTGGCCATCTTGACTATGTTGGCCAGACTGTTTTTGTTCTGTATTGACAGGTTGCCATACCAGGAGACAATACAAAATATAGCTGCTCTGATTGGCCCATCAGTCACATCTAGCCGCTCTGATTGGCCCATCAGTCACATCTAGCCGCTCTGATTGGCCCATCAGTCACATCTAGCTGGTCTGATTGGCCCATCAGTCACATCTAGCCGCTCTGATTGGCCCATCAGTCACATCTAGCCGCTCTGATTGGCCCATCAGTCACATCTAGCCGCTCTGATTGGCCCATCAGTCACATCTAGCCGCTCTGATTGGCCCATCAGTCACATCTAGCCGCTCTGATTGGCCCATCAGTCACCTCTAGTCGCTCTGATTGGCCCATCAGTCACATCTAGCCGCTCTGATTGGCCCATCAGTCACATCTAGCCGCTCTGATTGGCCCATCAGTCACATCTAGCTGGTCTGATTGGCCCATCAGTCACCTCTAGTCGCTCTGATTGGCCCATCAGTCACATCTAGTCGCTCTGATTGGCCCATCAGTCACATCTAGCTGCTCTGAAAAACTAAACTATGACATTAGTATTCCAAATAAGCAATTATTTCTGACTGAATTAAAATATCATTGTACTGGGTCTTTAAATATTTCCCTATGTTTTTGGAAGTCTCTTCTGTACAGCAACATGCTGGGCCACTTTCTATTACCTTAATCGGGGGATCATTAACCCTTGCCAAGCCATCCCGCTGTGAAGGGTAACCTGAATGAGGACTGACCAAACACAACATGTGAGAAAGAAAGAAAGAAAGAAAGAAAGAAAGAAAGAAAGAAAGAAAGAAAGAAAGAAAGAAAGAAAGAAAGAAAGAAAGAAAGAAAGAAAGAAAGAAAGAAAGAAAGAAAGAACACAGAAGAAAAGAGCACTAGATACTAGAATTGTCAAAGATAGAGAGATAGGACAGAGGAGGAAGAGTCTTAAAAAAAGGAAAGGAGGCGCAGTGTGACAGGAAGGGAGCGACTTGACACATGTGAGAGAGAGAGAGAGAGAGAGAGAGAGAGAGAGAGAGAGAGACTGAGAAGGAGAAGAAGTTGGAGAAGGAAGAGAGGACACTATAGCCACGCTGAAGCCAACAGAAGGATGACAGTGGACAGGCCAGTGAGGAGCAACAGGGGCTGACAGACAGGGCAGGGGAGCGAGCGAGCGGGGGAGAGAGAGAGAGAGAGAGAGAGAGAGCTCCTACGTAAGTTAAGTGAGTGACTGTCTGGAGGGGGGGGGGGGGGGGGGGGAGAGAAGCAAGACGGAGGAAGAGGAGGAGAGGATGAGTGGTGTGAGATGGGATACGGAGGGACTCCAGACGGTGGGCATTGTGTGCCTGGTGATCATGTTCCTCAAACTGATGCACCTGCTGGGCCTCATCGACATCACAGAGACAGGTGAGACCAGGGGCCAGGGGAGGGTGGGGGAGAAAGGGTTGGAATGGAAGGGTGAATGGGGAGACAGAGATGGGGTGTAGGGGGGGAGGGGGAGAAAGGGATGGGGTACAGGGGGTAGGGTAGGGTGGGAGGGAGATAGAGAGAGAGAGGGATGCTGAGACTCGAGGAAAAGGAGAGAGGGATGGAGAGTATAGTAGGTGAGAAGGATGAGGTAATTTCTCTACTCTTGCAGGATGTAGTATAACGGCATACGCATTGAGTGCTGTGATGGAGGCATTGGAGCGTCAGTTTTATGTGGGGATGGAATTTTCATTTGAACTTTTAATTAGCCAGGTAGTCATCAAAAAGGTGGCATTACATACTGAACAGATATAGGACAACAACGCAGATGTAAAATATTCACCACAGTGAAAGCGCTACAAACAATTGTTGGCATTTGAACATGCTATGGCTCAACATTATGGTCACGCTGTGTAGTTAACAGCTGCCTACCAATTTTGAGATCATTGACCACCGGGTCAAATAGAAACTTCTGACCCTTGATTTTGTGTCTGGGAATCTATGGGAGCATCTCTGCCTGGTTTGGGTACAGGTCCTGGGCTCCTGCCGGCTGCCCCGCGCTGGAGAGCGACAGTAACTGAACCGTATTGTATTATATACTGTATTCACTGTACGTCTCGTTGTTTCTGCCGAGCGTGACATGAATGATCTCGTACCGCTCCAACGTCCCCGGTGTTGCCGGACTATTCCCTAGCCTGGTGTCGGTTTACGTTAAGACAACCGAGAGTACGCTTTGTCTCTCACTGCTCCGTTGGATGTTTTCTGAGAATACAACTATGAATATAATAAAAAAATATATAATTGATATCATATATAATCAGATTATATCCCACTCAGTAGGCTTCTCATCTCATCTGACTTGACTATTTCTTTTGTGTTTTCTTCTCGTCCTCCTCTTACTACTGTATATCTCTCTCCCTCTCTCCTCCATTTACTTTCTTTCACATTTTCGCTTTTCTTTATCAACATCCGCCCTCCTCCTCCTCCTCCTCCTCCTCCTTCTCCTCTGTGTTCTGTGTGTAAAGATGGTGAGTATAGAGGACATGGCAGAGTTTGTTTCTTGAAACTCCCTCCTTCCTTTTGAATGATGTTCTCTTTGTCCCAGCGCTTTCTCTTGGTGTGTGTGAACTAAAAGGCTTGTACGAATTACTTCACATTAGTCATTAGTCCAATTTCTTTTTTATTGAACTTTTCTAATTTAAATGTGTCACATCTAGTAGTAGTAGTAGTAGTAGTAGTTTATTTTTTTCAGTCATCAAAAAAAAGTACAATATACATCATCATTTATCAATATTTGATTATTTACAGTGACTGAAAAAGGTACAGACTGAAGCATAGTGCTTATATGTGCCTGTCCTATATTCTTACAATTTTTTTTTTTTTTTTTTTTTTTTACTCCAACAGTATTATAAAGAAAAGAAAAAAAGCAAGCAAGCAAAACAGTGTTTTTCACCGTTGTAGTTTTTCAAAATTTTGCATTAAAAAAAATAAAATAAAAAATACAAAAATGTAGATTCCAAAACAGTATTCTAAAAGAAAAAAAGAAAACAAAACAGTGTTATTCACCCTTGTATTTTTCAAAAATTGCTTTACAAACCTTTTTCTTAAAAACCAAAATCCCCCTGTAAAAGAAGGTACCCCCCTTTGCCCTTTTCAGACCCCTGTTAGTTTGTTTCCTCCTCATCTATAGTTTGTTTATAATTCTCTCTCGCTCTCTATCCACCCTCCATGACTGATGCCCCGCCCCCTCTCTTTAAATACATTGTGTCATCCATTCCTTCCTTCAATGTCGGCCTGCATCATCCACACACTCAACCTCTGCCCCCCCATCCTTCCTCTTTTTCGCTTGATATTTCCCTCTCTCCATCCCTATACCACGATATTTCTCTCTCTCTCTCTCTCTCTCTCTCTCTCTCTCTCTCTCTCTCCCCCTCTCCCTCTCTTTCCCTCTCTCTCTTTCTCTATCCCCCCCCCCCCTCTCTCTCTCTCTCTCTCTCTCTCTCTCTCTCTCTCTCTCTCTCTCTCTCTCTCTCTCTCTCTCTCTCTCTCTCTCTCTCTCTCTCTCAGACAGTAGTGACAGTGATCTGGAGTTGTCCACGGTGCGACACCAGCCTGAAGGCCTCGACCAGCTCCAGGCCCAGACCAGGTTCACCAAGAAGGAGCTGCAGTCTCTCTACCGGGGCTTTAAGAACGTATGTCTCGGTCCAGTCTCTCTACCGGGGCTTTAAGAACGTATGTCTGGGTCCAGTCTCTCTACCAGGGCTTTAAGAACGTATGTCTGGGTTGAGGGGCAGCTAGGTGGTGTAGTGGGCAAGGCACTCGCCACCAATGTGGAGACGCTGGGTTCGCATGTTCGAATCCAGCTCTCCACATTGTTTTCAGTTTGGCTGGTCGTCCGTACTAATACAATTGGCAGTATTAGAGGGTGGGAAACTGATGGGTGGGGATCGGGCGCTGTGGACAGCGACTCCTACAGGTCGGTTGGTGCGCCTGCGCAGTAGAATCAGGAAGTGTCGGGGGCAGCGTGAGCCTCCCACGCGTTACTCCTCGCCACTGAGAGATCGAGCTGCGCAGGTGAAAAGATGCGACTGTTGTTACCTCAAGTACCGGAGGGGACTTGTGCTATGTATGACTTAGTCCACATTGCAGCCGGCTTGTGGGAGGCAAGAAACAGCGTTCGTGACAGGGGAGGGTTGAATTGGATGATACGAAATTGGGATGGGAGAAAATATAGAAAATGGGAGAAAAAGTGGATAAAAAAAAAAGAACGTATGTCTGGGTCCAGTCTCTCTACCGGGGCTTTAAGAACGTATGTCTGGGTGTCAGATACCCCCCCCCCTCTCTCTCTCTTTCTCTCGCTCTCTCTCTCTCTCTCTCTCTCTCTCTCTCTCTCTCTCTCTCTCTCTCTCTCTCTCTCTCTCTCTCTCACACACACACTCACGTTCTCTCTCTCTCTCTCTCTCTCTCTCTCTCTCTCTCTCTCTCTCTCTCTCTCTCTCTCTCTCTCTCTCTCTCTCTCTCACAGGAGTGTCCTAGTGGGCTGGTGGATGAGGAGACATTCAAGACCATCTATTCTCAGTTCTTTCCCCAAGGAGGTTAGAGACCATGGAACAATCTCATGCCTCAAATTTGTTCTCTCTTTTCTCTTCTTGCTCTCTTTCTCACAGACACAACCCCCCCCCCCCCCTACACACGCAAGCATGCGCACGCACACACACACACACACACACGCACGCACACACACACACACACACACACACACACACACACACACACACACACACATACACACACACGTCTTTATTCTTACCCTTGTTGGTAACAACCAAGACTGTTTTGTTTAGTGTTTTGTCTTTTCCGTATCTCTCCACCTCTGTCCCACCTGCCTGTCCTCAACACAGACGCCACCACCTACGCTCACTTCCTGTTCAATGCGTTCGACATGGACAGAAACGGCTCCATCCGATTCGAGGACTTCGTCATCGGCCTGTCGGTGCTGCTGCGCGGCTCAGTCACTGAGAAGCTCAGCTGGGCCTTCAACCTGTACGACATCAACAAGGATGGATACATCACTAAAGAGGTATGCTGCACACTGTTGCTGGGCAGTATGCACGTGTGTGTGTGATCAAGTTACAAGTTTCTTACAGTTGTTTTTCACAATTGCTTAAACACATTTCCTGATAAGACTACCTCACTTTCTCAAAATCCTAAACACAAATCTCAAAACTCACACAAAAAAAAAATGCTAAATCCTACACTTCTCTTGCAAAAGCACACTTTGCCCTCAAAACAGTGTTAAAGCACTTCACCCTAAAACGTCGAATTACCAATTACTCTCCCAGTGATGCCATGAATTCATGAAGATTTTCTTTCTTCTTGCATGGCTCGAAATGACAAATTGACAAATTGTAGTTAATGTAAAACTATATCAAAACATCTGTTTAGAAACTCTCACAAGTTGTGCAGTATAGTCCAAGTCTCATTTATCGTATGCTCAATACCTCACAAACACATGCTAAAACCTTGCTAACAACAACATCTCTGGTGAAGTGCTGCTTTCAGTGTTAATGTACTTCTATTATTGAGAGGCTAGAGGGAGACACACACCAGGGTTGGAGATGTGTGTCCACGTGGAATTAAATTTTAACTTGAAAAGAAGTTGAACGCGGACCCGTTTTTATTGGGTCGCCAATAAAAATAATTTTTTTTTTTTAAATGAATTAAACTTATAATTTTTTTTATAAAAAAGCTGTAGATGTGTTGATTCAGTTGGGCACCACATACTTATGTGAATATTTTCTACTCTAGCATACCTGAAAAACAAATACAGAAACAAACTCAATGCTCAGCATGACCTCAGAATAGCACTTTCAAAAACCAAGCCCAGAATAGATCTGCTGGTTGAAAACTTCAACCAGCCACATACCTCTCATTAGATTTCATTGTGAAATAGATGCAATATTATACCCCTTCTAGCATGATGTCAGGTCAGTAGAATTTTTAAATAAGTCAGTACAAATTAATCAGAATGTTGCTCAATGTTGGGGTTTAAGGTTGAGGGACGGAGGGAGGGGGTAAGAAATGGAGAGTTGAAAAAGGGGTGAGAAATAGAAAGGAGAGTAGAACATGTTTGTTCATTTAAAAGTGTTACAAAATTGTATGTACATATGTTATGAGGTGGTGAGCAACTTAACATTACACTCTGATTATTGCTGTGATGTAATTTTATAATTAAATAAATACATTGCATATACATTTGAAATGCATGGTTTGTTGTGTTCTTTATCAGTAGTTTATAAATGTATGTTATGGCAATTCATTTTTTTTTCTACTTTTTTCTCCCCCTTTTTTCTGTATTTTTCTCCCATGCCAATTTAGTCGTTATGCCAATGGACCTGTCTCAAAACCCTGCCCTCTTTTCTTGATCCTCCAATCACAGCTGTCGCTTACCTCTGACTTCAGAGGTAAGCGACAGCTGTGATTGGAGGATCAAGAAAAGGGGCAGGGTTTGAGACAGGTCTATTCCCTTCCCTCCCTTCCTGGTCGTTGCACGCATTTGCCCCCGACTTGCCGGTCTAGGGAGGGTTGACAGATACTATCACATGTCCCCTCCGATACATGTGGAGTCAGCCAGCCGCTTCTTTTCACCTGACAGCGAGGACTCTCACTGGGTGAGCGTAACACGTGGGAGGCTCACACTACTTTCCCAGTTCCCTTCCTCGCTGAGCAGGTGCCCCGACCTGTAGGAGTCGCTGTTTACAATGACCAGGATACACACCCCACCGTCTTCCCACCCTCTAACACTGCCAATTGTGTTAGTATGAACGACCGACCAAGCCGGAGGTACCGTTGACAGCTGGATTCGATACCAGTATCTCTGCGGTGGTAGGCAGGCGCTTAATCCGCTGCGCTACCCAGCCGCCCATGTTATGGCAATTCATGATGTATTTTTGTAAGTTTGGGTCCCGGGGAAACACCAAATTTCTCTTTTGGGTCTCGAGCTGAAAAAGTTTGGGAACCCCTGGTTTAGACCAATGTTTTGACCATACTAATACTATACCATACTACAGTAATACTACCATTACTGTACTAATATTACCATTACCATACTGATATTACCATTACTATACTAATATTACCATTACCATACTAATATTACCATTACTGTACTAATACTACCATTACCGTAATATATTTTAATTTAATTTTGTATATTACTTATTATGTTAAATTTTTTTCCACTATCTCCCCATTTACATTTTTTTTCTCCCATCCCAATTTCGTGTTTCCAATTCTTCCCTCCCCTGTCTTGAACGTTGCTAGACTATGCCTCCCACTGGTCGGCTGTAGTGAGGATAGAAGCCTTGCATCACGTGTCCCCTCCGGTACACGACGAGGCAGCCTGTCGCATCTTTTCACCGCAACAGCTCGAACTCTCAGTGGCGAGGAGTAACACGTGGGAGGCTCACGCTGCCCCGATACTTCCTGTTTCCGCCGTACCGGCGTCACCCAACCGACCTGTAGGAGTCGCTGTCCACAACATCCAATCCCCACCCACCGGCTTTCCCACCCTCTAACACTGCCAATTGTGTTAGTATGACGGCCGGCCAAGCTGGTAGCAACGCCGAGAGCTGGGCTCGATACCAGCATATCCTGCGTTAGTGGCGAGTGCCTTCCCCACTGCGCCACTCAGCCGCCCTAATTATTAATGATATATGTGAAGTGTCAAACATATTGCAATTTGTTTTATTTGCTGACGATACAAATTTCTTCAGTTCAGGAAAATACCGTAAAAAATTTGCAGATGACATTGTAAATGAAATGTGTAAACTCAACATATGGTTTGATAACAATAAGTTATCCCTAAATTAAATTAATTTATGATATTTACTAATCGAAAGAAGGAGGACAATGTGGCATTATGTATAGACGGAGTTAATATTGAAAGAGTATCCGAGTTAAAATGTTTGGGTGTTATGTTGGATGAGAAATTGACATGGAAGCCTCACATAATGTACATAAAAAAGAAGGTAGCCAAGAGTGTTTTTGTTTTGAACAAGGCAAAGAATGTGCTTGATTATAATTATATGCAAATATTATATTGTTCACTCATCCTACCATATTTTAGTTACTGTGTGGACGTGTGGGGTAACACGTATGGAAGTAACATAAAGCCATTATTTATATTACAGAAGAGAGCAGTAAGAATAGTTCACAAAGTAGATTCAAGAGAACATGAATTATTTATTAAATCCAGACTATTGAAACTTAAAGTTAGCTGAAATACAGACTTTATTAGTTTTGTTTAGAGCAAAATGCAGAGTATTACCAGCAAATATACAGAGGTTGTTTGTTCCCTGTCCAGATGACAGCAGAAGGAAATTCAATTTTAAGCACCAATTTGCACGAACCACCTTAAAACAAAGGTGCACCTCAGTTATAGGTATCAAACTATGGAACTCTTTGCAGAATGATGAAAAGAGTTCTACTAATATATTTCACTTCAAAAGGTTGTACAAAGAAAAGATAAATATAGTATAGCACAGTTTAGTATAATATTGCAGTTTAGCATAACAGGATGATATAGCATAGCATTACAGTATAGGTTAGTAGGAGTATAGTAATATAGTATATAGCAGTGTAACATAGAATAATAATATATTAAAATATTGTATAATACTGTATACCAATATTGTGCTGCCCTCACTATATGTTCCAGTTATATAAATTGACAGCCAGATAAACGCCCTCTTGACACCACGAATCTGAAGACACTTGAATCCTTGTCCACAGGTTTAATGATGTTGCAAGGAAGGGTAAAACTGAAACATACAAAAATGTACATAATCAATAATATGCTTGCTTTATGAAACATACAAAATGTACATAATCAATATTATGCTTGCTTTAAACAATTTTCCCTTATCTTCAATACCAACTAAATCCCATATTTTACTATGTCTTACAAGTTACATGTTATTTATCGAATACGTATTTTTACCTAATTGTAACATATTGCATCCTTTTTAATATGTACAATAGCCTATCAAATGTACATGCATTTATGTCTAGTTTTTATTCTGGAATGGACTAATGACAGTGTGGGACTAATGACAGTGTGCTCATCATCAGTAATACTACTCAACAGACCTAATTACACAAAACGTTTTCATATTTTCCTAAATAATGATCTGCAATCACACATAGCACTGTGAAGAACAAAAACATACCCAAGATGCTACCAAAGGGCATAAGATGTCGGTAGATGTCACTGGATTAGCTCAGATTCAGATTCAGAGTTTTATTTGCCACATGGAATCATACAATCAGAGTTTCTTCATTACACAATCATAAATAACATTCCATGGACAAAAGGAGCAGGAAGAAGAATAAATCTTATAGTTACCTGCCCCTTATTCCTAAACTAAAAAAGTATTTTCTTAATGGTCGGCGTACAACCTAATTTATACCAATAATAATTTATACCATTATACAGAAACTCACAATCCACAGTTAAACAAAGAAAAAATTAAATAATAATAATAAAGAATAAAGAATAAAAGAAAGAGCTCAGAAGAACAATAAAACGTATTTCTCCATGAGATTCATTTCACTTCCTGATTCTCCGTGAGATTCATTCACTTCCTGTTTACCGAACGCTACCTGTCACTGAAATTACCTCACTTCCTGTTACATCCTGTGATTCTTAAAGTGACCATGACAGAAATGCAGAAACACAATATATTACTTAGAAAAATGATAAACAAGACTTCTACTTGAACTTAAAGTAGACTAGTTAACTTAGTTGTAACAACCCAACAAGTCCATGACACCTCATCTTCTTAAGTATCCGGAGGGAGAAGAAGCACTATCTCTGTAGCAGGCCTCAGAAAGTGTTGACCCTCCAGGTTTAACGATCTTCACCTCAACTTGACGCACCTTCCCATCTTTGCTAAGGAAGGTCTGAGTTATTACTCCGAGAGGCCATTCATTTCTTGGTACTTGGTTGTTCTTGAGGAGAACAACGCTTCCTGACTTGACGTTAGGATGAGTGGACTGCCACTTCTTGCGTGCCTGCAGTGACGGGAGCAATTGCTTCCGCCATCTGTCCCAGAAGGTATTGGAAAGATGCTGAACTTGCCGCCACTGGCGTTTGTAGAGGTCTGAAACTCCAAACTCGCCTGCAGGAGCAGGAAGAACATTCACCTTTTGAGTGAGAAGAGCAGCTGGTGAGAGTATGAATGAATCATCAGGGTCAAGTGTCACAGGAACAAGAGGTCTGGCGTTGATAATGGCTGCTATTTCTGCCATGAAGGTCACCAGCACTTCATGGGTAAGTTTGTCTTTCAGCTGGAGGAACATCGAGTCTAGAATTCTCCTTGCAAGCCCGATCATCCTTTCCCATGTTCCACCCCAATGGGAAGCATGTGGAGGATTAAAGGTCCATGTACAGTCTTGGTCTGACAGGTAAGTCTTCACAGTTTTGCTGTTGATGGTGGATAAGACCCCTCGTCGTGTGTACGGTTTGATCTCATCAGAGACACTGAAGTGGAAACAGTCTGTTTGGAGATTCCAATTCAATCCCAGACTGCGTTGTATTGGCAGTGTGTCTGCCTCAAGGTCCAGGTCTTTAAGGTCACTTGCATGATATCTGGATGGAAAAGCTTCCATGACATCTTTGTTGTTTGCTGCAATCTTATGCAGCCTCAGGTTTGATTTGGCGAGAGTGTCCTGTGTCTTTTTTAACAGGTTCACAGCCACTTCAACTGTAGGCAGGGACTTCAGACCATCATCTAATTAAAGTCCCGCATCACGAAGTTCTTGACGTCGGGGTCGACGTGGGACTCGCCGACCTGGACAGACTGGTGTAGGCCATGAATAGCCACTGCAGGTGAGGGCCTATTGCCAAAGACGTGGACTGTCATGCGATAATCCACAATGTCTTTCGAGAGGTCATTGTCTTGGAACCAAAGGAAACGTAGGAAGTTCCGGTCTTCTTCTCTTACCGAAAAACAATAGAACATCTGTTATATGTCCGCTGTAAAGGCAATTGCTTCTTTCCTGAAGCGTATCAGTACTACAAGCAGTGTGTTGTTCAGGTCAGGCCCAGTTAACAGCACATCGTTCAGTGACACGCCGTTGTATTGGGAACTGGAATCGAACACAACTCTGATTTTCTTGGGTTTCTTCGGATGGTACACACCGAATGTTGGCAAGTACCATCGTTCCTCTTCCTCGCTGAGAGGAGGGGCTAGCTCAGCATGACCATTGTTGAACATGTTGTCCATGAAGCTGAGGTAGTGGTCTCGCATTTCAGGCTTCTTAAGGTTGCGCTTGAGAGACATGAGGCGCTTCATTGCATGGGGCCTGTTGTTAGGAAGCCATTGACGTGGACTCTTGAAGGGTAGAGGTGCCTCCCAACTGTTGTTTAGGTCTTTCCGTAGTCCTTCATCCATTATCTTCATAAAGGAGGCATCCTGAATTGAAGGACCCACCTGGTTGTCATATTTACTCCGCCAAAACACTGTACATCCTAGGTGGTCAGCATCACAGGTAGTTTCCTCCTCAGGATGTGTTGGAGGGTGGTCGGTGACCTGGGCATCACTGTAACGTTCCTTAACATGGAACACGTTAGGGCATGGTTCAAAGAGAGTGGGGCGTTTGAACTCTGTGGTGTTGGTGTAGAAGCTGGCGACTGTCTGAGGTTTGTGGACGCTACCTAGACATACATTTCCTACGATGACCCAGCCCAGATCCAACTTCTGTGCGTAGGGTAGGTTGTGAGGACTGTTCACCTGTTTGCGGACTTTATGGACTCTGATAACATCCTGACCTAAGAGAAGCACGATGGGGGCTCGTGGGTTGATGTCTGGAATGAGGTGCGCCACTGACTTTAGGTGTGTGTGATGGCGAGCTGCATTAGGGGTTGGAATCTCATCTCTGTTATTAGGAATGTCATTACATTCTATGAGGCTTGGTAATGGAATACGGACAGTTCCATTAAGAGATTCTACTTCATAGCCACTGGCTCTTCTTCCTGCGGATTCTTTTACTCCAGCACATGTTCTCAATGTGTAAGGAGCCCTTGGACTTTGGTCACTGAACACTTCAAAGAACTGTGAACGAACTAGTGACCCGTTGCTTTGCTCATCCAAAATCGCATACAGTTCCAGTGCTTTGTCTCTGTGGCCAGCTGGATATACCTTTACAAGGCATATTTTCGAACAGGACCGGTCTGTCAGATCTCCACCGCAGACTTCTGTGCATTTGGTGGTAACATGAGCTTTGGGTGAAGGTTCCTCCTTCTCCCCGCCGTACTCAGTAGCAGGGTCCGCCTCTTCTGCCCAGGGTGCAGGTCCAGGGTGAAGAGCTGTGTTGTGTCTTTCACTTTTACATTCTGAACATTGAACTTGGACTTTACAGTTCCTTGCGATATGTGATGACGAAGAACAACATTTGAAGCACACGCGATTCTCCATAAAAAATTTCTTGCGGTCTTCAATGGATTTTTCACGGAATGCACAGCATTTAACACATTCGGGACGGGCCACGGATAAATCCATGTTTCGAATCCACCGGTTGTTTTGGCTTTTATTCCATTTTAATAACCTATTCAAGGTCGCCGAGGAGCACTACAGATGTACCCTACTCTTTGAATTCGAAAAAGTGCATTACCGGCCAGATCCTCTTAGGGGCGCTATCTCGATAATGCAGTGTTCCCTGTGGCAGAAGTTGTCTTGTTTTTTCTGGATTTCCAATGTAGTTTTCTACTAACCTGAAGCGATCCCTATAGCCTGTTGCACGGAATACGTTTTGGGACGCGGATTTCACTATGCAGTAAAGGAATTTATCATCAGCCAATGGACATATCGATCTACCAGATGGCGATCGATAACTGGGAAATGCTCTGGGGGATCCAACCGGCGCACGGTAAGATCTTTTTCACGTAAATTACACGCTGATCAGGCCTTGTTATCATACTCAACCAGCCGATCAATGAATGTGGCTACTGAGGCTAACACAGTTATTGGTAATCAATAATCAGAAACGACGTCCCCCGCCCCCCCCCCTTTCATGCATTCATGGTTGAGGATCGTACGGATCATATGCACTTTGAGTTTTAACTGTAGCTTCTGTATAACCGAAATGCCATTGGATATAACGTTAGTAGCTATTAGCCCTTTATCCAGCCTTCCAGGAAATATCCTAGCCGGAATCCCTTATATTCAAGATGCTATAAAATGAGAACGTATTGATGATTTTTTTTTTTTTTTTTTATCCACTTTTTCTCCCATTTTTCTATATTTTCTCCCATCCCAATTTCATATCATCCAATTCAACCCTCCCCTGTCACGAACGCTGTTTCTTGCCTCCCACAAGCCGGCTGCAATGTGGACTAAGTCATACATAGCACAAGTCCCCTCCGGTACTTGAGGTAACAGCAGTCGCATCTTTTCACCTGCGCAGCTCGATCTCTCAGTGGCGAGGAGTAACGCGTGGGAGGCTCACGCTGCCCCCGACACATCCTGATTCTACTGCGCAGGCGCACCAACCGACCTGTAGGAGTCGCTGTCCACAACGCCCGATCCCCACCCATCAGTTTCCCACCCCCTAATATGGCCAATGTGTATTAGTATGAACGACCAGCTAAACTGAAAGCAATGTGGAGCGCTGGGCTCGAACAGCGAGCCCAGCGTCTCTGCATTCGTGGCGAGCGCCTTGCCCACTACGCCACATAGCCGCCCGAAAAAATGATTTCTTTAAGCCATTTTGAAGGGACGGTTTATGGTCTCAATTGACAATGAGAATGGACAGATAGCAATACTATAAAGTATAGATATAGCTTTACAAACAGCCTCACGAACTATGCAAGTCTGTTTTGATATGCTGGCCGTCTAGAGTGATATTAGACGCATCCAAGTGGCCGGGAAAGTGTTAAGTAGAGGATGTGGTTTTTCTCCCCGTCCCAATTTAGTCGTTGTGCCAATTCCCCCCCCCCTCCCCTACCTGGTTGCTGTGCGCATGTTCTCCTACTGGTCGGTACAAGGGAACCCTGAAGTATCCGCACACTTCCTCCGACACGTGCGGTGACAGCCAGTGGCTCTCTTCTCACCTGGCAGCAAGGGCCCTCATTGGTGAAGTGTAATGCGTGGGAGGTCACGCTGCCTTCCTCAAGTCCTGCCTCCGCTGAGCAAGCGCCCAGACCTGATCTATAGGCGTCGCTGTCCACAATGCCAGTTTCCCAGCCACGGCTTCCCTCCCTCTAACCCAGCCAAACGAGTTAGTATAGCGATCAGCCCAAGCCAAGGCAATGCTGACTCCGGGAGTCGAGACTGCAGCCTCTTGCATTGGTGACGAGCGCAATCTCCGCTACGCCACCTGACCGCCCGAGGGTGTGGTTTTCTATGAATGGGACACAGTTTATCGCAGTCATCAGATTTTGTCTGCCTCTCGCCGGGATCAGAGCTTGCTCTGGCAAATATCTCTGTTTTGTGGACAGAGACTTCTCGCTGTTTGTTTGGCTTCCAAAATGTCTTCTCAGTCCTCGGAGCCGTGTCTGCATGAGAGATGCTCCTCGGAGCCGTGTCTGCATGAGAGATGCTCCTCGGAGCCGTGTCTGCATGAGAGATGCTCCTCGGAGCCGTGTCTGCATGAGAGATGAAGTTGAAGCTTGGATCGTTCACAATGCTAGCTTCCTGGCTAACAAAGTCTACAAAGAAGTCAAATGGAGGATAGGAAACATGTTTGAAGGAAGCACCAGCAGATGCTCACTTTTCCTGCAGACGAAATGAGAGCTTCTGCACTATTGGGTTGACACCTCTTGCCGTGTCGAGGAAAGAGAGGCCCGGCTAGTCTCCTTCATCCTTGGCTGACAGTAGTTCCATTAGTAGGTCACTCAACTTTGTTAATTTATATGGATCTCGATTTGTTATTTTTGGAAAGGTGTCAAGTCGTTTGAACAGAGCGTCTTCGATCACTTCTGTTGAGCCATAGGTTTTTTTTTTTTTTTAAAGCAAAAGTTTTTATTGGTGAAGCAAGTTTGTACAATAACAAAGTCAGAATTATTCATTCACCCTTTTTTTTCCTTTTTTTTTTTTGTATAATCTACCCCACCCATCCCACCCCCAAACCCACCCCACGGATCAACAGGTAGGGTTACATACATAACATGCAACAAAAGAAAAGGTTAAATTACAGACAATAATAACAATTGCTACTTACAATGATACAATTAAATTAAAATAAATAATACCAAATACAAAATTAACAAAGACAAATTAAATAATATAATAAAAAAAAAAGGAAAGGTGTCAAGTCGTTTGAACAGAGCGTCTTCGATCACTTCTGTTGAGCCATAGGTTTGCTCTAACCTGTCCCATATCATTGTCAATCCTGTTTCAGGACGGTTCATGCATATTGCTCGTATCTGTTCGACATGTTCTGCAGACTCTTTGCCAAGCCACTTCAGCAGAAGATCCATCTCCTCGCATGCCGTCAGGTCTAAACCACTGGTTACAGACTGAAATGAGCGTTTCCAGGCTCTGTAGTTCTGAGGCTTGTCATTAAATTGGAGTAAGCCTGTAGCCACAAGCTCACGTCGAGCAAGGTATCTTACAAAGTCATTATTGGGGTTTGGAGATGTGGGATGGGGAGTAGGATGACTATTCAATTTGAGATGTGGAATGTTGAGCATGGTCCTTCCAGAACCTAATTTCACGTGGCTCATGAACCCGTTGTTTGCTAGGCTGCTGTGAAGTATGGTAAGGTGATTGGGAGACCGTATTGGATTGGTGTGGAAAGAAAGGTTTGGCTTCGGGTCTGAAAGGTGTAGGTGAAATGCCGTAGCTGGGGGGTGGCTCTGTTTCTTCAGGGACACCATTATCTCGTTGCTGAAGTTCTGTCTCTCTTCTTTTGGATTGGTCCATAACATATTGTTCGGTGCGTTGTGTGGCTTCCAAGGGGACAGAATTGATCGGTAAATTGCAGCTGTGTTTTTCACTATGTACATCACTAGCAGCTTCGAGTGCTTCTGCTTTGGCAACAGCTGCAGCTGCCTCTTTCTTACAATTAAGTATGTCCATAGATGCTTCCAATCTAGCTTTTTCTAGCTTTAGACTAGCTTCCTCTTCAGCAAAGGAAAGACATGCTTTTGCTGCTTCTGCCCTTGCTCTTGCCCTGGCTGCAGCAGACCCAGTTGAAGATGCATTAGATCTTGATGTACATGAGGCACGGGAACGTGTTTTTTTTTTTTTTTTTTTTTTTTTTTAATCTTTTTCCCCCTCCATTTTCCTCCGATTTTTCTCCCATCCCAATGTTAGTCGTATGCCAATTCCCAGTCCCTTCCTGGTCGCTGCGCACTTACCCCCCACAGTCAGATCATCTGGGAGAGTGGAGGCTACCACGTGCTTCCTCCGACACACGTCCAGCCAATCACCGCTTCTTTTCACCTGGCAGCGCGGATTCTCATCGAGAGGGCGTAGCGTGTGGGAGGATCACACTATCCCCCTCAAGTCCTATCCGCGCTTAGCAGGCGCCCCGACCGAACTGTAGGAGTCGCTGTTTACAACGACCCGGACCCACCCCGCCAGCTTCTCCCACCCTCTAATACAGCCAATTGTATTAATGCAGACGGCCAGCCAAGCTGGTGACAACCCCGGAGCTGTGAGCTAGATTCGAACAGGCGAATCCAGCTCACAGCTCCGGGGTTGGTGACGAACGCAATCTCCGCTCGGCCACCTAACCGCCTCGGGAACGTGTCTTTAACGAAGCTGCGCCCTCTGCCATGGCAACGTCTGGTGGTGAATCTGTTGTTAAATATGTCTCTGCCAGTCGTCCATTGGCTGAGTGTGACGACGTTGTTATCTTGCCGGTTAGAAAGCCTTGGTTTTACTGTGCTGCCCTCACTATATGTTCCAGTTATATAAATTGACAGCCAGATAAACGCCCTCTTGACACCACGACTCTGAAGACACTTGAATCCTTGTCCACAGGTTTAATGATGTTGCAAGGAAGGGTAAAACTGAAACATACAAAAATGTACATAATCAATAATATGCTTGCTTTATGAAACATACAAATGTACATAATCAATATTATGCTTGCTTTAAACAATTTTCCTTTATCTTCAATACGAACTAAATCCCATATTTTACTATGTCTTACAAGTTACATGTTATTTATCGAATACGTATTTTAACCTAATTGTGAATGAATGAATGAATGAATGAATGAATGAATGACTGAATGAATGAATGAATGAAAACTTTATTTAACAGATTGCAGAATGGGTACAATACAGTACGGCTCAATACACACAATTGTGAAGGGGATGCAGACCAGAGAAAGACGTTTGACTTGTTTACATCAGGGTCCCCCATTTTCAATTCATATCGACATTTATGACATACACAACATACATGACATTTATGGCATAGGGACATACAGGTATTTAGTACTGATACATTTGTGACATAAACGGTATTCAAATATACAGCACTGTTACCCATAGATCCTGACAGAGTATATACATATGATGGGGAGGGGACTGTACATTAGGAGGGGGTGGGTGGGTGGGAGAGAAATATACATACGGTGGGGAGGAGACTGTACATTTGGAGGGGGTGGGTGGGTGGGAGAGAAATATACATACGGCGGGGAGAGAATATATACATGCGGACTGTCTATTAGGAGGCGGTGGGGGGTTTGGGCATTTACGGTGGCCAGTTTCGAATTGCAGCCTCCCGTAGGTGCTCTTTAAGAGCGGTTTTGAATGTGGGTAGGGATTCACATTCCTTTACAGCTTTGGGTAGGGCGTTCCACATTGATGTGGCATAATTGCGAAACGTGTTTAGTCCCTTGTTTGAGCCGAACACTGGGTTAACATGATTTGTTGAGCTTCCTCTGGTGTAGTGGTTGTGGTATTCACTGACCTTTGGGAAGTATTTCGACATGTACATGGGTACCTTAGTCGTATAGTGTATCTTGTAGACCAGGCCCATTGCAAGTTGCTGTACTCTATCGTCTACTCTAAGCCATCCTAGGTTGTCAAAGTGGGCAGGGGTGAGGTGGGTTCTGGGGGTAAGGTCAAGTAGTAGTCTGACCAGTTTGTTTTGTGATGTTTGTAATCTCGTTTTTAGCGCCTTTGAGGTGCTTTTGTACCATGAGGTGCAAGCATAGTCGTAGTACCCTTGAATGAGTGCTCCTGCCAGAGTCTTCAGCGTATTCTTGTTTACCAGAGAGGAGATCCGGTACAAGAATCGAGTTCGTTGGTTGACTTTTTTTATTACATTGGATGCCATTTTGTCACAGGAAAGATTTGCCTCTAGGATGGAACCCAGGTAGGTAATTTCGTATCTAATTTGTGCAATATTTCTAAAATGAAAGAAGGCAATCTACGTGACATGATTAATGTGTGTATTAAAATTCAATTCAGAATCAATAATAACCCCCAGGTTCTTTACTGCAGTGTTATTTTCTACATTCAGGTTACCCAGTATACTTATTATCGATTCTCTCTGCTCACTAGACCCCACTATATGAGAACTTCTGTCTTATCCTCATTTAGCTTGATTACCATACTAATATTACCATTACCATACTAATATTACTATTACCAGACTAATATTACCATTACAATACTAATATTACCATTACTATACTAATATTACATTACTATACTAATATTACCATTACCGTACTAATATTACCATTACCATACTAATATTACCATTACTATACTAATAATGTATACCCTTACTATATTAATATTACCATAACCATACTAATACTACCATTACTGTACTAATATTACCATTACCATACTAATATTACTATTACCACACTAATATTATCATTACAATACTAATATTACCATTAATATACTAATATTACATTACTATACTAATATTTCTATTACTATACTAATATTACATTACTATACTAATATTTCTATTACTATACTAATATTACCATTACCATACTAATATTACCATTACTGTACTAATACTACCATTATGGTACTAATATTACCATTACCATACTAATATTACCATTACTATACTAATAATGTATACCCTTACTATATTAATATTACCATTACCATACTAATACTACCATTACTGTACTAATATTACCATTACCATATTAATATTACTATTACCACACTAATATTATCATTACAATACTAATATTACTATACTAATATTACATTAGTAGGGTGTAACGGTACACAAAAACCATGGTACGGTACGTACCTCGGTTTTGAAGTCAAGGTTCGGTACGTGTTTTCGGTACAGTGGGGGAAAGTTTGGCTTTCCATGTTCCACTCATGGGTGATGTAGTGTGCAGTAACTAATTGTACTTGTAGGGCTGTCAACGAATATTCTATATTGAAATGAATAATCAACTTATAAAGAAATAATAAAAAAAATATATATATATTAGATTGTGAAAAAAAAACAGCCCCCGTGGGCGGTCGTTAGTGGTTAACATACCGTTGTATTCGTTCGGTACACTACACAGCCGTCCGGTACGGTAAGGTTACGTACACACTGAAACGGTTCGGTTCGGTACGGATACGTGTACCTTTACACCCCTAACATTACTATACTAATATTTCTATTACTATACTAATATTACCATTGCTATACTAATATTAACCTTGCTATACTAATATTACCATTACCATACTAATATTACCATACTTACTGACATACTCATTTACTTCTGTAAACATTCAAAACCAGTTTCCCAGATACACAAAAGATGTATGTATGGATGTCTTTGGTTGTAGGTGGACTATGACTTCTCTGTGTGTGTGTGTTCACACGCTCTCCTCTTCTGTCAGGAGATGCTGGCGATAATGACGTCTATCTATTACCATACTAATATTAATATGCTCCTCTTCTGTCAGGAGATGCTAGCGATCATGACGTCTATCTATTACCATACTAATATTAATATTCTCCTCTTCTGTCAGGAGATGCTAGCGATCATGACGTCTATCTATTACCATACTAATATTAATATTCTCCTCTTCTGTCAGGAGATGCTAGCGATAATGACGTCTATCTATTACCATACTAATATTAATATTCTCCTCTTCTGTCAGGAGATGCTAGCGATAATGACGTCTATCTATTACCATACTAATATTAATATTCTCCTCTTGTCTCAGGAGATGCTGGCGATCATGACGTCTATCTATTACCATACTAATATTAATATTCTCCTCTTCTGTCAGGAGATGCTGGCGATCATGACGTCTATCTATTACCATACTAATATTAATATTCTCCTCTTGTCTCAGGAGATGCTGGCGATCATGACGTCTATCTATTACCATACTAATATTAATATTCTCCTCTTGTCTCAGGAGATGCTGGCGATCATGACGTCTATCTATTACCATACTAATATTAATATTCTCCTCTTGTCTCAGGAGATGCTGGCGATCATGACGTCTATCTATTCCCATACTAATATTAATATTCTCCTCTTGTCTCAGGAGATGCTGGCGATCATGACGTCTATCTATTCCCATACTAATATTAATATTCTCCTCTTCTGTCAGGAGATGCTGGCGATCATGACGTCTATCTATTACCATACTAATATTAATATTCTCCTCTTGTCTCAGGAGATGCTGGCGATCATGACGTCTATCTATTACCATACTAATATTAATATTCTCCTCTTGTCTCAGGAGATGCTGGCGATCATGACGTCTATCTATTCCCATACTAATATTAATATTCTCCTCTTGTCTCAGGAGATGCTGGCGATCATGACGTCTATCTATTCCCATACTAATATTAATATTCTCCTCTTCTGTCAGGAGATGCTGGCGATCATGACGTCTATCTATTACCATACTAATATTAATATTCTCCTCTTGTCTCAGGAGATGCTGGCGATCATGACGTCTATCTATTCCCATACTAATATTAATATTCTCCTCTTGTCTCAGGAGATGCTGGCGATCATGACGTCTATCTATGACATGATGGGGAGGTACACGTTCCCCTGCGTCCGAGACGAGGCGCCTTCTGAACACGTCGACAAGTTCTTCCAGGTTATTACACACACACACACACACACACACACACACACACACACACACACACACACACACACACACACACACACAAAGGGGCGGATCTTCCTATAGGCGACATAAGCGGTTGCCTAGAGCGCCAGAGGGGGGCGCCAAAAACTACGTCCATCTAAAAAGAAATTATAATAATAATATTAGATTATATAATAATAAATAAAGATATATATATATTATTAATATTGTTTCTTTTTATTTGCTGGGCAGACATTGTTGCGCCCCCTTCTATATCTGCAACCAATATTTTGACATTTAAAAAAAAGTATCTAACATAACATTTATTTGGGGGGGGGGCACCAGGGGTGAAGCTTGCCTAGGGCACCAAATGTGCTAGGTCCGGCCCTGCACACACACACACACACACACACACACACACACACACACACACACACACACACACACACACACACACACACACACACACACACACACACACACACACACACACACACAGTTTTAAATGTACTCTTATAGAATCAAATATAAACAGATTTTTGCAGAGTAATGTTTGCTGTAAGGCACACCACAAAGAACCACAAGCCTCTCCTCCTTTCTCCTCATCTCCCCTTAGAAAATGGACAGAAACAGAGATGGAGTGGTGACAATCGAAGAGTTCATCGAGACCTGCCAGAAGGTAGGCCTCTGCACCTATACCCCACATACAAACAGATAGAGGTACCCCTATACCCCACATACAAACAGATAGAGTTACCCCTATACCCCACATACAAACAGATAGAGGTACACCTATACCCCACATACAAACAGATAGAGGTACACCTATACCCCACATCGTTAGTAGAAGGTACACTAATACCCCTAATACCCCTCATGCAAACAGAAGGTGCCACTATACCCCACATATATGTAGAAGGTACCCTATACTTTGTCAGTTTACTGGTTTGCTATTTGCTTTGGATCATTTGGGGTTCGGCTCAGTAGTTTCTCAGTCGTTTCTTTCTCCTACAGTAGGAAGCACATTGTTGGCTATTCTCTAACTGCAAAGTCATCCTGCCTGGGGCACAAACATTCACGCATGAAATATCTTTTGTTTATTGTATTACTGTATGTGAAGGACTGATACCTTATGGTCACATCAGGGTTAATCCAAGACAAAAATCGAACTCACAGTTAGGGTTCAGACCTCTGATCAACCTAACATATCTCCTTGTCTTTTGCAGGATGAAAACATCATGACCTCCATGCAGCTCTTTGAGAACGTGATCTAGAAACATGCAGTGTTCTACGCTGTTGTTCTTGAACCCCTACCTGCCCAAATCGCACTTATTTCAACACACACACACACACACACACACACACACACACACACACACACACACACACACACACACACACACACACCCTGTCTCGACACTCATCCTATTAGGACAGCATCATGTAAAGATACAAGGATGTGTGTTGAAATGTAGAGTCTTCCTTGCTGCCTTGATTAGCTTTATCCTGCCACTGCTTCTGGAGAGAGAGAGAGAGAGAGAGAGAGAGAGAGAGAGAGAGAGAGAGAGAGAGAGAGAGAGAGAGAGAGAGAGAGAGAGAGAGAGAGAGAGAGAGAGAGAGAGAGAGAGAGAGTGAGAGAGAGAGAGATTGATAATCTGCTCACCCATCCTGTGGTCTTCTGCTTCCGAGAGAGAAGGACCAAAAGAGCCAACGTATTTCCTGACCCACCAGAGCTTTCCTCATTGGGCCAAAAGGACAGACAACCAACCAATCGGAGGAGCAAAGAGATGTACCATAATCCATTGACCTGAGTAGGATACTACCGTAGCTTTAATGAATAATCTACCTTGCTGTCACAGCACACTCTCTAACACACACACACACACACACACACACACACACTGACTCTTTCACACAGACATGCACGCACTAAATTAACTGAACTGACAACAGTGATACCACCCTTGACACCAAAAAAACACAATGAACTGAAGCATGTTTGTCAACAAATATGTGATGTGGAGTTAGCTTGCACTAAGATTTTATCGTTATGTATTATATGCGCCTGAAATGAAGGCACTGTAGATAGCAACGACTGCAGGAGGCCAGTGTGTATGTACATAATGTATAGATAATAATTACATATCGTTAGTTGTCAAGTTCTGCACTAGGGTTGCTGGACCAGACGCATTCAGTAGAGGATTTATAACTGCACTCTGTTATGAGTCAATTCAACTGTAGCTGCACTGTACATGTTTAGTGGCAGTATTTCGCTGGATTTCAATGGATTCAACAAAGAATATTACATTTTGTATTTTATGTTTGAGGATGTAAAGCCAGATTTAAGATTGCACCAGGCACACCAGGTCTAGGTCATCTGGACGAGCACACCGAGTCTCTGTACAGTGCAGTGATGGTGCAGAGCTGTGTTTGTTCGTAGGCTGAATAGACTTGTTATGTTGGTCTTCAGTATCAAAGAGCATGCTGACTGGTATGATACAATGTACAGATTGTTGTGCTGTAATGTGGGAAGATTAAAGATACTATCTAAAGCTCTCGACTGCTCCTTCATAGGAATTAGTCACTTTACTAGGCTTTCATTCCTGTTTTTGAGGAGCTTCATTCCAAAATTAGATGTCCATGTAGGATTTGGGTAGCGTTTTCTTTGAACATGAAGCCATTAAGACAATTATATACAGTAGGTCTAAGTTCATTTGAACCTTAAGCTGAGAAAATGTTGAGAACAGCCTAGTCAACATTTTAGTTAGCTCGACTAGATAGGTATCCAGATGGCGTGCGTCTCTCGCAGGGGGAACAAATCTAGGAGAACCAAGGTTGTGTTGAACATTTGGCACCAGAAAGGGAGATAACGAAAGGAGAAGGTGATAACAAATGGGTATATTATGCCAGGGAGAGAGAGAATCTTGGTGTTTCTTTGGTATTTCACCTTGGAGGAGAGAGGGCTTCTTCTGTCTCCTTCGTCGGTATTCAGCTCACACAGAGAGAACCTGAGAGCAACCTAATTGTAACTATTTTGCTGTTCATGCCAATAAACCTGTGTTAAGAAAAGACTACCAACCTGTTTGTCGTATATTATACCAAGAGGAGATTTCATTCAAGTGACTTTACTTCAACTATCCTTAAGGAAGACAGGATAAGTAATATTAATTGAAAGTCAACTAAATGTAACAATTGGTGCCATGACCCAGATGCTTCAAGATTCTGGTGAGAGCCAAGTGAGAGTGGAAGTCGGGAGGTGTGGAGCAGAAGCTGGAGTTGGTGCCAAACCAAAACAACTGACAGCAGCCGATCGGAGATCTGGCGAATTCCTCACAGGGTAATCCAGCTTGTTTGAAACAAATGTGAGTTGGCTCTTTAACCCAGATAAAAAAGTCTTGTATGCATCTTAAGAACTGAATGCTAAATACACACATGATAATAAAGATGAATAAATCTGACCTATCCATAGGAAGAGGGTTTATTAAACACTAATCTCCTTGGCAGTTTGGCGGAGATTAGATTCAAGATTCAAGAGGTTTATTCATCACATACATACACAAGACATATAGTGAAATGAAGGTGGCCATGCCCGCTTCGATTGTGCAAGAAAATACAAATAATAATAGAATAAAATAGAATAGAAATAAAGTAGACATGATAAAAGTACTAAGATAAAATACAAAAGGTAATGAGTCCTATGTACACTACTATACAATATGTAAGGGATAATGTATAGCTACGAGGTCATTGTCGCAAAATAATTGACCGACACAGAGTTTAAAATACCGAGGCGCCTCGCCGAGGTGTTTTAAACATCAGTGAAGGTCAATTATTTTGCGACAATGATCGAGTATAGCTATACATTATCCCGCTTATTACATGGCTAACTTACTAACAATATACCTAATTCATTTTACATCGACAAGACGAGATCAAATGCAGACGCAGTTCTGTTCTGGCTCCGCTGTCATCGTCACACACACTCCGCTGTCAGTGCAGCCGGCAGGTGTGTCTGATTGGCTGCACTGATGCAGTGTGTCAGTGGGCTTGATTGCGAACAGCTTCGAAAAACAATAATTACCGGTGGTTATCGAAAAATTATTCACAGCTGTCGGGGGCTATTGACCAATCACAATCAAGCATTTCGGCGAATGTTAAAACGCCATGTAACAAGCAGTTATACTCTATGTCACCATGCTATCCTAACTATACTATACAAAAACATCCCGTTATTAGTCTTGGTTTGCCTACAGTTATAGGTACTGGGAATATTTCTATAGATTTTAATGTCCGAAATCTATTACCGTCTTTTATAGATTTTAACATCAGAAATCTATTATAATCAATACATGTGGGAAAGTGTGCTTTTCATGTTGTGATACTGATCAAGTATAGCCATCATTCCGGTGATGTGAGAGGTTATATAGGGCTTTTCACTTGTCACTGTGATCAGCTGTGTATGGTGTCGGAGTGACCTATAGCATACAGCCGAGGGATACTGTATTAACAACTTGATTCATAGCACATTTGCAATCAATTGATAGGACACAGGTCAATTGTGATAGCATGAATGTTTATGAATGCATTGCTGACTATAACAAAGGGTTCTAGCCAGTGTACATATCTTTGATAAAGAACCAGAGGCGATCAGAAGGCCGTGGTTATACAGATTCTCAGAGAAATTATTGCCTTCTTGAAATGTTCAAAGTAATCATACAAGAGGGAGTGTTACCTCCATCTGCAGTAATCACTCTTGTTAAAACCGAATAAACCTCCCTCAGATAAAGCTTCATATGGGCTTGTGTTGTTGATGTCATGTGACACCAAAATACTTTGTAAGGCCCTGGCTAGATGGATAGAAACATCCATCCCACACTTGATTAATAATGGTCTAAATGGATTTGTATTGGGCAGACAGGCATTTCACAACACAAAAAGGTTGCTGAATATTTTGTATGTGAAGCGGGACGCCAAGGACCACTCAATCATGTCATTAGACGCTGAGAAGGCTTTTGACAGGATTGAGTGGAAATACCTTTTTGAAACACTTAGGAGATTTGGGTCCGGGGAGGGATATCTTAAATGGATTAAATGGATAGTAGAAATGACAACAAACAACCAAATTTGAAAACCCTTCAATCTATGCAGATCGATACATCTAGGATGTCCAATATCTCCTTTATTATTTTTGTTTCCCATCGAACTATGTACTATTTTTGAACCAATGAGAAACCAGTTGGATAGATATAGAAAATAACACACAGGAACTTCCACTGAACTTTATTCAGAACTTACATCTTTATACCTAAATGCTTATAAAACAAAATACTACAAACCTGGCTTGAGACACTCACCTTTTTGAATGAACCTACTAGGTTTTCAAGATACACACCGATCTGGGGAAATTATAGTTTCAGACCAGGGAAACAAGATATGGGTTTAAATTTATTTTACATTTTTAACTATTTCTTTAAATACAAATGAGAAGATTTATATTTTCCCAAAATAAAACTACAACGATACCCCCACTATCTACCATCGAACGTCTCACGGTAAAACATCTGTACATGGCAGATTATCTATGTTTTATAATGAACTATTGACAGGCTCAAAAGAAAACGAAAGGTTATCCTATAACCTAGTTATATGAATACTGGCTGAGCGTCTCGCTCTTCGCCATTATGAGATATCTCCTAGCACATAATGTGCTCACGAAACAACAAATGCACTCGCATGCACGTGACCAGGCCACGCCCCTGCGTCCCACTATATGACGCCGGACATGGTCACACTCCACCTTCCTCAGAAAGATTTCCAACACTGAAAGTGAAAACCCATCCAAGGGACCTCAGGGCGCTAAGAGCGAGACGCTCAGCCAGTATTCATATAACTAGGTTATAGGATAACCTTTCGTTATATTATCATACTGGCCAATCGCGTCTCGCTCTTCACCATTATGAGATATGGGGCAGAGCAGGGGCGTGGCCCGACAAGTGTACCCCCTGAGGACCCATAAGCTCCAACCAGGGAGGAGGGGAGTCCCGTCCACCCGCCTGTCCTAACGAAGGGGGGGAGGCAGTCAACTCCACCAAGTGTGAAAAAAAGGGGGAACCAGACACCCCTGAAAACGCACAGCACAGGCGGGACCACGTGCGACACAGCACCCCGTGGCACACACCCCTGCTAGCCCACCAAATGGTGGGACGCAGTAGAGGTCCCAGACCTCAGAACCGCCTGGGAGACAGAACCCCCAATCACGTCCACGAGGTAAAACCTAACGAAGGGACCCGGGGAGGACCAGAAGGCCGCAGCACAGATGTCCTCCACCGAGGCCCCCCCTAATAGGGCAGCAGCCCGAGGGGGGACCTGTCCAGCCAACGTGCAGCAAAGGGCAACGCCCCCGCACAACCAATGTGACAGGTGCTACTTGGACAGCGCCTCATCCGCGCAAGGGCCACCGTAACAAACAAACAGTTGAACGGAAGCCCTGAGAGCCCGAGTCCTGAGGTAAACCCCCAGTGCACGGACAGGACACGACAGGTGAAGGCCCGCCTGCAACTCACTAGCGTGAGGAGGCAGACGAACGCCTGAACCACAATATCCCTGGAGCGAAAAGAGCTCCGGATATTCTTTGGCACGAAGACTGGATTAGGCCTCAGAGTCGCACCGCTATCGGCCGAATAGACAGGCACTCAGGCCGCACCGAGAGAGCACACAGCTCACCCACGCGCTTAGCGGAGGTGATGGCCAAAAAGAATGCGGTCTTAAAGACAGCTGATCCAATGGCGCCTGCTCAAGAGGCTCAAACGGGGCCTCCGAGAACCGGCCCAGGACCATTTGGAGGTCCCACTCGGAGACAGAGAACGTTCCACAGGCTTGAGACGCCGAGCGCCAAGCAGGAATGTGTCACGAGAGGGTGGCTGAACAATGTTCTGCCCCCACACTCGACCATACGCCACTTCCCAGCGTAAGCCGCGGTAGAGGACGGAGCGCCCGCGTACCGGATAGCGTTAACCACAGAATAGTCAAGACGCATCCCCACCAGATTCACACTGTCAGCAGCCAAGCCTAGAGGCTGCCCCAGAACAGGAGGCAGAACAGAGTTCCGCATGCCTGAGAGAGGGCACGCAGTGACCACGGAACAGACCACGGCGGGGCCACCAAGAGCTGAATCAGGGCCGGGGACCACACAGCTGAGCCCCGGCCGCCTGTAGCTGTTCCGCAACCGTTCCTACTTCCGGGGTAGGCCTGATTGGCCGCGACGGCCACGTGACCAGGCGCGGCCACGCCCCGCGGCAGAGGCCGCTGTGTTGACGCTAGGCTGCTGTGTTTCCTGGTTGTCGCGCCGCGGTAGTCAGTTAGTTCTGTGTTCCGTGTTGCAATAAACGTTCAACGATGTCAACAAAACGGTATCTTATTACGGCTTTCCTCCCGATGACAAAGAGAAAAGAAGGTGGCTGAAGCCTGAAGTTGATACAGTAAGTTTGATCGCGGTCTCGTGACCAGAATACAAAACATTACCTGTTGTTATTGTTAAGTCGCTATCTTGTGATAGTAACATGGTCGTTCTTAATGTAGCCTACTGTATATATCCACATGTGTTTGTACATATAACTGCATATAATCCTTTTACATATCTGTAGATACTACGCTATCTATATCTGTACATATCCCTTACCTACTCTTACTAGTTACGCTGCTGGCCAGTATGACTTGTGAGGTTTTTGTCCGTTGCTCACCTACTCGCTCTGTTCCTTTAAGTTTTCAGTTAATTAATTGCATTCTCCTCTTCACACGCTTCTTCCTGTAGACGCCGTTTGATTGGTGCTTCCCCAACCACACGCTTGTCAATCTCACCCCGCAGCTGTCACAGCTTGTCATTAAGCATTCCTTTTGTTATATACCCCGATTCCCCATCAAGTGTTGTTGGATCGTTTTGATATATTATCTGCATTTGCCGTTTCTTCCTGGCCTGCTGTTCCCTGTGTTTGCCTCCCAGGACACTCAAGAAGTATTCCGCTTGGACAACCCGTTCCCCGTAACGACGCGCTCGCCCTGTTTGATTCTGCTCTCTTTACGCACAGCGCCTGGGTGAGTTTTGCAAGACAGTCTTTTGACCCTATCGTTTTTCGTGTGTGTAAACACTGAAGAGATCCTGCTTTTTGTTCAGTCTGTCACTCACCCTGTGCCTGCTTTTTGGATTGTTCATGTGGGATGATATTTGCTTGAACTTTGCTCACTGTGTGTATTCACACCGAAGATAATATCACTTGGATTATTATTGGGACATCGCTCACTGTGTGTAGTCACACCGAAGATATTATCACTTGGATTATTATTGGGACATCGCTCACTGTGTGTATTCGCACCGAAGATTCTATCACTTGGATGTTTGTTGGGACATTGCTCACAGTGTGTATTTACACCGAAGATTCAGTCACTTGGATTATCTGTTTGGGACAAGTCACTTCACCTGTCACCTGTCTGTTCCCAACTGTACTCTGAGCTAACCCGCTCTCTCTCTCTCTCTGTCCCGTTACCACCTCGGAGAGCTGCCGAGAGGATTCTGCAGAGCGGCCCTGACGTCACTGTCAGATTCCTCAGACGAACCTTCCCGGGAGAAGCTGCAGAGCAGCAACATTCTTCTAATGCTTGTATCCCAGTCTTTGTCTGTTTTCAACCAAGTTCTTGCTGCTATTTTGTGAAATAAAACAAGCCCTAGTTTTTGGCAAACTCTGAAACAACTCTCTTTGTGTCGTTAGCGTTTGGGGTCGGTGTCAAACCATAACATTACGATCCAACCAATATGACGACCCCAGCCGACACAGAGAGAGTCGTCACCTTGGGCATCGAGGGGGTGGTAAGGCGTGCCCTACGCTTCCATCGCGCTCCAGGCAATGTACCGGTTCACCGTCTCTTTGTCCCCAACTCAGTCCGGTCCCGGGTCCTCCAGTGGGGCCATACCAGCCGGTTCGCCTGCCACCCGGGCGTTCATCGCACGTTCTCCTTCCTGGCTCGTCGATTCTGGTGGCCCACCATGAGGAACAACGTCAAGGAGTTCGTACTGGCCTGCGCGGTCTGCGCCCGCAAGAGAGTCAGCACAGCATTGGCAGTCCAGACAGAGTCAACCAAGGAACACAGCCTACAGCTAGACGCAGCTGCAGCTGCTGTACAGGAACTCCGAGAGCAGGTCCTGCTTATTCAGGGGCCCCTGGGGGCTCTGGCTAGCCAGCAGGCTAGTATTCTCCTCCACCTACAAGCGCTGACTGAAACCATTAACTCCTTGCTTATAACCCCACTTCCTTCAGGAGCCTCGGCCGGAGCATCACCCGCAGCCCTGGCAGGCCCCGCGCTTCCCATTCCCGCACCTCGGGAACCCCGTCTCTCCGAACCACGGCTGTTCGACGGCAACCCAGAGGATTGTGCCACATTCATCATGCAATGTGAGTTGGTTTTTCGTCATCAACCCAGTCGTTTCACTTCAAGAGGAGCCCAAGTGGCCTATATGACTAACTTGCTCTCAGGCCGGGCAGCCCAGTGGGTCACTTCCTCCTGGGCAATGGAGGCAGACTTCTGTTTCTCCTATCCAGACTTCGTGGCTGAGCTCCGCAGGGTGTTCCACCATCCAGCCCGTGGTCTGGACCCTGGAGCGCGGTTGGGTACCTTCCGGCAGGGCAGCGGCGGGGTTACCGACTACGTGCTGGAGTTCAGACTGGCGGCGGTGGAGAGCGGTTGGAACGACCAAGCACTTCGTCTTACCTTCGTGGGGGGGCTCAGTGACGCAGTCAGGGACCAGCTCGCGACCCGGGAGGAACCTGATTCCCTCGAGGACCTGTTCAGCCTCGCCATTCGCATCGACGGACGCCTCCAGGAGAGAAGACGTGAGAGAACCCGACGGGGACCCCCAGACGTACCCCCCGAGGACCACGACCTCGAGGAGGTTTTCAGTACCCCAGACGTACCCCCCGAGTACCACGACCTCGAGAGGGTTTTCAGTGAGTCCAGGGCTCAGGTCTTTCCGCCTCGCCGGCCTTACGACTGTGCCATCGACCTCCGCTCTGGGGCTCCCTTTCCCGGCGGCCGCCTCTACAGTGCTGACCGTCCTGCCCCCTCCGTGACTGGTGGGTTTGTTCCCTCCCGAGCCGTGACCGAGGAGGAACCCATGCAGCTGGGACGCAACCGCCTTAGCCCGGCCGAACGGGAGTCCAGGCTCTTCTCCGGCCGTTGCCTCTACTGTGGCCGGGATGGACACCGTGTCTCCAATTGCCGTGCCCGGCCAAGAGGACCAGGCTCGCCGGCACCCCGGGAGATCCTGGTGAGCCGTCTTTCCTGTTCCCCCACCCGTGCACCACCCAACCGACTGGCGGACGTCACCCTAGCCTGGGCGGACCAGCGGGCGATGGTGGGTGCACTCATGGACTCTGGTGCTGATGGGAGTTTCATGGACGTTGGGTTTGCCACCCGGGCCAACATTCCACTTGAGGACCTCGAGAGGCCCTTGGAGGTATTCGCGCTGGATCATCGCCGCCTGGCTGAAGTCACTCAACGCACCTGTCCAGTCCTTCTCACCGTTGCTGGTAACCACGTTGAGAGGCTCCAGTTTTTCGTCACCAGCTCTCCTCTTGTCCCTGTGGTCCTGGGCAGGCCCTGGCTCGCGCTGCACGAGCCCCACATCGCCTGGTCCTCCGGTACCATCAAGGGGTGGAGCTCCTCCTGTCGTGCCCGGTGTCTTCAGGTGCCGTCCAGCCCCCTCACCGGGTCCCAGTCCCCGTCTCCGGCCTCCCTCGCCGGTGCTCTGTCCCCGTGCCCGGCCTCCGCTGTCGGGCCCCAGTCCCCGTCTCCGGCCTCCCTCGCCGGTTCTCTGTCCCTGTGCCCGGCCTCCGCTGTCGGGCCCCAGTCCCCGTGCCCGGCCTCCACTGTCGGGCCCCAGTCCCCGTGCTCGGCCTCCGCTGTCGGGTCCCAGTCCCCGTCTCCGGCCTCCCTCGCCGGTCCTCTGTCCACGTCTCCGGTCCCCCTCTCCGGGCCTCTGTCTTTGTCCCCCTCTCCAGTGCCCCTGATCGCCGGCTTCCTTTGGTCCCGTCCGGGCAGGCCGGGGCCGAGTGGGTCGCCGGGTGGCTCCCGTGGAGGGGGGAGTACTGTGAGGTTTGGTTCTTTCCCCACCACGGGCTTCTTAAAGTACTGTGATGATTGGTCCGCTCCCCATCCGGACGAGCTGGGTCGGCCTGGTCGCCGGGTGGCTCCCGTGGAGGGGGGGGTACTGTGAGGTTTTTGTCCGTTGCTCACCTACTCGCTCTGTTCCTTTAAGTTTTCAGTTAATTAATTGCATTCTCCTCTTCACACGCTTCTTCCTGTAGACGCCGTTTGATTGGTGCTTCCCCAACCACACGCTTGTCAATCTCACCCCGCAGCTGTCACAGCTTGTCATTAAGCATTCCTTTTGTTATATACCCCGATTCCCCATCAAGTGTTGTTGGATCGTTTTGATATATTATCTGCATTTGCCGTTTCTTCCTGGCCTGCTGTTCCCTGTGTTTGCCTCCCAGGACACTCAAGAAGTATTCCGCTTGGACAACCCGTTCCCCGTAACGACGCGCTCGCCCTGTTTGATTCTGCTCTCTTTACGCACAGCGCCTGGGTGAGTTTTGCAAGACAGTCTTTTGACCCTATCGTTTTTCGTGTGTGTAAACACTGAAGAGATCCTGCTTTTTGTTCAGTCTGTCACTCACCCTGTGCCTGCTTTTTGGATTGTTCATGTGGGATGATATTTGCTTGAACTTTGCTCACTGTGTGTATTCACACCGAAGATAATATCACTTGGATTATTATTGGGACATCGCTCACTGTGTGTAGTCACACCGAAGATATTATCACTTGGATTATTATTGGGACATCGCTCACTGTGTGTATTCGTGTAGCAGGTATATAAAATATACTAATGTTGTATTCCACAAAGATCCCTCCCTAACGTTTTATTTTAATTGTTTATTATTATTTTTACTCTAATAGTCTTTTATTTTGAAGCCGTCGTCACTTCCTGCCGAAGTGACGTTTTTCCCCTTGCACCTCCCCTCTCGCGCCAGACTATCTGGAATGCTGACAGGGGTAAGACGTGCTTTCAGTGTCTGTAAATATATCAGGTCTAAAAGAACGCACTATTGTAAATAAGTTGCCGGGCAATGAACCGGAGTTGTATATAGTGGTAACTGTGTTAATGTGGACAATTTTGCACTTTTTGTAATGTGGTTTAGCTGTGGTGGCGAACTATTGTACGACACATGCTGACTGAGTTTGTGGTTATGGTCTGAGCAATGTGTGTTAGGCCTCGTTTCTCACAGCGTGACATTTCTCCCCCACTGTAGCTTATGCAAGTTATTGATGCCATCTGCTGGCCAAGTGTTGACATGTACCTGTGGGATGTTTCAACAGGTAATTGGAGATGTCTTATTATTTAATTTGTATTATTTCATTGTGTATTTTATTATTATTGTGATATTTCAATGTATCATTCAAAGAGACTATCTGGAATGCTGACAGGGCTTATGCAAGTTATTGACGCCATCTGCTGGCCAAGTGTTGACATGTACCTGTGGGATGTTTCAACAGGTAATTGGAGATGTCTTATTATTTAATTTGTATTATTTCATTGTGTATTTTATTATTATTGTCATATTTCAATGTATCATTCAAAGAGACTATCTGGAATGCTGACAGGGCTTATGCAAGTTATTGATGCCATCTGCTGGCCAAGTGTTGACATGTACCTGTGGGATGTTTCAACAGGTGAAATAAAACACTGAATGGCAACAACTGTCTCATCACTTCCAATACACGACGACGACACAGAGGGTGGCCTTTAGACCAGTTTCAGTGGTGCCAGTGACCGGATACGCAAGAACCAACGCCAGCTTGGTCACCGAGAGGTCGTCGAACAGAACTACAGAACTACAGAAGAAAGATGCTGTGATCACTAAAAAGATTTTTTTGCAATGAGGGTCAAGGCCAGCTTGATCATCGGAGGTCGGAGGAAGAGGAGGAAGAAGAAAAAAAGAAAGTTCCCTTGGGAGGTTTGTGTCGAAGTGACTGTGTCACAGATGAGAGGACATCGTGTTCTTTCTAAGAAGAAGAGAGAAGAGGACATCGTGTTCTTTCTAAAAAAGGAGGACATCGTGTTCTTTCTAGAAAAGAGGACATCGTGTTCTTTTTGAAAAAAGAAGAAAGTTGAGTTGTTGAAAAGGACTGGTGGTCAGTTTTTGTTTTTCTGTTTTTGTTGAAGGTGCTGAGGCATTTGGAGAATTTTTTTTTGGTGATTAGTGGTATATATATATAATTTTTTCCCCTTCTTTCCTGATAGCTCGTTTTGTAGTAAGAGAAAGAAGGTGGATCCCTATGTCGTAGAGGGGAGTTCATAATTTTTTTTGATGTTGGTTTGTATACATGTACATAGTATAATTGGGAATATGGTTGTATGGCAGTGAGCAGAGCCTGGAATTTTGTTGTCATGTCACTGGAACTCTCTGCTTTGGTGCAGAGCTGGTGCCCTACAGTACAGAGTCGGGAACTCTCTGTCATGTCACAGGGATTCTGTGCTTTGTGCAGAGGCCAATTATTTTTTTTGATTTCTCACGCTCCTTGATTTCCACGTCCTGTGTTTGTATCTTAAGTGTTTAGGTTGGAGGGCAGGTTGCCGTAGTTGCTGCAGTTAGCTCACACCGTGTGGTCAAGGGGCAGTATACTATAGTGACTGCGGTTAGCCTTTGCAGGGCAGTGTACTGTAGCGGCTGCAGTTAGCTCACACCGTAGAAACCGACGTTGTCTAGGTCAATGGGCAGTATACTGTAGTTGCTGTAGTCAGTGCATATTTGTTTAGTCTGTGTACACTTTAGTCTTGCAATGTGTCACTGTAAGTAGTGTTACTGCATGTGCTCACAGGTAGGATGTGGGACTTGAGTAGGCCGGGTAGGTTTGGTGTATAAGGCACCAAGCGTTTCTAGGAGGAACAGGGGCCTGATCAACCTTTTGTTTTCTCTGAACCTGTTTGACAGGTAGCTTCTAGCTGATTCTGAAGATATGTATCTTCAGGTAAACCCGTGCCGGTTCTGACGTAGTGTTGGAGGTCCCAGTTAGTGTGTCCTGTAGGTTCGGGATTTTAGCGGAATTCAGGGGGGGAGTATGTAGCAGGTATATAAAATATACTAATGTTGTATTCCACAAAGATCCCTCCCTAACGTTTTATTTTAATTGTTTATTATTATTTTTACTCTAATAGTCTTTTATTTTGAAGCCGTCGTCACTTCCTGCCGAAGTGAAGTTTTTCCCCTTGCACCTCCCCTCTCGCGCCAGACTATCTGGAATGCTGACAGGGGTAAGACGTGCTTTCAGTGTCTGTAAATATATCAGGTCTAAAAGAACGCACTATTGTAAATAAGTTGCCGGGCAATGAACCGGAGTTGTATATAGTGGTAACTGTGTTAATGTGGACAATTTTGCACTTTTTGTAATGTGGTTTAGCTGTGGTGGCGAACTATTGTACGACACATGCTGACTGAGTTTGTGGTTATGGTCTGAGCAATGTGTGTTAGGCCTCGTTTCTCACAGCGTGACATTTCTCCCCCACTGTAGCTTATGCAAGTTATTGACGCCATCTGCTGGCCAAGTGTTGACATGTACCTGTGGGATGTTTCAACAGGTAATTGGAGATGTCTTATTATTTAATTTGTATTATTTCATTGTGTATTTTATTATTATTGTGATATTTCAATGTATCATTCAAAGAGACTATCTGGAATGCTGACAGGGCTTATGCAAGTTATTGACGCCATCTGCTGGCCAAGTGTTGACATGTACCTGTGGGATGTTTCAACAGGTAATTGGAGATGTCTTATTATTTAATTTGTATTATTTCATTGTGTATTTTATTATTATTGTGATATTTCAATGTATCATTCAAAGAGACTATCTGGAATGCTGACAGGGCTTATGCAAGTTATTGACGCCATCTGCTGGCCAAGTGTTGACATGTACCTGTGGGATGTTTCAACAGGTGAAATAAAACACTGAATGGCAACAACTGTCTCATCACTTCCAATACACGACGACGACACAGAGGGTGGCCTTTAGACCAGTTACATTCGCACCGAAGATTCTATCACTTGGATGTTTGTTGGGACATTGCTCACAGTGTGTATTTACACCGAAGATTCAGTCACTTGGATTATCTGTTTGGGACAAGTCACTTCACCTGTCACCTGTCTGTTCCCAACTGTACTCTGAGCTAACCCGCTCTCTCTCTCTCTCGGTCCCGTTACCACCTCGGAGAGCTGCCGAGAGGATTCTGCAGAGCGGCCCTGACGTCACTGTCAGATTCCTCAGACGAACCTTCCCGGGAGAAGCTGCAGAGCAGCAACATTCTTCTAATGCTTGTATCCCAGTCTTTGTCTGTTTTCAACCAAGTTCTTGCTGCTATTTTGTGAAATAAAACAAGCCCTAGTTTTTGGCAAACTCTGAAACAACTCTCTTTGTGTCGTTAGCGTTTGGGGTCGGTGTCAAACCATAACATGACTACCATAGTGTCTTTATACCTGCTGCATCAATGTACATAATAATACTACAACTCTGTACATACATATGATCTGATTAGCATTATTACTCAGTAGTACTGATTTATATATTTTAAACAATATAATGAATTAAGGTTTTGTTTTATTTGTCACATAAGGTACGCGTACATTACAGTGAAACACTTGGTTCTGTATGAGCCTCCTGAGATTGTGCTTTCTAGAAGTTAGACATCTCTTTGACCAATGACCTGAGTCAGGTCTCTGAATCTCCTTGCATTTTAAAGCAATCACATGTTTAGCTTGTAGTAGACAGAAATCTATTTGTTTGTTTCTTCATATCACAGTTTACAATTTATTTTCTTTTTGCAGGCATGACTTCACCCCAAACTGTAACTCACGGGTCTGTGGGTGGCATTTTCCCAATGGCAAAGCAGCTGGGCCAACACTGCTTTCCCCGACCACATCAGCTATCCCATTCCCACCAAACGGAAAAAACAAATGCTCCCTGCGAGTGTGGAGGATGAACGAAGAGCTGAACAAGGCCCAAACCACCTTGACATTGCTACACAGACCCCTAGTACTTCATGTGTTGTGGTGCTTGAATTATGCGTCTAATCGATCAGCTACTCCTGACTTTGATGAAGCTCCGACTGAATTGTGGCATCCTAGACCTTGCTATGAGGTTTAATTGCTGCCGTGCCAGTCACCAAGTAGTTGTTTTGAAGTAAAGCGCAGACTCCATACTCTTCTGCTCGTCTCATTTATTAACTTCCACAATCTATTCTATTTTTGTATTGTATTTTTGCACAATCGAAGGCAGGCATGGCCACCTTCATTTCACTATTATCATCATTTATGTATTGTGTATGTACTGTATGTGACGATTAAACCTCTTGAAGTGCAGGTAAACATGGCATCTTAAGACATTCACAAATCTAGGCTCATCCACCTGATATTCAATACACTTGAATCACAAAGTTTCTTCACACACTTTAAAATGTTGTGGCAGACTGTCACAAACAAAGGTCTATAATAAGTTATTAATAACACATACCTGGACGGGGCTGTTGTGAAGCCAGCCCATCCAGTGAGTGCTTTAAGCACAGGACAGGTCCCGGCAGAAATAAACAACGTTTTCCAAAAGTAAATGATATTTATTATATGAAGGGGAATGAAACCTGTAAAGACACACACAACAGGGAGAACAGCTGTGATCGCCTTGTCTGAGGTACTTCCTAGGTCACTGGTGAAGGTTATAACTGCATTGGGAGCCACACCGATCAGAGCAGTAAGTGTGGTGCGTCCTTTGTAATGACTGTACAGATGGGGTGAAGTCATCATGCCTGCAAAAAGAAAATACATTGTAAACTGAAGCACAATCTCAGGAGGCTCATACAGAACCAAGTGTTTCACTGTAATGTACGCGTACCTTATGTGACAAATAAAACAAAACCTTAATTCATTATATTGTTTAAAATATATAAATCAGTACTACTGAGTAATAATGCTAATCAGATCATATGTATGTACAGAGTTGTAGTATTATTATGTACATTGATGCAGCAGGTATAAAGACACTATGGTAGTCATACTGGCCAGCAGCGTAACTAGTAAGAGTATAGTACGGGATATGTACAGATATAGATAGCGTAGTATCTACAGATATGTAAAAGGATTATATGCAGTTATATGTACAAACACATGTGGATATATACAGTAGGCTACATTAAGAACGACCATGTTACTATCACAAGATAGCGACTTAACAATAACAACAGGTAATGTTTTGTATTCTGGTCACGAGACCGCGATCAAACTTACTGTATCAACTTCAGGCTTCAGCCACCTTCTCTTCTCTTTGTCGTCGGGAGGAAAGCCGTAATAAGATACCGTTTTGTTGACATCGTTGAACGATTATTGCAACACGGAACACAGAACTAACGGACTACCGCGGCGCGACAACCAGGAAACACAGCAGCCTAGCGTCAACACAGCGGCCTCTGCCGCGGGGCGTGGCCGCGCCTGGTCACGTGGCCGTCGCGGCCAATCAGGCCTACCCCGGAAGTAGGAACGGTTGCGGAACAGCTACAGGCGCCCCGGCCTGGCGCGACCAGGATCAATGTGTAAAGCACACATTATGGAATACTGTTGAAGTAACAATGAGCTATAAAAATAAGCCATTTGCTTAAGAAATCATCTGTATTTTTGGAATTATTAAATTAAGGAATTTCAGGTGAGAACATCTTTCTGAAATTAATATATTATATTTAGGAATGAAAGCCTCCATTTAGAACCTGGTTTCTTAAACTAGGGGTCTGCCATTCTTCTGGTGGGTCCCCACCTGAAAACAGTAGTAATATGTTTGTGATATGTTTCAATGAGCCTGGGTCACATGACAACAGTAATATGTTTGTGATATGTTTCAATGAGCCTGGGTCACATGACAACAGTAATATGTTTGTTATATGTTTCAATCAGGCGCGGAACTTTGTTCGTAGCGGTGGGGGGGACATATTAGGGGGCGTGGTCAGTGACGTCGCAGGGGGGGGGGGGGGCGCCCCCCCTTCCAATTTTTTTTTTTCTAATACCAGGTGTGCAATACGCATTTTCCCAGGCGGTGGCGCCTCTTGTAAGAAGTGGTCATCGTGGAGCCAGGGCTTGTCCAGCTGCACGTCCGCTAATTTAATATAATGATATAGTGAAATTTTTTTAACTCTGTCAAAATAAACGAGCTGCATAGGCATAATAAACTGTAAGCGACATATACATGTTTGCACTGTCTTTTTTCTATTATAAAGTGCCTCTCGAGACTCGGATCCATAATAACTGTTATGGTTTGACACCGACCCCAAACGCACGACACAAGAGAGTAGGAATTCAGAGTTGCCAAATACAAGGGCTTGTTTATTTGATACTAAATATAAAGAGTACAGGATAGGCAAGTCACACAAGACAGGTACATAGGCCAAGGGGCAAAGTTCTGCTGCTCTGCAGCTTCTCCCGTGGTGGTAGTTTGGGAATAGCAGATGTTGACATCAGAACCGCTCTGCAGAATTCTCTCGGCAGAATCTCCGATGTGTTGCGAGACCGAGAGAGGGAGAGAGGGAGCGAGTCAACAACAGTGCAGGTTGAACGAGCAGGAGAACAGGGTGAACTAATCTTCGTGTAATTAAACACAGTGAGCACAATTCCAAAACAAATCCCAAGTGAAATCTTCGTGTTATACACACAGTGAGCAAAATTCCAAACACAGTCCCAAGTGAATATCTTCGTGTAATATACACACAGTTAGTGAAGTCCAAAACAATCCAAATGTGAAATAATATCTTCGGTGTGAGCAACACACAGAGGGAGATGAAAAGTCCCAAAAATATTATCCCAGAGGGAACAAACAAAAGGGATCGCTGGGTGAGTGACTGTCTGACAAAAAGGTGGTAATCTTCAGTGTAATAGTAACACACGAAAAACGGAATAGATCAAGACAGTCAATAAAAACTCACCCAGACGTAATGCGTAATGGTGCTGGAACAACAGCGGAGCGAGCGCGCGCCACGGGAACAGGTGTCCAAGAGGCAGGCTTCTTGGAAAAATCCTGGAGATAGCACAGAGAGCAAAAGCAGCAGCAGCAGCAAAACGGAGAATGCAACCAGAGAAAAATCAAGACGATCCAACAAACTTAGAGTGGAGAAACGGGGTATAAATAATAAGGGATTGATTGATTGACAAGCAGTGACAGCTGGGGAATGTGATTGAAAAGCGTGCGGACCTGAGAGAACCAATCAGCGACGTCTCTGATGACGTCACTGGGGAGAAGCGTGTGAATGAGGGAATTGAAATAATTAACAGAAAAAACAAATGAAAACAGAGCGAGGTGGTTAAAGGAACAGAACGAGTGAGAGAGCAAGGACAGAAACCTCACAGTACCCCCCCCTCCACGGGAGCCACCCGGCGACCAGGCCGACCCGGCCCGTCAGGATGGGCTCGATGGAAGTCGGTGATCAAGCCGGGATCCACGATGAGCTGCCGGGAGACCCAGCTACGCTCCTCAGGGCCGTAACCCTCCCAGTCCACCAGGTATTGGAACCCCCGGCCCCGCCGACGAACGCCCATCAACCGGCGGACCTGCCACTGGGGGTGACCATCCACCAACACGGGAGGCGGCGGATCAGGAGCTGGAGGCATAAGGGGACTGAGGGAGACGGGCTTAACCCGGGAGACATGGAACACGGGTTGGATCGTAATGTTATGGTTTGACACCGACCCCAAACGCACGACACAAGAGAGTAGGAATTCAGAGTTGCCAAATACAAGGGCTTGTTTATTTGATACTAAATATAAAGAGTACAGGATAGGCAAGTCACACAAGACAGGTACATAGGCCAAGGGGCAAAGTTCTGCTGCTCTGCAGCTTCTCCCGTGGTGGTAGTTTGGAAATAGCAGATGTTGACATCAGAACCGCTCTGCAGAATTCTCTCGGCAGAATCTCCGATGTGTTGCGAGACCGAGAGAGGGAGAGAGGGAACGAGTCAACAACAGTGCAGGTTGAACGAGCAGGAGAACAGGGTGAACTAATCTTCGTGTAATTAAACACAGTGAGCACAATTCCAAAACAAATCCCAAGTGAAATCTTCGTGTTATACACACAGTGAGCAAAATTCCAAACACAGTCCCAAGTGAATATCTTCGTGTAATATACACACAGTTAGTGAAGTCCAAAACAATCCAAATGTGAAATAATATCTTCGGTGTGAGCAACACACAGAGGGAGATGAAAAGTCCCAAAAATATTATCCCAGAGGGAACAAACAAAAGGGATCGCTGGGTGAGTGACTGTCTGACAAAAAGGTGGTAATCTTCAGTGTAATAGTAACACACGAAAAACGGAATAGATCAAGACAGTCAATAAAAACTCACCCAGACGTAATGCGTAATGGTGCTGGAACAACAGCGGAGCGAGCGCGCGCCACGGGAACAGGTGTCCAAGAGGCAGGCTTCTTGGAAAAATCCTGGAGATAGCACAGAGAGCAAAAGCAGCAGCAGCAGCAAAACGGAGAATGCAACCAGAGAAAAATCAAGACGATCCAACAAACTTAGAGTGGAGAAACGGGGTATAAATAATAAGGGATTGAATGATTGACAAGCAGTGACAGCTGGGGAATGTGATTGAAAAGCGTGCGGACCTGAGAGAACCAATCAGCGACGTCTCTGATGACGTCACTGGGGAGAAGCGTGTGAATGAGGGAATTGAAATAATTAACAGAAAAAACAAATGAAAACAGAGCGAGGTGGTTAAAGGAACAGAACGAGTGAGAGAGCAAGGACAGAAACCTCACAATAACACATAACAGATCAGTCATTTGATTGTAATGCAGGTGCTCGCATTATAAATCGAATGTATGCGAGACAAACAATGTCATCGTTTTGATGCATACATCTCTTCCCAGCCTACCCCACCTGTTGCTGTTGCGCCCCCGCACAGAGAGACCCATATCCCCGCACCAGAACGCTACGACGGGGACGTCTCTGTCATGCCTTTATTTTTCAATATTCACTAGTATTCAGACAACAGCCGCACACTTAAAGTGATACATCTAAAATCGCTTACCTTACCTGTCGGGGGTCCAGGACTCCTGCGTTAGAATGAGAATTGAGAGCGTCCCAAAAATGATTCCAGGCCGCTATTTCTTTACCAACGGATTTCCAGTTCCGCGTTGACTGCGCTTCCAACTGGTTCATGCGTCGGCGCCGACGGTCGGCTACACGCTGCTTTAATAACACTGCATTATCGAGACAGCGCCCCTATGTATGACTTTGAGCATCTGGCAATGAATTCCAAGAGTAGGGTAAATCTGCAGTGCCGGCACTGTGTAGTAGCGACTAGCGAGTCACAGTGCTGGCCGCCAGGCCGCGCAGTTGCAGCGGTTTGGGGGTAAAAACATGGGGGGGACAAATACTGCATTCTGAAATCATGCAGGGGACATTTTCCGGGGACCCCCCCGCAAATTACGCCCCTGGTTTCAATGAGCCATGGGTTCCACATGACAACAGTAGTCATATGTTTGTGATATGTTTCAATGAGCCTGGGTCACATGACAACAGTAATATGTTTGTGATATGTTTAAATGAGCCTGGGTCACATGACAACAGTAATATGTTTGTGATATGTTTCACTGAGCCTGGGTTCCACATAACAACAGTAGTAATATGTTTGTGATATGTTTCACTGAGCCTGGGTCCCATGATGACTTGAAAAGTTTAAGAAACCATGATACTGAAGATAAAAGAACAACTAAGAGTTGTCATCTTAGACCAGTTTGCCTTTTAAATGTGTATGACCAAGTGACTTCTATTCTTAAAATCTCTATGTATATGAAACCATGTCCAGTTCTAATGCCAGTGCCTTGGTCAACACTGGCAGATGTATAGTATGTACCATGCATGTATTTTATTTGTTTGTGCCACTAATTTATTATTTATTAGTATGTATCTATTATTTATTAGGCTACTCCATCTTGGTCATAAAAATCGAATCTGTAAAGGGGGACAATGGCTATTTTTGGGGGGGACATTTATATTGTTTTTAGAGGGTAATACAACATGAAAAAACCCCACACTGTACTTATGCTTGTGCATTCAGCGAAAACACGCTTCAAAGCCTTTTGGGGAGAGCATCATCAAAGTAATCTTGCCAGGCAGCTCAACGAAGAAATTAATGGAGTGTGATCTAGATTAGATTAAGTTAGAAAGCAAACTCTCAGTATTCCCATACTGTGCACCGAAACGTTCCACAAAGTAATAGATTAGATTAGATAAAAGTTGATTGTCATTGCACAGCACAATGAAATGAAGCTGGCATCTAACCAGAGGACAAAATAACCACAAGGTGCACTGCAATATACAGTGTAACATGTGAATATAGATAATATAGGACGAAGCTACAGAGTAAACATTATGCTAAGCTATATATGTACAATATTAGTATACAGTAGTAATATGTTTGTGATATGTTTCAATGAGCCTGGCCTGGGTTCCACATGACAACAGTAGTAATATGTTTGTGATATGTTTCACTGGTGTCTGCATTACCAGTGTCTGTGTGCTTTAGTTTCAGCATGGCTGTACAATGACAGACACATTCCTACATCCCTCTAGCTCAGGGGTGTTAAACTCATTTTCACAGAGGGCCACATCAGCATTATGGTTGCCCTCAAAGGGCCAAAGACCGTATAAATGTAAATGTAATGTAAAATAAATGTAACTACTCCTTTACATATTGTTAAACATTGTTTCTGTATTTATTACTTATTCAAGTTACACATATTGCATAAGCATTTGCATAGATGTACAAATATATGTTAGCTTATGTTATTTTAACATAAATCATTTTAGTTTATCAGGTTAAGCACCCCATATTACTCCATCAATCAATGATCAAACCATTCAAGTAAATAACAAAGAAGAATATCATCAAATACAAGCTATTACATTAAGTGTGTTCAAAACCTTTTTGTCACAGTCAAGAGGGGCAGAACTATGGTGCAACCAACAAGTGTGAGCTGCTAAGAACATGTGGGACAGATGTAGCATGTTACAAAAACAAATGGCTGCACACAACCTTGCTGAGGCCATACATCCAACTAATGGGAGATAGTTTGATTACAGAAAACATGTGTCTGCATGAACACACAACTGTAACTGTACTCAAAAATAACAAAATAAGAGTTGTCTCAGTTCACAACTATATTGGTCATGTTTTGGGTGGGACTTGTTTGCGTCCCTGCAGCTTCTGATTCAATTGGGCGAGATGCTTGGTTATGTCACACAACATTGCAAAGTCACACAGCCAGTTTGCATCTGACAGTTCAGACAATATTTCTTCAGCCACAATATAGCTAGCTTTCACTGCTGCATGGTTTTTGGCTGTAGCTCCTGTGAACATCTCTGAACAACTCTGACTTCAGTCTGCCTTTCTATTCTATAATTTGTGTCAAAATGCAGATGTAAATTGTACTCTAAAAATCACTTTGAGTACTAATGTAATAGAGAACAGGTTTGAACACACTGAAATCAAATATTTTCTCCTTACTTTTGTGTTGACTTGTTGCCAGATGCCTGTTTTTGGGTTCCAGCTGAGAGGTAGTAGCTGGAAAACATAACGGTTCCATAGCCTGAAGACTTATAGTCATAAAGGTCCAAAGTTTATAAAATTCCCACGAAAAATTTGTGTTTTACAAAGGTTTTTATAATGTGTGTACAGCAATAATTCAGTGTGATTATCCTAAATGGCCGTCCGCTTCCATTCATTAAGACGTGCGAGTCAAAACAAAGAACTTGTTGGTCTTCTTCTGCCCCTTTCTCGTTGCAATCAGCGCTCGTCTGGGGTCGCTTTCAGAGCAGACGCTCCTTGGCTATAATGGTGGTCAATAATTTCTGCCATCAGCGGCAAACTGACTGACTGGTCAGTTCAGGACCGTTCACAACCGGACGTGGTCACTCGTCCGAACGGCTTGTCAAATGATGCTCGCCGGATATTTCGTCTTACTTGTAACTCGAGACCCGAAGCATGCAATAGGTTGAGTGGGGTGACGATCGAAAGGCGGCAAATTCAACTTTCCAAAAATGTATTGGCAGACAAGGGCAAACGCGCGCATGGGCATGACAGCCCGCATTCTGGAGGCTTACTTTATCAAACTGGCTGCTCCAGTTATTATAGAGCAGTTGACTTCCATATTTAATATCTCTGTAGTACTCCCACACATAAGGTTGATCGATTGATTGATTGAAAACTTTATTAACAGATTGCAGAATGGGTACAATACAGTACGGCTCAATAAAACAATTGTTAAGGAGATGCAGACCAGAAAAAGACTTTCGTCTTGTTTACATCAGGGTAATTCATCAAGACATTTATGACATACAGAGATATGCAGTACTGTTTCATCCTGACATTTATGACATACAAATATATACAGTACTGTTTAAGAGAAAGAGATCATAAAAAATATATATATGTACATTCGAGGGGGAAGAAACTGTACATTGGAGGGGGTTGGGTGGGTGGGCAGGGGGTTTGGACATTGCAGCCTCCCGTAGGTGCTCTTTGAGAGCGGTTTTGAAGGAGGGTAGGGATTCACATTATTTTACGGCTGTGGGTAGGGCGTTCCACATTGTTGTGGCATAGTTGCGAAACTTGAGATTTGTGGAACTCCCTCTGGTGTTGTGGTCATGGAATTCACTGACATTTGGGAAGTATTTTGACATGTACATGGTATCTTAGTGGTGTAGTGTATCTTGTAGACCAGGCCCATTGCAAGTTGCTGTACTCTGTCGTCTACTGTAAGCCATCCTAGGTTGTCAAAATGGGCAGGGGTGAGGTGGGTTCTAGGAGTAAGGTCAAGCAGTAGTCTGACCAGTTTGTTTTGCGATGTTTGTGTGCTTGTTTTTAGGGCTTTTGAGGTGCTTTGGTACCATGAGGTGCAAGCATAGTCATAGTACCTGTGCTGAAGGGTCTGCAATTAGGTAAAATTAGACCTAAGATTATCCCCCTTTTAAGTTCACCAACCTGTTTAATATGTGGGAGTTAAGTTATTTATTTACCACATAATGTTTACTGTCTGCCTACTGCTGGCATCTCAGGTTATATGACAGTGCTGCCATCTAGTGGGCCAGAGGTGGTAGTGTTTAGCGCAAGTGCGTCACTTCCTGTAGGAGACGTTGAACTGACGTTGAACTTGCCCAGACTTGTTAGAGAATCAGACGGGAGAAATGCATCCAGCGTTGGTCACGTAACGTTATCGTTTGACGTGACCAAGGATGTAAAGTTGCTTACCAAGCGGACATTATTCCACCAAGAGAGAGTGAGTTTTTTAGTAACCAGCTAATTCGATGTTTAGTAAACGTCTGGGATTAGCACATTACAGCGGACTATAGTATTCCCCATTTATCGTTAGCAGTTAGCCGAAGCTAGCTAGCTCGGAGCTAATACCTAACGTAGCTCCAGCTCATGCGTTGATAGCTGCTCTATACTGGACATATCAGACGATAATAGCACAGACCAGAGGACATTTAGATAGGGTCTGTGTCGAAGGGACTCTGTAAAAGGACACAACCAGTCCTATGTAGTAGCCACTAGCAGTAGCCTGTTGTACAGAGGGACCAGCGTGTCTTCAGTAGCTGTCGGCGTGCGCCGTGCAGCACTATGGAGCGGAGCGAGACACTCGGATCCACCACAGCGGAGCATCTGGTCTGCAGGAGCAGACTGGTGGCGCCAATCGGACCGGGCAGCGTCTTCCCGCCCTCATCACCACGCAGCGGTCGACTACTCCTCGTTACAGAACCCATCCGGGTTCTTTCTCACCACCAGGATTACTAACTCTTTCCACCTCTCTCGTACTGCAGAGGGAATTGTTTCTCTGCTGCAGTGGTAACCGCGGCAACGTTTGGCCAGAACACTTTAATAGAACCATTTGGGCGCCCATCTAAATTTAGTTATAGTATTTAATTAGGCATTGTGTAAAGTGATAATAATATTTGTATGTATGTTTTTTTCCCCCTTTTGCTTATATAAAAATGGCATCATGATTCAAACAGTTTCCTCACTCTTTCTAGTTTAGGTGACTCCATTTTAAGTTATTCACTCAGTTGTGTAATTTGGTACAATTAGTTTAACAGTTAAGGCATCCTACCAAACCCCCTAAGGTGAAAATTATATACAGTCCTCTAAGCTCCCGCACAGTACCCTTGAATGAGTGCTCCTGTTAGAGTCTTGAAGGTATTCTTGTTTACCAGAGAGGAGATCTGGTACAAGAATCTTGTTCGTTGGTTGAGGTCAAGGTCCTGGCGGGATGGTGCCAGGAAAACAGCCTCTCCCTGAACGTCAGCAAAACAAAGGAGATGATTGTGGACTTCAGGAGGTCGGGGGTCAAGGACTACAGCCCCCTCAGCATCGACGGGGCACCGGTTGAGAGAGTCAACAGCTTTAAGTACCTCGGAGCCTACATATCCGAGGACTTGACATGGACCACACACATTGACAGTGTTGTGAAGAAGGCACGACAACGCCTCTACTTCCTCAGGCGCCTAAGGAAGTTCCAAGTCAGTCAGAAGATCCTTAAGAACTTCTACTCATGTACAATAGAGAGCATCCTGACTGGCAACATCACCTCCTGGTTTGGGAATAGCACTGCACAAGACCGAAGCAGACTACAAAGAGTGACACGTTCAGCCGAACGCACAATCGGAGGGGGGCTCCCCACCCTCCAGAACATTTACAACAAGCGGTGCAGGGGGAAGGCTAAGAGAATTATTAAGGACTCGAGCCACCCGAACAACTGCCTCTTTGAACTGCTGCGGTCAGGCAAGCGATACCGGAGTCTCAAGGCGAGCACAGAAAGACTCAGAAGAAGCTTCTATCCCCAGGCCATCAGGCTGCTTAACGAACAATGAACACTACACAACAACAACCATCAAACGCACATAGCACACACATCCACACGCACACACTCACTTTAAACAAACACACTGTAGCACCCACTCCCCACACTTTATAGCACACACTCACTTTAAACAAACACACTGTAGCAGCACCCACTCCCCACACTTTATATTTATTGATGAAGGATTGCACTACAACTCGTACACCTTACTGTAAATTGTACCTAAATTGTACCTCATCCCATTTCTGCATTTCTGCTTTGCACTATATAATATTGTACATTAGTACACTGCATAGTATTGTATATTATATGGTAACTCAGTTACGTCTATTCTGCATCGAACATTGTACATATGTCTATACTGAACACTGTGACCTCATTTTCTACTTCTAATTTACATGCTATACTATGTTATTTGATACTATCTTGTCTAGCACAGTCTCTGGAGCGTAACAGTAAGAAGCATTTTGTATGAAAGTATTCTGTACTTCTGTATGACAACTATTAAAGAAACTTGAAACTTGACTTTTTTGATTACATTGGTTGCCATTTTGTCACAGGAAATATTTGCCTGGAAAATATTTGGATGGAACCCAGGTAGGTAATTTCATCTTTCCTTGTGACAATATTTTCACCCACTGTAACAGAGAAGCCGTTGGCCTTGCTGAGTTTGTTATTTGATTCAAAGAGAATGGACTCTGTTTTACCCAGGTGTAATGATAGTTTGTTTTCAGCGAGCCAGGTGCACTTCTCTGCTCACATCGCAGCGACAACCAGAACCTGCCGATTCCTCCTGAGCAACGTCAGAAGGATCCGCCCCTTCCTGACAAAAGAAGCCACCCAACTCCTCGTCCAATCAACAGTCATCTCCCGCCTCGACTACTGCAACGCACTGCTCGCTGGCCTCCCGGCCACTGCCACTAAGCCTTTTCAACTCATTCAGAACGCAGCGGCCCGCCTGATCTCAAACCTACCGAAGTCGGCCCATGTCACCCCACTTCTTAGGGACCTGCACTGGCTCCCCATTGCTGCACGAATCCGCTTCAAGGCCCTCGACCTAGCATACCGTGCGGCAAAGGGAACCGCTCCCGCCTACCTCCGGTCAATGGTCTCTAACTACACACCCTCAAGACCCCTACGCTCTGCATCTTCTGGCCGCCTCAGACCTACTCCTATCCAAGCTCCGGGAGGGTCATCAAAGAGAAGTCGCCTATTCTCAGTCCTTGCCCCACAATGGTGGAATTAACTACCCACCCCAGTTAGGACAGCCGAAACACGTCCAATCTTTCGCCATCGACTAAAGACGCACTTCTTCAAGCATTATCTGAATTAAAAAAAGAAAAAAAATATCTAACCCTAACTAACCGTACTGTCATGCACTTGTCCTAATAAACTAACCTACACTGTAGCACTCAACACTTTGATGAACATTGTTGCTCAGCTGATAGAGTTGTGCCCTTCCTGATGGCTTGTTGTACAGAACTTGTAAGTCGCTTTGGATAAAAGCGTCAGCTAAATGACTAAATGTAAATGTGCAGATTCTGCCGAGTTCAGACCTGAGGGCTTTTTCAACCTGCAACTTGTCCCTGTCAGAAACCAGCAGGGCTGAGTCATCCACGAACAGGAACAAGTTGCAGTCACAAGCTGATGACATGTCATTTGCATAAATTAGGAACAGTAGCGGTCCTAGTATGCTTCCTTGTGGAACACCACAGCTCACTGAGAGAGGGGGGGGGGGGCAGTGTACCGTTTACCTCCACCATCTGTTCTCTCCCCTCCAGATAGGATTGCATCCAGCTCACTGATAAACTACAAAAACCAATTGCTTTTAGCTTGTCAATCAGAATGGAGTGATTCACAGTGTCAAAAGCCTTTTGGAGATCCAACATGACCATGCCGCAGTATTTGCCCGTGTCCACCTCTTGTTTGATGTGGTCGTTCAAATAGAGAAGGCATGTGTCAGTGGAGTGGGATGTTCTGAAGCCAGATTGGAATTCATAGATTAGCTTTTTTTCCGCAAGGTATTTTTCGACCTTTCGACTTCGACTTTTCGAAGGGCGGTGAGAGAGTTAATTTAGATAACTATAGACCCATCTCTAGGCTGCCCTGTTTGGCAAAAGTATTGGAGTCACTAATAAACAATCAGTTCAAACATTTTCTTTCAATTAACTCCGTGCTTAGTCCTCATCAGTCTGGTCTGCAACGCACTGCTTGCTGGCCTTCCGACCACTGCCACCAACTTCAACTCATTCAGAACGCAGCGGCCCGCCTGATCTCAAACCTACTGAAGTCAGCCCATGTCACCCCACTTCTCAGGGACCTGCACTGGCTCCCCATGGCCGCTCGAATCCGCTTCAAGGCCCTCGACCTGGCATATCGTGCGGCGAAGGGAACGGCTCCAGCCTACCTCCGGTCAATGGTCTCTAACTACACACCCTCAAGACCCCTACGCTCTGCATCCTCTGGCCGCCTCAGACCTACTCCTATCCGAGCTCCGGGAGGGTCATCAAAGAGAAGTCGACTATTCTCGGTCCTTGACCCACAATGGTGGAACGAACTTCCCACCACAGTTAGGACAGCCGAAACCCATCCAATCTTTCGCCGTCGACTAAAGACACACTTCTTCAATCATTATCTGAAATGAATTTTATTTTTTTTATTAAAATTAAAATCTAACCCTAACTAACCTTACTGTCATGCATTTGTCCTAATATACTAACCAACACTATAGCACTCAACACTTTGATGAACATTGTTCATCTGATAGAGTTCTACCCTTCCTGCTGTCTTGTTGTACAAAACTTGTAAGTCGCTTTGGATAAAAGCGTCAGCTAAATGACAAAATGTAAATGTAAATGTGGTTTCAGAGCCCAGCATAGTACAACCTCTGCAATTACACTGGTTGTGAACGATATTAGCTCAGCCTTGGACAATAAAAAACATTGTGCAGCACTTTTCATAGACCTTTCGAAGGCCTTCGATACAGTCGATCACTCCCTTCTACTGCTAGTATTGGTCTGGATGGATGACAATGCCCTTAGCTGGTTTCATGACTATTTAACATCCAGGCGTCAGTGTGTGAGAGCTGGCCATGTCCGGTCTGAGTTTCTATCCATAGGCAAGGGAGTTCCACAGGGTTCAGTGCTGGGCCCTGTCCTCTTCACAATTTACATAAACAATATTTTATCATCTTTAAATGGATCCTGTCAAGCCCATTTATATGCTGATGACACAGTTATCTATTGTATGGCAGATTCTATGCAGTTAGCTACTGAAAACGTGCAGCTCTCTTTTATTGCTTTGCAAGATGCCCTACATCAACTTAAGCTTGTTCTCAATTCTAATAAAACAAAATTCATGATATTTTCCAGGGCCAATTTTTTTTTTATTACAATAGTTTACACATATCATCACTAAATGGTACACAAATTAGCAGAGTCACGGAATATAAATATCTGGGCCTGTGGATAGACAAAAAATGATCGCTCAAGATTCCCTCAATTCTGTCGGAAAAGAGTTGTTGAGTCAATATTTGTATTGGTTCTTGATTATGGAGATGTCATTTATCGTCATGCTTCAGCTTCCATCCTGAAACCCTTGGACTCCGTGTACCACTCTGCACTTAGATTTATTACTGGAGATAGGTATGATACACACCATTGTATCCTTTACAGTAAGGTTGGTTGGCCATCCCTGGCTATTAATCGGTTACTTTGATTTTAGTCGACCAAGACCTTCTTAGTTGATTTGTTGTTTTTAATGCTTTTCCCCCCCATGCTGAATGAGTTATTTACTGGAAAATGGTAAACACGTCAATTTAAAGAGGCCCTTCTGCATTATTGCGTGTGGGAAACACAATTCTACAGATGTGTCAATTAAATCAACTAATCAATTAGTCAACAAAGTCCTATGACTATTTTTGTTGTTGTTGAAGACAGCCCTAATCCTGACTCTTCATTTACAACGGGGTAATAAGTAGATTTTCTCACAATGTGGTTTTCCATCAACTGTCCCAGCCATGGCCGTACTGTATGAACTGAGGCATGTCCACCAGTCCCTGCTCCCTCATTCAGAAGAGAAGGAATACCAGCTGGGTGAGTTTAGTCAATCTAGTTTGGATTAGAGCGTAATCAAATGCTGTTTGCATGTGGAAGTGTAAGATAAGATAAGATAAGATAAGATATTCCTTTATTGATCCCCTTGGGGAAATTCAGGCATCATAGCAGGGGGGGGGGGGGAGGGGGGAGGGGTACAGGTAGTAAAACAACACAGTATACAGGTAGTAAAAGACAACACAGGCAGTGTAAACAATTTGATCAATATGGTCAATATAATTTACTATCTGACTAGCTGAGGAATATTCACATTATTCACAGTGTCACATGAGGTGCAGTATGCATGAGGTAGTGTTATAATTTACTATCTACTGAGTATACATTAATCAAAGTACCAGGGTAGTCTACTTTGTCCCCCTTGGGTTCCTATAAGTCCCAGGTCAATGTCTGGTAGCAGTCGCTGTCGCTGCCCCCTGTTGTGGGGCCTGGAGGCTGCTAGTCGCTGCCCACTGTTGTGGAGCCTGATGGCCGCTGGTATGAAGGACTGTCCGAGGCGGTTAGTTGAGTGTCGGGGGGGGATGAGTCTGTGGCTGAACGAGCTTCTCATCTTGACTAGCTCGTCGTAGAGGGGGTGTCAATTACAATCTGTATTTAAATTGTTCTTATATATACATATACTAGGACTTTGTCCATCTTATTTAGGAGCAGTGGGCAGACTGGGGACCAAGTCTAGTTATAATGCCAGTGCCTTGGTGAACAATGGCAGAGGTATAGTATGTACAGTACCATGTATTTTATGGTTTTTTATAGTGTTTGTGCCACTAATCTATTATTCATTATTATGTATCTGTAATTTATTAGGCTACTTCATCAATGTCATATAAATCAAATCTGTAAAGGGGGACAACAGCCATTTTTGGGGTGAGAATTTATATTGTTTAGAGGGTAATACAACATGAAGAAATCCCACACTGCACTTATGCTTGTGCATTCAGCGAGAACACACTTTCTTTTTACAAGCTTTTTTTACATTTACATTTAGTCATTTAGCTGATGCTTTTATCCAAAGCAACTTGCAAGTCAGCAGGAAGGGTACATTTGGGGAGAGCATCATCAAAGTTCATCAGCTCAACAAAGAAATTAATGGAGCGTGATAGATTAGATTAAGTTAGAAAGCATATTCTCAGTATTCCCATACTGTGCACCAAAATGTTCCACAAAGTAATAGATTAGATTAGATTCAATCTTATGTCATTGCATAGCATAATGAAATGAAGCTGGCATCTAACCAGAGGGCAAAGCAACAGTAAGGTGCACAGCAGTATACAGTGTAACAGGAGTAAATATGCTAAACTAATGTAGAAGGGTGGATTATCCCTACTTTATGAGAGTGGATATGAACTGTCACCAGGTAGTGGGAGCACAGCAGATCTGGGTCCGGCTGAGCCCCCGACTTTAGTGTAAGAGTATTAGAATTGGGATTGAGCAGAGGGATGGATGGGGCCTAGGATTTACTAACCTAGGGGTTCTACGCTGGTCCTCCTTGCCCTCCCGGGCGAGCGTAGTATTTCCTCAAACACCCGCACTTCCCTTAAAGCCCAACTTGCAGGTTAAACCCTACTCTTCAATTATGGGTAGTTTACATCATTGGTATCTAATTTCATTATTTATTTTTTTCCATTTGACGCCGGAAATGCCACTCAGAAAGAGTTAAAAAGGTCCACGCACGAATAACATGCACGCGCGAATCAAAAAAGCTTATCAGAGCTATCAGGGCCATGACGTCACGCGAGGCAACTTTCCCCTACTTCTGATCCACTACAAGGAGTTTTGACGAGTGCAGAAAGCTATTTCCTTGATCCAAATGGACGCCTTACAAGACGCAAATGGGTTTAATCGTCGGAGACTTTGATGGACCAGCTACAACTGGTTGAAACAAGGTAGTTATAATGTTTTTAATGTCGTAAAAAAATAACTACATTTACCACTAGGCAGCATGTTGTTCAGTACAGCAGCGCTACTGGTCTGTGGGCTGTCGCCTTATCCCCGGGTCATAGTATCAAGCTGGCTATATAGCTCTGGCTAACGTTACCCCGCTAACGTTAGCTTAGCATTATGTCTACTGTCGTGCATGTAAAAGAGTTTTGGGAACGAGTAAAATGTGTAGGTCCTCTTCTGCACACACACCATTTTAAGCACTGCACACACACCATTTTAAATCGGGTGATGTTGGGAGTTTCGAGAATGCTGGCTAGTAAGCTATGCGCCCCGGCATGTTGATACGATAGTAGCCCCTTTAGCCCCACTCTGTGCATCAGTGACGATAGCTATGAGCTAACTAACGCTACAAGCTCAAACACCTTATAACTACTACTATTGTCGTGTCCATAAGTTCCCTGGCATAATACTTGTGAGGACAAAGGTATACAAAGAGGAGAGAACCAGTTTAAATCGGGTATTCATGCCGGCTGGCAAGCTAGACGTCGGGGCATGTTGTTAGCACAATGGCTACCAAGCTAAGCTAAGCTACATTAGCTAACTTAGCTAGCTTCTAACGGTGTATACACAATATGTACAACGACACAATGATTTTCATTATTACAAATATGGTAACGTGGTTGTGGCTTTTACAAATAGTGGTTAGCTTTAGAGATGGATGGCTATGATCACGGAGCAATAGTGTTGTTAGGTGAAACAGATCATTCATTACTCCTCGGCTAGTAGTAGCAAGGCTCTCTGCCTGCCACTAGCTGTGTGTGACTCTCAGAGCCGCTGCTGCCCTGTACTTCGTCTGACGTCAGCATTAAGATGACACACGCACGTTATTGATCCATGGATTAAAATATCCACGTGCGTGGTGATTGTGTTGGGCAGACAAAATGTTTGATAAAACTGGGTCAATTTCAATAATTTTTTTTCCCTTCTTCATGAAAATCACCGTTGGCCTAGTCCACATTGTTTATTGAACAAAAATACAACCTGCAAGTTGGCCTTTAATACGTCCCACACCCTCTCACACCCGGTGACAGTGATGGTAACTAATATAATTTCTCCCCAAAGCAGTACCTTTCCTTGTTGACTGGTGAAGACCTGTACAGAGCACCTGCCCCAATTTCACATAGACCGTAGGGAAGAAGGGGTTAAGCAGTAATACACATTCACAGTAATTGACACACACACAACGATCCCATTTCTACGCCTCTCCTTTTATATAAAGTTGGCATGCCTTCAATACACGGCACAATGCATGGCACTTGGATCTTACACTCCACGGTAATGAAACAGGTCCCCGTAAGGGTTAATATTCTTTTCATTCACCTGTAGGGAGAGAGAGGGTAATGGCGAGCTCCGCGAGCTATTCAATGGGAAAAATTCTCAATATACCTTGGTGCTGTCTGCACAACTTAATCACACAACACATGTAACCAGAAAATTAAGTGGGCCCACAGTTGAAACAAAAAGCCTATCTAAGCCGGCATTACCTAAAACAACAAATGTTGGGGCGCCCCTAGTCACTGGTGCACGTGCCAGCTCAAAGTATTTATTCTCTTCGCCCTTAGAGGGCATGCTCTCGAAAAGGAGAATGTTCGCCGATAATGTTCCAGAGCACTTGGAGCGCTAACAGTACCTGGTGTGAGTGTACCAACCGAGTGCTGGCCTGCTCCCGCAACGAATGTCTGTGACGCGAGGTGGCCGTCGAACGGTCCCGTGGTTGTCACCTGTGATAGCAAGGGGGCTTGCTGGGCTGACGTTAGGCAGGCGAATAGCTGGACTGGCGGTCGGCTAGGAGAATGCTGGAGGCGGGTGCGGTCCAGCGACGTCTGTTGCGGTGTCCGCTGCGGAGCTAGGAGACGGTGGAGCGACGCGTGAGCTAACTTGGCTAACAGGCCTATACATGAGGCTAAGCTGTGGTCAGTGCGACCCCCTAGTCTTTCGCCTATACATTCCTAAACGCAGCGTGTGGAATATCCACAGTACAGTCCGGCAGTCGAACGTCTTCTTCTTGGTTCAAACGTACCCTAAGCACTATACTGGGAAGCTAAACTTTCGCATACGTTACTATCCCACCCTGTGGCAGGACTCGTATTTCGCGTGTCTTTATTATCAGGAGCTCTTGGTCCACACGTCTGCTTGCTTCAATGGAAAAACGACGAAGAGGTCGTCTCGCTGTATGAGCTCCTCCTTCAGCCAGCCTCTTCCTCACCTGTTGTCACCAGCCCAACGTCGCACCAGCTCCCCCTGGCGACAGTCCAGCGCCATGTCCCGCTACTGAATGTCAATATTAGGATATGGAGAATCAAGACGGGTCAACAAGTTACACAACGTTATCATGAACACAGTAGAGTACAAGGAATTAGCGTTAGACACATTGAATTACGGTTGGACATATTCACGTGTCTACACTAATGTATGTACAGAATTAGTATATACAGTGGTACAAGTATGAATACACTATGGTAGTAAACCATAGTAGCCAGTAGTATAACTAATAAGAGTGGGTATGGAATATATACAGATACAAAAGTATATACAGTGCACAGTGTGGGTATACATACAGATATATACCCACAGTGTGTATTGTGTACAGTGTGGGTATACATACAGATACATACACAAGTCTTATTTAGTTTATATATATATATATATATATATATATATATATATATATATATATATATATATATATATATGTAGAAGGGTGGATTATCCATGCTTATGGGAGTAGTTATACACAGCCACCTGGTAGCAGGATACAGTAGATTTTGATCTATATGTACCCCCGTCTTTGGCCCGGAACGTCGTTCTGGAGGGCGGGTAGCAGGAGCGGATGGGGCCCAGGGTTTACTAACCTGGGGGATGGTACTCTGGTCTTCCTCGCCTTCCAAGGCGGTCAGCAGTAGCTCCCCACACACTCTCACTTCCCCCAGTACCTCCGTTAGCCCTCCCACACCCGGTGACTGTCAGTTCAATAGTTATATTGGGCTTCCCTTTAAGCAGTACCCTTCCCTGACCACCTGTATAGACCCTCAATGAATATGCTGCGAATGGGGTGGAAGGGTTAAATAAATATACCACAGTCACACACTCACACCGTGCTCCCATTTACTTCTACTTTATATAAGCCTGGTCAATTATCAGTTACAAGTTGCACTTTATGTGGTTCATATGGCAGGTATTCATATACGGCACCGGGTGCTCTCACTTGTATTATAGGGGAACACTATTCCCAACATAGGCACCTCGTGCTCAATACATTAATAATAAACCCCGCTTGGATTAGGGGAAGACCCAGGCACATGGTAAGTAGTTCAATAGGAATTCAAGAACGTCACAGTAATGCACAAATACAAAAGAAATCATTTACATGTGGGCCCACGTTACCAAATAAAACCTACTCTAAAGCCGGCTTATAATGTTTGGGGTACCCCTGGACACTGGTCGTTAGCGTTCGCTCCAATGGATACTGTTGTGGGCACACGAGGTACCGTTGTAATTAGCCAAGATGGCGGACCAACTCTCATCACCTCTCGTCCGGGTGACAAGATGGCGTCGGGCGATCCCGCGAGCACAGCCAGCGGGCTGGGGTAGACAGCATGGGCAGTGGTGAAACTGGAGGAGCGTGCTGTGTTGTGGCGACCTCTGCTGGTGGGGAGAGGTGTCCTCTGCGGCGTCGATGAGACGTCCACTGCGGGCTGTTGACTGTGCTGGCGCGCTTTAAGCTGTTTGGCTACCTTAAACACAGCTAAACTGTGGGTCTTAGTGAACCCTCCTGCTATCGTCTGTACTACTAACGCAACGTGGCTGTATGCACCACCGGTCTTCAGCGACGCTCGCCTGGTAGTGTACTCGAGTCACTATAGCCGTTAGCAGCATGCTAATACACCGCACACACTGCTACTATAACACGCTATCTATGGACATTGGTCCTTCTTTCCGTATCGCTTACTCACACACTTCACTATCGCTTGTACTTCTAGGATAACACGTTATCTAGCAAGTACTCTCTATCACCCGTCGCTCTCCAACGGGGCTCTTCAACGGGACTCTTCCAACTGGGCTCTTCCAGAGCACACGCCCGTTGCGACCGCTCATGTCCGAGTTCACTGTCAAAGAGAACTTCCTGGTGTTCCGCCCTCCAGGTAATCATCTCTTGCTTCTCTCTCCTCCGCTCCACCTGCCACCACTGCCACCACTGCCCCCTGCTGGCAACCGCAACTGATCCCACTATAGGACCACTCCAGAAAGGGAGAAAGATGCTTCAATGTCATGTTAGTGATCCATATCGAAGCCGGAGAAAGAGGAGCACCCCGCATCATTAGTAGTCCGGGCGAGATATCAAAAGGAACACTGTTTAGCGGTTAGGTGGCCGAGCGGAGATTGCGTTCGTCACCAGCCCCGGAGCTGAGCTGGATTTGCCTGTTCGAATCCAGCTCACAGCTCCGGGGTTGTCACCAGCTTGGCTGGCCGTCTGCACTGATACAATTGGCTGTATCAGAGGGTGGGAGAAGCTGGCGGGGTGGGTCCGGGTCGTTGTAAACAGCGACTCCTACAGTTTGGTCGGGGCGCCTGCTAAGCGCGGATTGGACGTGAGGGGGATAGTGTGGTCCTCCCACACGCTACGCCCTCTCAATGAGAATCCGCGCTGCCAGGTGAAAAGAAGCGGTGATTGGCTGGACGTGTGTCGGAGGAAGCACGTGGTAGCCTCCACTCTCCCAGATGATCTGACTGTGGGGGGTAAGTGCGCAGCGACCAGGAAGGGACTGGGAATTGGCATACGACTAACATTGGGATGGGAGAAAATCGGAGGAAAATGGAGGGGGAAAAAGACAAAAAAAAAAAAAAAAAAAAAAAAAAAAAAAAGGAACACTGTTTATCACACTTTATACACACACAGGGGAAGTAACAGTTAGTCAGCACTTCTGAATACTTAGCAGAATATTCAGGATGCTACAGGGATAATCCACCCTGCTACACATATAACACTGTATGATAGCAATGTACAATAACACTGTATAGTATACACTGTATATACATTTATCATTATATATATATATATATATATATATATATATATATATATATATATATATATATATATATATATATATATATATATATATATATATATATATATAATGATAAATGTATATACAGTGTATACTATACAGTGTTATTGTACATTGCTATCATACAGTGTTATATGTGTAGCAGGGTGGATTATCCCTGCTTCGTGGGAACGGGTGGGCACAATCACTGGGTAGCGAGACACAGTAGAGCTCTGTCTAACTGCACCTCCGTCTTTGAGTCTGGAGCTTCAACTGGAGGCTGGCAGTGCGAGTGGATGGGGCCCGGGATTTACCAACCTGGTCTGGTACTCTGGTCTTCCTCCCCTGCAGCAGGGCGGTCAGCAGTACTCCCCAACACGCTCCCACTTCCCCCAATTACTCCTACAACCCTCCCACACCTAGTGACTGAATTGTAAATAAATAACTTGGTTCCCCCCGCAAGCAGTACCCTCCCTCAGTGACACTAGAAAGCTTACAATAAAAAGGGAAAGGTGGAATAGGAAGGGGTTAATGGTATTAACGTTACCCACACCAAAAGAGTTGTTAAACGGCTCATGAATGGACACGCACACAGAAGTCCCATCTAATTCTTTAATGCTATGTTGTACTGTTCAGTTACACGAATGAATGGGAATGCTCTAATGCAGGGGTTCTCAACCTTTCTGCTGCCAAGGCACCCCTGTGTCCAAAAAAATATTCCAGGGCACCCCTACATACGATAACGACTTTTCCGGTCCTGTCTTTTTTGCTACAATGATGACAAAAGTGCTTGCTTTCAAAATAACGTTTATTTAACCCATTGAAACCGGGAAACACATTTGTGTGTATATGCAGGCTATATGCATTATTAGCAGGCGTTTCAGGTCTAAATGTATACATAAATATAGCAATAGTGTGACCATTTCTCAAACAGAAAATCATGTATTTATTTTTTTAAATACAGAAAAATATCAATAAAGTGCTCTGTTGCAGCTGTAATGGCCATGTTTTGTCTGTAAATGTCTGATTAACTTGGAGGGTGCCAAAGACTTGTTGGATAGCACTTGAGAACAAATTATACATTGTGGTTGTGGTGAGCTTTTGCTCCCAGGGAATACAACAAAGCCATAATTAATGTAACCATCTTCATATTTCCGACATTTTGCCAGTTTTGGTTTAGCCGAACATTTTAGCTTTTTATTATTAACAGCTTCTGTGTCATCATCTTCTGTGTCCAAGACTGGGTCAATCTCAGCGGTCGAATTGGTAATGGAAGGTACTGAATTGGTATTGGTAACTGTAACCTGTTTCGATGGACGAGTCAAAAACTTGTCCATTTTGTGTGAAAATTCAGCTTTGCGTTTCACGTTGGAAATATTATTCTAGCGAGGTGACGATGGATTATGACATCACATCCTGTCATTCTTTGTTGATGGTCAGCAATACAATGTTGACGTATAAAACAGCTATATATAAATGTAATCTGCAGAGTGCCTTTTACTGTTTATCTGTTAAATACAGTTTTCATTCATTCATTCATTCATATTTTGTATCATAATAATCATTCTCAAAGACACTATGACGTCACGAGACCGCCGCCATCTTGGTATTGGGGAAACAAACGGATTTCTACCATCAAATGTATGCGTTGAGCTCTGTTTTTATTACATATTTTATCACATTCTTGTTAATTTCATAACCTTTTCATATCATTTGTTTTGAAAATATTGAGGCCAACATGGCATTTCACTATTACGAAAGCCTTTCTGGTGATTCTAAGTGCATGTCCCCCCCCCCCCCCCCCAAGCCGACAGAAAGTTAAAAAGACAGGAAGTTGACTTCGAGAATAACACAGCAGCTGATACACTCACTTGGTCAGCACTTGGCGAGTAGCCCATCACCATTGCGTGTAATTAGCACTTTTCAGAAGCTGTGTGATCCGGTCTTGAACTTTCCATAACGTGTCTCGATAAATCCATTTGATTAGATCCAGCACTGAATGCATTTAGTGATTATCACGACAGCCGCTTTGTATTTCCTTGATAACGGACCAGAGCCGCGAGCCGGCTCTGTAACGGAGATAGGACCCATGATGTGATGTCACACGAATGCGACTGCTCTGGAAATGCGTTGGAAAATCTGTTTGTAAAAGCAATGACGCCTGCCGCGGACGTTAAGTTGGTAAAGTTTCTATAATAACTTTACGAAACGTGTGAAGACATTTTGATCGATTTCTTTTTTAGTTCATGTTATTAGATTAGGCAATTATTGTATACACATGAAGCACTAGATAGACTATTTGTTTAGTTAAATAGTTGTCATTCTATATTCTTAAAGAAACATTCCCATCAGGCATCTCGCGGCACCCCTGGCAGCTCTCCACGGCACCCCTGTGTGCCGCGGAACCCCTGTTGAGAACCGCTGCTCTAATGCAGGGGTTCCCAAACTTTTCAGGCCGGGGCCCAGAAAATAAGGCGTCAGAGAGCCGCGGCCCAATGCACATCGTCAGGCTTTTTTTTTTTTTTTTTTGTCAGGTGACCGATTTTTTAAGCCAAATATCACTTCAATCCTATTAAGTTAGTTCAAGTTAGTTATTCATTTATATGTGCTATTTATGAGAGGGCTAACTTGTTGCAAAATAATAATGATAATAATAATAGCCTTATTAAAATACTATTATTGCTTCGGTTGTTTTCAGCGTTTTATGTGCATAATCTGTTATTTAGTTTGAAATGTTCGTTGAAATAAGTAGATTTTTCGTTTTTGTTTATTTATTAAGTTAATATAAAACCATATAGTCACATTTTAGAATACAATAGAATAGAATTTTAGAATACAACTAGAAACATTGTCCTGGCCTGCTTCTAAGTTCAGTGGCCTGACAAAAAAAAAATAATAAAAAAATAAAAAAAAAAAAATAAAAAAAAAAAATTCTTTTTATTTTTTTTATTTTTTTTTATTTTTTTTAAATCATCTCGCGGCCCACCCGTGGCTGCTCGCGGCCCACCTTTGGGTCGCGACCCCGACTTTGGGAACCACTGTGGACTGTAGTCCTACCATAACTCCATGTGTAACTCAATACCTTATGTCTACGTATATTCTACACACACCTCCGTGTTAATGCCTGGAGTAATATACTTTAATGTGTTTTACTCATCACCCACGTCTGGGTCAACACCCTGTATAATACCTCTGACAGGCTTTAATTATATGGCCAGAATAATACCTCTCTAGGCTTTACTTATAAGGCAACAGGTCTGTAACCTCCCCACAGGGAAAGGGTTAATTAGATGGGAAAATATTATTAAACACACACGTTATCACACTCAAAAGAAATCAAAATGTGGGCCCACAAATACCTAACAAAGTCCTATGCTAATGCCGGCATGTATTGTTAATGGGGTACCCCTAGAACTGTGGTTAGCAACGTTAGCTTCGCCCGCAGGCTGCACCACACTGTGTACTGTGTAATAGATCCGGAGCATTGATGCTCAATTGTACTCAACCCAAAATGGCGGCCGCGCCGCACCACCACCGTCCGGGTGGCAAGATGGCGTCGAACGCTCTCGGCGAGGGTGCTAGCAGGCGGAGCTGGAGCAGAGAGGCAGTGCTGGGCTGAGAGCGTGTGCTGGGGAATGGCGACCTCTGTTGGTCGGGACGAACTCCCGTGCGCTGAAGGCAGCCTGGTGCAGATCTGGTTGTGGACAGCCGGAGCAGACTGGTTGTAGGCAGCTGGTGCTGGGTCCACGCGCGTATCTAAACTCGCCCTCACTAACACTGCAGCTACACTCTGGGTCCCCAAACAGCCCTCCTGCTAGCCGGGATATATGATAACGCAGGGTGTTTCTAAACACCGGTCCTCTTCACGCCACGCTGGCAGGGCACCTCACTAGAGGGAATAACTTTAACTTAAACCCCTCAGGGCGATACCGCATTCCTTCTAGGATAACTCGTTGTATCGCTAGGGTATTCAGTAGGGAAACATGCAACACGCTTCTACGTTTACTGTTATAGGATAACCCGTCGCTCGCTCCGGCGGGGCTCTCCGGTGGTTCTTTAACGGGGCTATTCCAAAGCACCTCCCGTTGTAGCTGCGACCGTTCACGGCGACATCCCAAGCCGAAGAGGCTCGCCTTCCCTCTTCCGTCCCCATTTACTTGCTCCCCCGGCTCTCTGGTACGCTCTCTGCCTGCCACCGCCCCCTGCTGGTCGCCAACTAGCCACACAGGGAGGCTGGGTGAGTGAATATGTTCCAGCGATACGGTTCATAATCCATATTCCAGCGAGTAGGACAAGGAGGAGCCTGCGTCATTGTTCGAGGGAATATTAATGGAAACGAATTAGAATGTCTTGGTGCACAAAGGGGAGATAAAAGGCAACTCAGCACATCTGAATAATAGGCATATTTTCAGGTTGCTACATATGGATAACTTGCTGAATTGAAAATGGAGGACCCTTATGTAAACAAGACGAAAGTCTTTTTCTGGTCTTCATCCTCTTAGCAGTTGTTAGTATTGAGCTGTACTGTATTGTACCCATTCTGCAATCAGTTAATAAAGTGTTCAATCAATCAATCAATCAATCAATCAATCAATCAATTAATCAATCAATACATATACTATAGATTGAGGTAAGTACAGTGAAGTAGGTAGTTATGAGTACAGTGTAAGACAGGTGTAGGTAGTAGATAAGTATGGTATAGGTTGAGTAAGGATCATCATCATCACTTATTCCATCCCCTCAGTCCGTACTGAGCGTGGTAAGAAGGCGTTCTCCTACTCTGCCCCCTCCACCTGGAACACACTACAGCTTAGTCCCCCCAGCGAGTTTTAAATCTGTATGTTGGGTGTGTTGGCGAGAGCTTCTATGCTCTTGTTTTTAAGGCTGAATCTTTTCTCCACCCCCTCTTTGCCACTTTATGGTTTGTGTTGTTGTTGTTGTTGTAATTTATTGTGTGTTGACTGGTGAGTGTACTGTTGCTGTTTACATGTGTAACTGTTATATGGGCTGCTGTCTGAACAGGTCGCACTTGTAAGTGTGGTGGTTTAAATAAAGGCTAAATAAAAAATGTAAATAAAGAAGATTTCAAAGTGACGACGATAACATTCTAAAAGGACCCAACTTTATTTCCTGTGGCAATGTTTGCTAATGCAATACTTGACAGGAAATACATTTGAGTCCAAACTGTCCCCTAGCAACAGAATTCAGAGTTCCTACGGTAGGGGGAGAGTAGAGAGATGTTAGGGGGGGGAGAGAGAGAGAGAGAGAGAGAGAGAGAGAGAGAGAGAGAGAGAGAGAGAGAGAGAGAGAGAGAGAGAGAGAGAGAGAGAGAGAGAGAGAGAGAGAGAGAGAGAGAGAGAGAGAAAGAGAGAGAGAGAGAGAGAGAGAGAGAGAGAGAGAGAGAGAGAGAGAGAGACAGAGACAGAGACAGAGACAGAGACAGAGAGACACAGAGACAGGCTGTCACTGTGGTGCGGAGTTCAGCTAAATGACAGCTGCTATACCCGAGTCTGCTGGTCCTGGAACTGAAACTAAGTGAACTGAATCTACAGTGAAATGAAAACTTAAAATGCATATTCAATAATAGGCAGAGTACCATTTCTGGAAGATGAAAAGGGCGGGTATATCATAAATTTCTGAGTTTGTTCGTTTTCCAGTGTCCACTGTCATTGATTTTGTGAGTGATGAGCGATTGTCAATTTGGCTGATTTGCTTTTTTCACTTCCCTTTGTCAAAGTGCATAGTTTCAGAAAATGAAAATATAACTAAACAGTATAAAACTGCAATACAACTGGGAAAAGGAAGGATACGATCATGTATTGTGGCAGCAAAAAAATGCTGTAGGCTACATTTTTTCAATAATTGTATGTGTGTTTTATTAGGCTGCACATCTAAATGAATTCAGAAATTTCAGTCATGTTTTGCCCCGAGCCCCTCTGTTGTGCGCACTGAACATGAAGGGGGAAAGTCACTTTGAAATAGTAATGTAGGTCAATTGAAAAATGGCAGTGCGAATAAATAACCGCTAGATGGGAGTATAGCGGTAGATAACATTTATAGTGGGCCATGCACAACACAGAAATTACAGGAAATACGCCATTGTTGCCTGATAAAAAGCATCAGTACACTTCGTCCTAAAGGATCCACGTGAGTGGAACACAGAGACGGAGATGGAGAAAGATATCAGTATTTATGAAACCATCTAGACGACCGCTATATGTCTGGCCATGATCTAACCAGGTATTATACAATACAATACACGACGAAGAGCACACGGCATCCATCCAAGTGTATCTGGGAAGAGGTGCGTCACAGGTATAGATGCCTGTGATTGGTGAAAGCGCAGTTCCATGGGAGGGGCGATGTGTAGGGTCTTGACGTCAGTCTCGTTTGAGCATGCGTACCAATGATCTACTGAACCCCGTGTCTGTATGTAAAGCGAAAGCCCTCTGTGGATAGTGCATTCTCGCATCCACGGCGTGGAAAAGGCAGTTCTTCTATGAAAAACCGGGCCTAAAGATATTGGGAGCCCCTCTTCGGTTGTTGTATTTGGGCCTGCGTCTGGCTGTAACCTTACTGTAGTAGCCTATAATTTCATCACTCACCAATACGGCTAAACACAGCGACAGGGAAAGACCAACGTAACGCTATCTGTGAAGGGAAGCAGGGTCTGTCGATTCTCCTTTCTTCAGACAGGTGAGTTCAATCATAATCCGGGTTTATGTCCATGAGTTATGTAGCTATTTGATGGATTATAGCACACACAGAATTGTTGAATGTAACGTTGATCCGTTTTATCTTGTCACGTGGTTCCAGGGTCAGACAACGTTAGAAAGAGCGGAACTGAGTGAGATGGAGATGGGAAGCCTCTAATAGCAACACACAGGAATTAGTGAGGCATATATAACCGTGCCTGGATGATGTTGAGGCCTACCTTGCAAAGATGATCAATTTAATATATTCTCTACCGTTGCACCATTATATACGGCATTGTGGAAAATGTTCCTAACTTTTTGGCCCATAATTTAGCTTGGACAGTGTAACTACATGACTTAGTAGTTATGAAGCCACTTATTCATAATGACCTGAAACTGAAAGATAAAATTGTCTATGGTTTTATTATCTCAGTGCTATAGGACTTCATTGCTACACAACTCTCTGAGAGCTATTTTTTGCTATTGTGATTGTGATGTTGGTATCGGCCCCTGATGATTGTGGTTGTTTGATTGATTGATTGAAAACTTTATTAACAGATTGCAGAATGGGTACAATACAGTACAGCTCAATACACACAATTGTTAAGGGGATGCAGACCAGAGAAAGACTTTCGTCTTGTTTCCACCAGGGTCCCCCATTTTCAATTCATCAGGACATATATGACATACATGACATACAGATAGTCAGTACTGCTACATCTATACATTTATGACATACCAGATTTGCAAATACAGTACTGTTTGTGATACAGAAGGAGTCAAGAAAAGGGAGTATATACATTTGACGTAGAAACTGTACATTGGAGGAGGTTGGGTGGGGGGGGTTGGGTACACTGGGATATTGACAACCATACTGGGTAATTTACATTGGAGGTGGTTGGGGGGGGGGGGGGGGCACACTGTATAAACAAGCAAAACTGTACATTGAGGGGGGGGGAGACTCTGTACAAACAAACAAAATTGTACATTGGACTATTGACAAAACCATACTAGGTAAATGACTGTACATTGGAGGGGGTTGGGTTAGGATATTTACAGGGGCCAGTGTTGAATTGCAGTCTCCCGTAGGTGTCTCTTGAGAGAGGTTTTGAAAGTGGGTAGTGATCCACATTCCTTTACAGCTTTGGGTAGGGCGTTCCACATTGATGTGGCATAATTGCGAAACGTGTTTAGTCCCTTATTTGAGCCGAATCTGGGTTTAACATGATTTGTGGAGCTCCCTCTGGTGTTGTGATCGTGGTATTCACTGACCTTTGGGAAGTATTTTGCCATGTACATGGGTACCTTGGTCGTGTAGTGTATCTTGTAGACCAGGCCCATTGCAAGTTGCTGTACTCTGTCATCTACTCTAAGCCATCCTAGGTTGTCAAAGTGGGCAGGGGTGAGGTGGGTTCTAGGAGTAAGGTCAAGCAGTAGTCTGACCAGTTTGTTTTGAGATGTTTGTAATTTTGTTTTTAGCGCCTTTGAGGTGCTTTGGTACCATGAGGTGCAAGCATAGTCGTAGTACCCCTGAATGAGTGCTCCTGCCAGAGTCTTCAGGGTATTCTTGTTTACCAGAGAGGAGATCCGGTACAAGAATCGAGTTCGTTGGTTGACTTTTTTTATTACATTGGATGCCATTTTGTCACAGGAGAGATTAGCCTCTAGGATGGAACCCAGGTAGGTAATTTCATCTTTCCTTGTGACAATATTGTCACCCACTGTAACTGAGAAGCCGTCGGTCTTGCTGAGTTTGTTATTTGAACCGAAGAGAATGGACTCTGTTTTGCCCATGTGTAATGATAGTTTGTTATCAGCGAGCCATATGCAGATTCTGCCTAGTTCCGAGCTGAGGGTTTTTTCAACCTGTAACTTGTTCTTGTCAGAGACCAGCAGGGCTGAGTCGTCCGCAAACAGGAACAAGTTGCAGTCACAAGCTGACGACATGTCATTTGCATAAATTAGGAACAGTAGCGGTCCTAGTATGCTTCCTTGTGGAACACCACAGCTCACTGTGAGAGGGGGGGATAGGGTACCGTTTACCTCCACCATCTGTTCCCTCCCCTCAAGGTAGGATTGCATCCAGCTCACTGATAGACTATCAAAACCAATTGCTTTTAGCTTGTCAATCAGAATGGAGTGATTGACCGTGTCAAAGGCCTTTTGTAGGTCCAGCATGACCATGCCGCAGTATTTGCCTGCGTCCACCTCTTGTTTGATGTGGTCATTCAAATAGAGAAGGCATGTGTCAGTGGAGTGGGATGTTCTGAAGCCAGATTGGAATTCGTAGATTAGATTTTTTTCCGCTAGGTACTTTTCGACCTGTTCATAGACTATTTTTTCCATGACTTTCGAGATGGAGGTGAGAATAGAAACAGGGCGGTAGTTGCCTGGGTCTAATTTGCTGCCCTTTTTGTGCAGAGGGGTCACCCTAGCAATTTTGAAGTCCTTGGGGACGTGTCCCTGTTTTATGGAGAGGTTTATTATGTGTGTGATGATTGGGGTGATGGCGGCTGCTGAGTCTCTGAGGAATTTGGAGGGGATGTTGTCATGGCCAGTGGCCTTGTTAGGTTGGAGGGCGCTCAGTTTATTGAGTACCTCATCTGTTGTTACCATTTCCAGCTTGAAGTCGTCCTTGCGGACCCCTAGGTTTTTGTAGTAAGCTACTATGTGTTCTACCCCATAAAGCCCTGAGTGGGAGGGTAGTTTGTTTACCAGTGTTGTGGCTATGTTTGTGAAGAAAATGTTTAAGTAATTGGCTACATCCAGCTTGTCTGTGATGAGCGTGTTGTCCGTTTTTATGTTTATGTTTGAGAATCTGGTTTTAAGTTTTTTACTGCATCCTAGTTGATTATTGAGTAATTTCCAAAGTTCACGTGGTTTGTTTTTGTTTTCCTCAGTTTTGTCATTGATGAAATTCTTTTTTGCAGTTTTGATCATGGAGTTTACGTCGTTTCTTAGTCTGTTTCTTTCTAGTTTGAGTTCAGTCACGTGGGCTTGGAGTTCACTGCTCGTGCTTTTAGTAAGCTTTGACTGACTTTTACGAAACTCAGAGCATTTTTTGTCTCTGGTTTTCATAGCGGCCAGTATTTCGGAGTGCATCCACGGCTCAGCGCGATTTTTTACCCTGGTGGTTCTTAGGGGGGCCATGTCGTTTAGTATTGTTGAGAATTTGGTTTTGAAACCAAGCCATGTTTCTTCAACCAGTGTACCATTGAGTTCATCTGACCAGTCCAGGCTCTCCAGTTCAAGGTTAAAGGCCTCGCTAGAGTAGGTTTTAAGGTCTCTAGATGTGACTGTTTTGTGGCAGCCAGCCTTTTGTTTTAGTTTTTTGCGGGTACAGAATATCATATAATGATCACTTAACCCGCATGCTATAACCCCTTTCTTGGAGATCTTGGACTTGTCGGAGGTCAGAATGAGGTCAATGGTAGTCTGAGTTGATTCACATACACGTGTGGGTTGGGTGATTAGCTGGCTGATGCCGTGCAGATCACAAAACCTACTGAATGACTTGAAGACGGGTGCATCTTTTCGTTGCATATCCGTGTTCCAGTCTCCAATAAGAATTTTGTCTACATCCTCAACTCCAGCTAAACACCCATCCAGTGTATCATAAAAATCACTATGATCTGGCGGCCTGGAAACAGAGCTACTGTAAGTTAGTAGGGAAGTGTATGCGTGTGCCTGTGTATGTTGGTCAAACACATTACCATAAAGTCCCAATTAGATAAAAACCTTGATTACATGATGCATCCTGACTACTAGGAGATGATGAAAGATGATGGTGACCAGCTGCAACAAGCATGATTGAAGCACACTGTGTACTGTACATGCAAGATGAGACACAATTCATGCGTTTCATTTTGGGAAATCTGTTTGTGCTGGCCTGCCACTAATCAATCTTTGTATGGTAAACACTGGAAGATCAAATACTGGGAACCCGCACACTTGCTCACATATTGTAATTTATTAATTTAAAAAAGTAGTTTCAGCCTTCAGCTCTGACCCGACAAGGTCTGAAACGCTGTGGTTGGTCCCACATCAGTGAGTGTGTGGGCTCCCAGCAGGTACTTACTACTTTCCCCAGCATCCATTGTGTTACTGGCCATTGGCCTTTAAGGTGGCACCTGGGCGACTGCAGAAGCGATGTGTCGGGTCCATACTGACGTGGTATTCAAATAATATAGTTTGCATTTCTCACTGTGGGCTGAGAGTGACTTGATGGAAACCCAAGCTACTACACCTCCAAGCCAGTTTGAGAAGGCCTTTGTGTGAATCCTCACTTCAAAGTGTGCAGATGTATAGACCACTGATCAGGACGCCTGTACGTTAATGCCAAGCAAGCAGTGCAAAAATGCTTCCGCATTCGTCACCGCACGCTAGTGCGGTAAAGCGCCCTTCTTTTCAGACAAATGCTACCGTGCGTGCACCGGCGGCGGCGTGCTCGCTCAGGTGCGTGCGTGCGCCGGCGTGCTCGCGCGAGGTGCCCGCGCATGCGCATGAGATCCCGCCTTGGTTGGAGCTCAATATATATAAGTCACCGCCTCTTATTCACTATCTGGCACTAGCTCAATTGGCAAGGACACATGGCTGTGGATCCTATGGCTTGTTTGCTGGCGAGTTCGAATCCCATCGAAAATATTTTTTAACATGATTTTTTTTAACGTGTATTCTTTCGCCGGTTAAGGTTAGGCATTGTTTCGGAGTTGGTTAAGGTTAGAACGGTTAAGTTTAGGCGCTGTTAAGGAGCTGGTTAAGGTTAGAGTTTGTCAAAGAGAATGGCAATATAATTTCTATGGTTAAGGTTAGGCATTGTTTCGGAGTTGGTTAAGGTTAGAACGGTTAAGTTTAGGCGTTGTTAAGGAGCTGGTTAAGGTTAGAGTTTGTCAAAGAGAATGGCAATAGACAGCCTATTTCCGCGCGACCTGGGCGCTGGGCGGCGGAAAATGAAAGGCGCATTACTGCATGCCACTACGGTAAGTTTTTGCACTGCTTGCTTGGCATAAAGCTACACGCGATCAGGACCCACGGCAAGTTCTCTGTCAAAGTTTTCAAATATTGGTTACTTTAATGGCTCAGTTATGACTAGAATATGTTGTGGAATGCCAATGCCAATCAGGCACAAAGACGGATCTCTAGAATTGATATAAATTTGTTATCAAAATGTATAATACAAATATTAGTGGTCGACTAATATGGGTTTTTTCAATGGCCAATACTGATATTTAGAGAGCAGAATGGCCTTCATACAGATATGAGACCCAAAATGATATTTTCTTTAGTAGATCTGCACTCTTATTATTTAAAATCAACAAATGTATCAAACTAAATAAATTGAGTGAAAACAAAATAATTTCACTCCTACACTGTAAAAGGTTGGGGATGTGACAAAATAAACTTGAAAGTTGAAATCTAAAAATATAATATATTTTATTGGATTCAATTGACACTTGTGTGGTATTTATTGACGCAACGGGTAGTGATAACATTTTTGTTAATCGGCCATGAAGGTGTGGTTAGTGGTTACCAGGAAATTATTCGAAGATGCCAGATATCGGCCGGACCAATTAATCTGTAGAAGATGGAAGATACAGATATTTATGAGACCCTTTTATCTAGGCTAAGAGTTTCTGCAATGTGGCCATCATAATTAGAGTTGACCTAAAGTTGAAACTTTGTTCAAGATTTGTTTCTGACAAAAAAAATGTAAAGTGTGATATTATGAGTCGTATTTGATCCGACGGCCTAGTTTTACAGTTTGTTCTGAATTTCGTTCGACAATACAGGCTCATACAGCATTGCTAGATGCACGATAATTATCATATTTGTACGATCAAGGTGGCCCACTTGTTACAGAAATGGCCCGTTGAGAACAGGACTGAAACGGAGGAGTATAGAGGCTGCTAGAACGCATCATCTGAGTGGGGTTTTCTCTTCCAGCAAAAAAACTTCAAAGACATGTTTAGGGGACTTCAAAGACTTATATTAACTTGTTGAAAGGGACAAAAATATGTGACCTTTTTAAACAAAGAGACACGACACCAGTATTAGAGGGGGGGGGCTTTCCTAGCATAAACGCCAACAAACAGCACTAGCTAATTTCCGCATGCGTGCATCAGTGTGACTACTAGGGAATAGGTCTGTCATCGTGTGCAGTCACTGTGTTTTGAATCCTTCTGGGATGCAGGTTGCTGAGGTGCTGCTGCTGTCTTTCACAGTAACATTAGCGAGTATTTTGGATAGCAGCCTAACACTGAGCCTTACACACATGACGTAACCAAAAGTTGAAACGTTTACCTTTTGACGTGAGGACTGACCCACAGGTTTTCTCTACTCTCTAGCTTTAAATACCATCTCTTGGCTTCACGATTCACTCTTGCACCTAAGAAATTACACACACAAGCACACCGAGAGATGAAATCAGACACCAGTACCATTTCACTGAGAAGGCATTTGGGCCAGGCTGGGCTGGGCCAGTGCCGAGGCGCCTTGAACTGGGTCGCAGAACTGGATTCCTGGCCCTGTTCGCTGTATGCAGCATGTGATTGAGATTACACTGTGTTGGTGGGTCACTCTGTACTGCACTGCACCGTGTAAACACTGTGTTTATTCATGGCTGAGCTCAGCCTGTGGCTTTGAAAAAGATAGTTTAAACAATCACGGATGTGCAGCTTTTCACGTGTGAGAAGTAGGCAGAAGAGGAGCTGTGACTTTTCTTACAGTTTCGTTCATTAGCTGCCTTTCTGTTTGTGTGCGTGCCACCTTATGTGTGTTGATTTTGTGTGTGTGAGAGAGAAGATGACAAATATGGAATGGTATAGCAGTGTTTCCCACATGATTTTGTGAGACTGGTGGTGGGTGAACATCGCCCCCTTTTTTTTGTGTGTACATTTTAAAGTTAAATGCATCAATCTGGTGCACTTTGAGAGCAAAATAAAAAGATCTATGATGAACTTTGTGCTCAAAACACAAAATCGACTAGAGCAGTGCTTCCCAATCCTCTCCTCGAAGCACCCCAGCCGTTCAATGTATTTGTTAAATTCCACCACCAGCACACCTGATTCAACTTAACTAGCCCTTTATTAGTTGAATCAGGTGTGCTGGTGGTGGAATTTAACAAATACATGGAACGGCTGGAGTGCCTCGAGGAGAGGTTTGGGAACCACTGGACTTGACTAGAGCATATATTTGAGCCATCAAAGAAATGAAGCAAAAGTGGTTACCTGTGTTGAACTGGTTTATTTTTTAGAAAAATTATATATACTGGATTACTATTATGACTACTACCACTGCCAATACTACTGATACATCCCTATTGGCAAACTTTATATTTAAAAAATTTAAATAATCTTTTATTTTCGGTTCATTATAAAACTGTGGCAGGACCAATTAGACTGTGGCGGGCCCGTCTAGGTAATTAATGGGAAACACTGTATAGACAGGGCTGTACAGTGCAACATATATATCGCACGTGCTACAGCAACAGCGGTCTGTGCGATGAATGGATTTACTTCAGTAGCACTGGTGCGATAGGGATTTGGTTCATATTGATACTCTTATTTTGAAAATCCTGTAGCGGGTCTCATTTCTGCCCACGCGCAGCTCCAGCTATAATAACTAGGCTCCGACAGCTAGCAACGTTCAGGTGCATATGATACTCTTATTTTGAAAACTCCGTGACAACTCGACGAGTCATATCCGCCCTATCCGTGCTTCTGCAAGCAGAGCAGCGCGTTGGTCGGTTGGTGCGCACTGCTGCGTTAACACAGCAGTGCGCTGTGCGCCTACACGTCCCGAAATAAGTCTGTGGTGTTTTTTTTTTCTCGCAACGGGTCAAATGCATCTACATGCTTTGCACCGTCGCCATTCCTTTATGCGCACATCGCCCGAAATTAACGTTTATGTACCATTACAATCACTACAACGTTAACAAGCTAATCCTGATCAGAGGCAGAGGCGCAGAGCCAGCAGACAGTGTGCACTGGGGAAAGGGAAATGGGGGGGCACTCTCTCCCCTTCCCTGTGTGTGTGCGTGCATGCGTTTGGAAAGACGATGAAGTCACTAGTCAGGACAGGAGTATATTATAGTAAACTGAGGATTACTGAGGATGGACAGATAATGTTGATATTCAAATATAAAAAAGTTTCGAGAGGAGTGGAAGTTTGAAGACAGGTGGTGGTGAGTTGAAACAGTGTGTGTGAATGAATGAATGAGAACTTTATTTAACAGATTGCAGAATGGGTACAGTACGGCTCAATACACACAATTGTTAAGGGGATGCAGACCAGAGAAAGACGTTTGTCTTGTTTACATCAGGGTCCCCCATTGTGTGTGTGTGTGTGTGTGTCCCAACCCCCCACTTCTATGTTTCAATAAATTATTTGCATTTAAAACTATTAACGCTGACTCATTCCTTCAGTCCACTCAAAATTATGCTAATATTCCTTGTGTTGTTTATGATATTAATTCAAAATAGCATATGAGTGTATTATATAGTAATAATAAGTAACACATGGCGATATACTAAAAAGCTATTTATAATTTTTAAATGGCTGGTAAGTCAAAAAGTAAATTTTGTTCCCTGAGTAGAACTGTACTCATGTGTCAGCAGGTAAATTACATGGCGTCTGTTCCCACGTTTCCATGGGAACAGGGGAAACCAGTAAGACAAATTCACCAACTCACACAGCATATCATGTAATTCACACACCTTTCTCACTAACTTATCTCACCCAATCTTTTTTGTTGTATTTTCAAAATTCCCATTACCAACGGAAAGTTAGTCTGGCAATAATAAAGTGATGAATGTCTTGTGTGTATTTGTTTTCATACACATGCATGTGGCTGCCAGCGAAATGCATAGCATGCGAGAGTGAGACCTGAGCAGCCAGTGTGTGTAATATGAACCCTTAGGCGGTTCCACAGGTCTTGGGAAGAACTGAGTGAGTAACATAGGTGTCAACAGTGTGGTCTCCTGCTGTGTCCTTAAATCAACATACAGGAAGTAGTAGCTAGGGATGGGTACCGTACACATTTGAACCAATACGGTACCGGTACCTACCCAACGGTACCTTTTTTCTGTACTTTAGTCTCAAAAAATGTAATCAACCTACCTCAGTTGTGAAAAAAAAATCCAAACTTCAGATAACCACACTTTTGACCGTTTTTCGGCTTGCCATTGCCCCGACTGCTTTGTTGTTGAATCAAGTCAAATCCTAGGTAAGCGTATATTGTGTGTGTGAACGTTGACGTGAAAATAATTTTTTTTAAACATAATAAAAACCTTTATTTTTTACAGTACCGAAATCTGGCACGTGAATCGGTACTCGGTAGTACTGATGTGATTCGGGTAGGTACCTTTTAAAAGTACCTAATTCGGTACCCATCCCTAATAGTAGCAGCAGCAGTTCTATAGTAGTAGAACTGTGGTCCACTGGGCTGGCTGGAAGTTCTGCCCTGATTCTCTACTATCACCGACATCTAAGAAGGGAGATCCCCCTTTGAATGGCCCTTCTAAGGTTTCTCTCCTCCACACTGCCTGTGGAGCATTTTTCCCTATTGTTAGGTTTTAGTGAGTTTTTCCTTACCTTCGCGTGGGGTATGTCTGGGAGTGCTTGCATTCTTTCATTTATTTGAATTTATTTTAAATTTGTTGGACCTTATGGTGTTCTTGTTCTGTTCTTGACTTATTGTTATGTTTTCTTCTTGACTTGTTTAAAGAAGACCTGTACGGCCCATGGGGACATTAACGTGTGTTGTCGGGCCTTATAAATACATTTGATTTGATTTGATACCAGGAGGCTGAGTATCAATTCACGGTCAAGTTATTAAATTAAATTATTATAAAAAAAAATTGACATTTTCGTTTTCTAAGCAGATTATACTCGGAACCACTGCTGCCTGGGCACAGTGATTATATCACCTCAAAAGCCCTGTTGCTTTTTGAAAAACTGGACTTTTGAGGTGATGAAATCACTGCGCCCAGGCACTGCAGCAGTCGTTCGGCAAAAAAATTCAGAGTATATATCTTCTTAGAAAACGAAAATGTCTAATTATAATTTCTTTTATTTCTCCATGTGGTAAATACACAGGTCACAACATGTTTACAGGAAAGTTGTGGAGTTGTATTTGGAGTGACTGTTGGGAACTAGGCTACACTGGTACACCTACTTCCAGTGCATGCTAATTTCCCAAAAAGTTGGCATGTTCCTTTAATAACATACTGAAATTAGCTAATATTTCTTCCAAAATAGTTTCTTTTAAATGCAACACTTTTCAAATGTTTCTGTTTCAATGTAATGAATAACTAAATAGGGATCTCAAATAAAACATTTATTGCGAAGACTTTGGATTTCTTTTTTTTTCACATAAAAAAATACGCCATAAAAAGAAAATGACAAGATAATAGAAAGGTTTCTGTAAACTTGCTGTTTCTGTTAATTAACATTTTGTCATTTAGCTGACTCTTTTATCCAAATCGATTTACAAATTGTGAACATCAAGTCAAGGTACTCCTCTGGCGGCTAAGCCAAGGGTAAATGGTATTGTTCATCTAGCGGTGTCGAACTTGAGTGCTTCACTCTTAGTGCATACTAGGTAGTCTCACAAAATCCTGTGGGAAACACTGGTAGTAGACTAGTAGTATCGACATAGTAGCATAGTACATACTAGTAAAAGACAGTAAGAATGTGTGTTTAAAAAAAAAAAAATTGTATTCATTCAGATATTGATTGAAAAAGTGTGAAGGTGGAAAGTTGGAGGGGTTTCACCTGTCCTGACTGGTGGGAAGTCCGTTCCACCACAATGGAGCCAGGACAGAGAATAGCCTCTTTCGCTTCAATGCCCCCCCAGGAGCCTGAAGAGGTGTGGGTCTCAGGTGGCTGGAAGATGCAGAGCGTAAGGGTCTTGAGGATGTGTAGGTTCAGGTTGAGTCCATTAACCTGTGATAGGAGAAAACTGTTCCCCTTGTTGCACGGTATGCCAGGTCAAGGATCTTGAAGCAGATTTGTGCGGCAATGGGAAGCCAGTGCAGCTCTCTAAGAAGTGGGGTAACATGGGCTGACTTTGGTAGGTTGGAGCAGGGTACAAAATAGTTACACGCCCAGCGCCATTGGCTTGTAGATTTATTGGTTGACGCCTAGAATTTAAGGTCTGCCCGCCACCTGGCGGCTAACAAAATACACTGCATCTACCGCTTCTCCTCCACTCCAATCCACTCCCTCCAGGCCGCTCACAGTGGTTTAACACTGATGTAATATACATGTAGTACAATGCCAAAGCAACAGATGGCGATGTACAAACATGAAGGCCATTTTCAACCAATGAGAAGGGTGAACCTGTGATAGATATCCTGTTCAGACTTTGTCACTCACATCCTGTTAGAAAAAGTTGACGCCATTGTTGTTGTCGTTAGCTTACATGCTAACGTTAATGGCAGCGACCATAGCATTGTGGCTAGGATAGCTATCATCGCTTAATGGAGCTAGTGAATGGATAAACAACGTTATTTAACATTGCAGAATGGGTACAATTACAATGCGGCTCAATACAAACAATTGTTAAGGGGCCCAGGGGGTGTAGACTGTTGTAGTTTGAGCTAATTTACACCGTGCTCCAAAATAATAAAAAAAAATCTGCCGAGCGATGTGGCGCGGGGAGCGCTCGATTCAAGGTGAGCGAGCGGAGAGCGACTTGGGGGCGTGGTCAACATGAGCGATTAGCGGTAGGGATGCACGATATTGCTTTTTTGACACCGATACCGATACCGATAACTTTATGCTCCTCAAGCCGATAACCGATATCGATAACCGATATTTATTGTATTATAAATCTTTTTTTAATGTATATATTTTTTTTTCAACATGAAACAAAACATATCACAATACAATAATAATACATAAAAAGACTTCCCAGGACAATAACTTAACACCAACTTAAATGTGACCTAACCAGACAACAGAAACGAAAGCCAAGACAACAGTTTTGACTGATAAAGTGACCATATTTATTTTTCCAAATGAAAATTCACAATCCGTCAACAGCTTGTGGTGCATCCAACCTAAGACGCTCAAAGCTTTTTGTTCTTCTTTTTTCAAAGCGGAGCCTTGAAAAAGAGGCTTTGAGTGGACACATCACCACCTCACATCACCACCACAACGGGTCACCTGCGGCATCACCACCGCCACGGTGTTGGGGGCCCGCTTGTACCTATTGACGAGTCGTTTGCTAAATTAAAGAAGTTTGACAGAAGGGCAACCAGCCAGGCAGCGCCGTTATCTCACGGGACGAGTAGCTACATTAGTTAGCCAACAACCAGCCAGGCAGCGCCGTTATCTCACGGGACGAGTAGCTACATTAGTTAGCCAACAACCAGCCAGGCAGCGCCGTTATCTCACGGGACGAGTAGCTACATTAGTTAGCCAACAACCAGCCAGGCAGCGCCGTTATCTCACGGGATGAGTAGCTACATTAGTTAGCCAACAACCAGCCAGGCAGCGCCGTTATCTCACGGGACGAGTAGCTACATTAGTTAGCCAACAACCAGCCAGGCAGCGCCGTTATCTCACGGGACGAGTAGCTACATTAGTTAGCCAACAACCAGCCAGGCAGCGCCGTTATCTCCCGGGACGAGTAGCTTCATTAGTTAGCCAGCAACCAGTCAAGCTAACGTTAGCTGGCTCCAGCAGCTTGTTGATGTCGTCGGGAGCATTTAGCCTGCTGGCTACCTAGCTCCACTTCAACCAGCATCGGGAGATCCAGCAGCTTGTCGATGTGCTAATAGCCTCAGCAAGCTAACGTTAGTTGGTTCCAGCAGCTTGTCGATCTGCTGGAGCCAGCTAACGTTAGGCACATCGACAAGCTGCTGGAGCTCCCGATGCTGGTTGAAGTGGAGCTAGGTAGCCAGCAGGCTAAATGCTCCGCGACGCTGAACTGCATGCGCCGGTCTGTCTGTCTTGTGGAACGTCTGCATTGCATTTATTACAAATAGCAAGCGATCTTTTTACTCTGAAACTCTGAGTACCGACGCGGCCATCTTTGTTGTTAACGTTAACTTGCGTGGCTACGTCACAGCCAAGAAAGGGAGCGCTGGATTTGTGTAAAACGCCCTGTTCCTAAACCACACGCCGTCAGTCGTAGAACAGTACTGACAAAACGGGAGGAGACTTTAGTCAAAACAAACGCACTTCATTCCAATTCACCCACACCGCTTTTTTTTTTACCAAAAAATATATTATATTATCGGAGCTATTAATAACGTTATCGAGTTTATCGGGATGACGTCATAATTGCTGATATCGGCCCGATAATTATCGGCCCGATAATTATCGTGCATCCCTAATTAGCGGAGCAATTCGTTTCCTTATATCGCTTCCTCCAGGGGTCCAACTTGTGTTGACAAAATGCAACCCTGCTCAGCTACGGGGAATCAGCGCTCTGTCTCTCTAGACTAGAAATGTTGTGAGATGTCCGCCAGGGCGGCAGCCACACATAATAATAATAATAATAATAATAATAATAATAATAATAATAATAATAATAATAATAATAATAATAATAGATTGGATTTGTAATGCACTTTTTGTTCACTGGGATCCCAAAGTGCTACACTACATGGTTAAAACAGTTAAAAAAATAGAAATAAAATAGTTATTAGTAAAACAAATAAAATACAGAATAAAAATAAGATAAAAATAGAACATAGTTAATTAAAAACATAGTTTTTAACAACAAGTTTAAACAGACAATTTAAAAACAAAAGCGCAATAAAATTAAAATAAAAAGCTAACAGTCAAAAGCCTTTTTGAACAGGTAGGTTTTCAGGCCTGCCTTCTCTATCTATCTATCTCTATCTCTATCTCTATCTCTATCTCTATCTCTATCTCTATCTCTATCTCTATCTCTATCTCTATCTCTATCTCTATCTCTATCTCTACCTACCTACCTTCCTTTTGTGGCTGGTAAAAAATCTGCCCGGCTGGTAGTTTTTAAAATCTACCAGCCAAATGGCTGGTAAGTTAAGTTTGTTCCCTGGGTTGGAGATAAGGCCACTGCGTTCTGTATACATTGAAGTGGCTTGGTGGCGGTAGTCGGTAGACCAGCTAGCAGTGCATTGCAGTCGAGGCGAGACATTACTGTTGCAGGAGTAGTTGAGTGGCTTCTTTTGTCAGGAAGGGGCGGATCATTCTGACATTGCTCAGGAAGAATCGGCAGGTTCTGGTTGTTGCGGCAATGTGAGCGGAGAAGTTCAGCCGGTAGTCGAGGACTACACCAAGGTTCTTGGCGGTCAGGGACGAAGCCACGGCTACATTCTCCACTGTGATGGAGGTTGGTCAGCGGGGACGATTTGGCCGGCAGGTGAAATACGTTTTTCGGTTTGAGGTGGTTGGAGGTGGTCATCCAGGCGGAAATGTTGGACAGGCAGGCCGAGATCCGCAGGGAATGAATAGGCTCATGTCCTTTAGAGAAAATGGTAGGGATGCACCGAATGGGAAATTCTTGGCCGAAACCGATACCTAAAATAGGAAACAGTTGGCCGAAAACCGAATGCCGAAAGGCCGAAAATGATTAATATAAATATATAATGTATTTCTTTTTTTTTCAGCTACCTGATTATGGCAAAAGACATGATTATGGCAAAACTTTACTTAAATAATATTAATAATCACTATTATGGGCCCATAAAACATTTATTCAGCACTTTTGAATGCATACAATAATTCCAGACTGACTGCTGAAAGATTGTACAATTTAAACATTTTCTCTTTGCATACAACAAAATGTGCATTAACACTTTCTCTGCCAGAGACGCCTAAACTCGTCATTCCCCGCCATGCTAATTCTGCCAATGACGCCGTAACACGTCATTGAGATCAATATTTCAAATTTAGACACTTGAGATCTACTGTTGATCCCCTCTCAACTCTCCAACGGTTCAAGAGCGCCATCTGGTGGCCGATCGGCGGATCGCCCAAACAGGAAACGGAAGCTGGTGCTCATTCCAATTCGGTCCGATCACTCGCTAATAGTCCCGGGACTCGAGCTAGACACAATGGATAGCAATCCGTTACCAATAACTCGATAAACAACATGATTTGGACGTATATACTATTATACAACCTGGAGATGGATCGCATATTTCTACATCCCATAATAGGAATATTTTTGCTCATCGCCCAACGGCCCGAGGAGACTGGGGTAAGATTCAGCGTTTTTTTTTACCGTGTTCGATATAAACTGCTCTAATGATCATATCACCCACACTAGATGAATCATCTAACGTTGGCCACGGAATTATAAACGACCCCCCCCCCCCCCCATCCGGTCAACATCGGATGATAAGTAGTAACTTCTAGAAGCACGTCCATTTGAAATTTTTTATCTCGCGCAGATCGCTATCAAACTGTATTTGATCATCAATATAATGCATTTAGGGCTATAAATCACGTTCTGGAGAAATCTGCAGAAAACGATAAAAACATATTTATACTTTAGACCGTATTTTAGTATGAATATGTGAATGAAAAAGTATAACTTTCCTACGTCCTGAACGATAGATAATTGACGTTGAATGGGCCATAGTAATGTCAATTTAGCAATACAATTTAAAAAGTTATAGGCCTGCAAAGAAGGGGAACTTCTCCATAGACAAATAGAGCTGGCAGAGAGGGGTAAAGCCTGGCGAAGAAAGTGTTAAAGTCAAGTGCGTTTTCTTTTCTCTGTAGGATAACTACAACAAAGTGCTTTCAGAATAGGGCTGCAACTAACGATTATTTTGGTAGTCGACTAATCTGTCGATTAGGGCTGACCTTTGAATTTTATTTTGGCAATCGAAGCTTCGGGGCCGAGCTTCGATTTTAATTCGAAGCTTTGAATTAAAAAAAAAAGTAATTATTTTTTTTTATTTTTTTTATCTTATGTTGTGGGACTTGTACAGCACTTTGGTAAACTTTGTTGTTTTTAAATGTGCTCTATAAATCAAGTGGATTGGATTAATGAATTAAGTAGCCCCTTTCGTGACTGTGACGCAGCCAACACAGTGTGATTTAATTCAAGGTGGATCGCTGTTGTCGTTTGAACAACTTCAGATTTCATGGGAACTACCAATCCCCCAAATCAAGAATGTTTAAGATGAATGAAGTAAGATTTTGATTATTTGAAATATGGCCTGTGTAGACTAAACTATGCACAGAATTATGTCAGTCTACAAGGTCCGGATTCTACATGGTCCGGCAATGTAGACCTTGTAGACTCCACTATAGACCAATTATCAGTGAATGTTCATGCATTTTTAAGAAGGGCTACTTCCACAAAAAAACAAAGAACTCACCAAAACATCTCCGTAGCACCTTATCTAAATGTTCTATTTCATATATGGAGATTCATATTTATTTATGTATTGCATGCATTTCTACATTTTATTTCCTATTTTGTTTATTCATCCCAGTATCTTTCTTTCTTATGTGTGGAATTCTACAAGGCATTTACATTCACATTTACATTTAGTCATTTAGCTGACGCTTTTATCCAAAGCGACTTACAAGTTCTGTACGACAGGTCATCAGGAAGGATACAACTCTATCAGCTGAGTAACAATATTCATCAAAGTGTTGCATGTTACAGTGTAGGTTAGTTTATTAGGACAAGTGCATGACAGTAAGGTTAGTTAGGGTTAGATATTTTTTATTTTATTTTTAAATTTTTATTTCAGATAATGGTTGAAGAAGTGCGTCTTTAGTCGACGGCGAAAGATTGGATGGGATTCGGCTGTCCTATCTGGGGTGGGTAGTTCATTCCACCATTGTGGGGCAAGGACTGAGAATTAGGGGTGCACCGATATATCGGTCGGGTATCGGTATCGGCCGATAAGTGCCTTGTTGACTGCTATCGGCCTATCGGCCGATAAGCTCAAATGTGCCGATAGCAGTCGCCGATAAATACCCATCAATTTGTGTAGCGTCAAAAGGCAAAAAAAAAAAGTTCACTCGCGACCTACCTGCACAACGCCCGCCGTCCCCCACACACACACACAATCTACTGCATCAAAGTAACTACTTATGATTAACAAGGCATTCGTTTTGTGGCATTAGCGTTATATAGTTAGTGTTACACGGACAATAACATCAGCATATTATTATTACCCATAGCAGCAAGGCATTACTCAGAGTCCGTTCATTAGCTCGGTTCCATTCCGTTGCTCATTCCGTACCCAACTACACATTCTGCAATCTGTTAATAAAGTTTTCAACCAGACAAATGTATAGAAAGGCTTTGTTTTATTATAACATTTGTTGCAGTAAAATCATTATGTCTCATTTGGTCATGCGTGGAGCGCCGGTCGGCGGGCCGGGCAGCTAACGTAGCTACGTTAAGTGTGTTCTGCTCTCGCAAACAGAACAATGGCGGCATGCCCGGAAGTAGAAAAATTTATAAACGCTTGCCGATTGGTGGTAAGGACAGCAGGAGGTGGGTGCTAGCGGTGTGGCGTAATTGGCCGAATCGACTGTCAATCAAAATGGTTCCATTGCATTGGTTGAAAGCTCTGGTTGAGAGAATAGTATCCCGCTGCAGGCCGCAAGAATGGTTCCATTGCATTGGTTGAAAGCTCTGGTTGAGAAAATAGTATCCCTCTGCAGGCCGCAAGACGATACTGGGAGAGAGATAGTGATACCATAAACATATTTCTTGATGTTTCCTTTTTTTAAGTAAGTAAAGAGGCCTACAAATACAAACATACACATACAAATATACAGTAGTTTCATTAAATTTTTTTTTTTTTTTTTTTTTTTTTTTTTTTTTTTTTTTTTTTTTTTTACAAATACTTATATACAAATATACAAATATCGGTATCGGCCGATAGTGTTAGTTGAACTATCGGTATCGGCGGCCAATTTTCATATCGGTGCATCCCTACTGAGAATAGGCGTGTAGGTGGTGTATATGTGTTTGAGGATGATATCCTTCAAACAGGCAATAGTGATGATATAATTTGGGCATTGCTGATCTGGGTTACTTTCCTCCAGTGTATTTGTCCCCCGGCCCCACCCAATGGCCCCATGCACACACACACACACACACACACACACACACACACACACACACACACACACACACACACACACACACACACACACACACACACACACACACACACACACACACACACACACACACACACACACACACACACACACACACACACACACACACACACACACACACACACACACACACACACACACACACACACACACACACACACACACACACACACACACACACACACACACACACACACACACACACACACACACACACACACACACACACACACACACACACACACACACACACACACACACACACACACACACACACACACACACACACACACACACACACACACACACACACACACACACACACACACACACACACACACACACACACACACACACACACACACACACACACACACACACACACACACACACACACACACACACACACACACACACACACACACACACACACACACACACACACACACACACACACACACACACACACACACACACACACACACACACACACACACACACACACACACACACACACACACACACACACACACACACACACACACACACACACACACACACACACACACACACACACACACACACACACACACACACACACACCAAAGTAAAAATAAAATAAAAAAAATTGATTTTTATTTTTTTTTTGCACTACCTATCTTTGTGAAAGTGGCTTCTCAGCTCTGGTCCAGCTGAAGACAAAGCAGAGGAACAGATTGGACATTGAGCATGACCTCAGAGTTGCTTGGTCTACCATCACCCCAGACTTTGAGACTCTTGTCAGGAGCAAACATCCCCAGTTATCCCATTAGTTCCCTGGGATGTTAAGCTAAGAAGTCTGCTAAGAAGGATATATTATTATTATTATTATTATTATTATTATTATTATTATTATTATTATTATTATTATTATTATTTTATTTTATTTCATTGTGTTTTTAGCCCTAGTTGCACTTTTGTTGCAGTTATCCCATTAGTTCCCCCAAACTTACTGTCAGTCTGTTATGTTAAGCTAAGAAGTCTTCAGCTGGACCAGAGCTGAGAAGCCACTTTCACAAAGATAGGTAGTGCAAAAAAAAAAAAGTTTGTAATTTTTTTTAATGGTTAATCGACGCAAAAAGTCCGTCGACCCGTAGGGCTGGGCGATATGGCCAAAAGCGTTATCACGATAAAATTATAAAATTATTTTCATATAACTCGATATCGATAATTATCGTCGATATAATGTCTGTCAAGTTTAAATAACTTCTTATGCCCGGCGCCGATGGACGGGCTATTAATAGATTTGTTTTGCTGCTGCGAATGTCTCGAGTTGATGTCGTCATCAGTCCGCGCACGTTAGCAGTTAGCCAGAGCAAGCAGTGTATCCCATGACAATGTACTAAATATCCCTAAAATACTCTGTTCCGCGCCAATACATTGCAACGACGTCCACCGTATACCACACACTACTATAACCGTGGCATCAGAATTCACGCCACACACCCACTCGGCACGTAAACTATAAAATAGCGCCGTGCAAGCTAATTATCCTAGCCAGCCAAACTATAAAATAGCGCCGTGCAAGCTAATTATCCTAGCCAGCCATGTTTCCAATGTACTAAATATACCTAAAATTAGGGATGCCCCGATCGATCGGCCACCGATCGTTATCGGCCGATAATCAGTATAAATATGCGATCGGGGAATTCCGATAATGAGTCATATTCGCCGATCGCGGAAACTGATCAAGTGGATATCTCACTCGCTTGTCTCAGACGCACAGGACCTGCAAACTGCTCCTCCTCCCTAGCCCCGCCCGCCCCCGTGTAGAGTTTGTAAACAAAGAGGTGCGGCTCCTCTGCTCGAGTCTGTAGTGCATTCGACCTGCGCTAACGTTAGCTACCTAGCTATCGTTACTGTTTAAACAAAATTACCCAGTCAACTATTCACGTTTAGTAGGCATTGTCTAACGGTATTTAGCCGGCTAGCTACCGATAGCTCCTGATATCAACAAATGATCCAGAAAATCTAGTAGTCCATGTTCATACCTCCGGTAGCTTGCGTTAGCTTGCGTTAGCTGACGTTAGTTTTCTGTTCAAAACGAAATGTCCCATTGAACTAAAGTTCTGTCTTAACGTCATCTAGCCGGCTAGCAGTAGCTACAGATAGCTCTTGATATCAATGTCTTATAACATTGATTTAATGCGTATTCGAGCTGAGGGCTTGCTGAATGTGAAATGACCAAAGCATAACGTTACCAATGGGTCCCGCTGCAGCGCCGGAGAATCCTTTTTGGAGCGAGGCTACTAGAGTACACACAGACAGTGGAGCTGTTTGCAGATAGCGAGCATTTTGACTTGTTGCGTGGTGGCGATGTCTCGCAGATAATACAAGTACAAGTCTAATTATATAATATATATATTTTATTAAAAAAAAAATGTATATAAAATAATTTATTTCTTTTTAATCAAAAACGTTCGGTATCGGATCGGTATCGGCCGATATGGCTCACGACGATCGGTGATCGGTATCGGTGGCAAAAAACGTGATCGGGGCATCCCTACCTAAAATACTCTGTTCCGCCCCAATACATTGCAACGACGTCCACCGTATACCACACACTACTATAACCGTGGCATCAGAATTCACGCCACACACCAACTCGGCACGTAAACTATAAAATAGCGCCGTGCAAGCTAATTATCCTAGCCAGCCAAACTATAAAATAGCGCTGTGCAAGCTAATTATCCTAGCCAGCCATGTTTCCAATGTACTAAATATCCCTAAAATACTCTGTTCCGCCCAATACATTGCAACGACGTCCACCGTATACCCCACACTACTATAACCGTGGCATCAGAATTCACGCCACACACCAACTCGGCACGCAAACTATAAAATAGCGCCGTGCAAGCTAATTATCCTAGCCAGCCTTGTTTACTACCTCTCTACCCAGAGGTGCAGCGCGGGTCTCCTTTGCTCTCGGCCATCTCCTTCACTGATTGGTTGTTAGTGCGCTGATTGGTTGTTGGTGCGTGTGCTCATATCCAAGCTTGGAAAATCGATATATCGAAACTTTGCGACCAAGTTTCATGTTTATTTCAAGGAAATAATTTATCGCGATAGTTATCGTTTTATCGCCCAGCCCTACGTCGTCGAGTTTTTATGATCAAAGAACAAAGCCAAGGTGCTTTAAAACTGCATAAAGATCTGCATAAAAACACACACACGAGAGGGATAATAGCTTATAGCAGACTTCATGATGTTACTGTAGTGGCTACTGTATATAATTCATGGAATTATGGAAGGACTGTTGTATTTACTACATCTCCCGTGACTCTTAGCGGGGGATGACGTAGCTTACGAGAGACGAGTGAAAGAGGACCGGAAGCGTTGTAGCTAGCTTAACGCTAACGTTAGTTTAAAAGGTTTTAACCGCGACAGGGCATATAGTAATGGCGAGGATATAAAGCATGTTAAAGACGCATTTATTGGATGCGTTGCTCGCGGAGTTTACATAGAAACAGTGCGACTCCCAAGAGGAGTTAGTTATCACAGGCTGCAGAACGCAGGAAGAGCTGCCAAGCTGCTCACGTTATACGTTGCACAAAGTCTGTAGCCGCGTTTTGATTACGTCATCACAACAACACTTTAGGTTACGAACGTTACGTAACCCTGTTCTTTGACATTCTGTGATATATTTTCGGTGCTAAAACCCTTTCGGCCGAAAATGCCTTTTTAACCATTTTCGGCCGATAATTTTCGGTGGCCGAATATTCGGTGCATCCCTAGAAAATGGCTTCAGTAGCTTGGTGTACCTGATGCAATGACATGATGCAGCTCGTACAAAAACCTGAAAACCTTTATAGTTGCTTTTGGTTATTACTCTTACTTTTTTATAAACCTGCAGTAGTTGTATAGGTGAACATTTAGAAATGTTCATGTCCAGCCAAAATCATACATTTCAACGGTGGTGCCTGAGAGAGAGACTCAATGTTTCAGCTTGACACTAGGCATTAAAAGAGATGGATCAGCGGTGACCAGCTGCAGTGGATACGGGTTGTAGTCCTTCCCAGTGGGGTGTTGTAGGCTACTCAACACCTAAGCTGCACCGCCACATAAACAAGTGATTAGCTCCTCCTGGCCTACAGGCACTCAGACAGCAATACCCTTAACCCATATGGCTTAGTTGTTGCTCTCATAAATAAGAGTATTAGAATAATCTATTCTATTTATATGGTTGTTCCACTCCAAATGAACCTCTTATGTGTAGAACTCACCTAACAGGCATGAATAAACAAACAAACAAATGAAAACACCAGGAGCTCTGGCTTGTCTGGCTGAGCCCAAACGTTCGAACATTCGGACCTTCGTTCGTTACGTTGGCATTTGAATTCTAAATCAACATTCGAATGAGAATTTTTAAATAATTTTTATTTTAATTATTATTATTTATTTTGTATGTGTATTCATTCTGTTTAAACCAATGGGGTTTTTCTTCACAGTTGCAGATAAAGATTAGGCTACACTAATATTATAGTATTAAAACTGATGAGTTTTATTCATTAACTGTTTGGACTCCACGGACTTGAGCATCTTTTGTTCCTACCACGGCAACGCTCTAAGAAATAGGAATAAGTGGCGGTGTTTGCAGGGCTATATCTATATTCTATATTATAGTCATGGATACAATACTATGGCCCATTTGACATCAACTATCTATTGTTCAATATGTGAAAAAGAATAAATTTCTTCATCCATCAGAGCTGTACGCTAAGCTTTTTCACTAGGGGCACACTTGCCCCTAAATGAGAAATTTAGGGGCAAAAAATATTTTTTAGGGGCAAATTTTTAAATAACAATTTTACCATTATTTATATCGATTGTTTTTGATTTAAAAAAAAATAAAAAAAATAAATTTATAATTTATTTTTAATAAAATATATATATTATATAATCATACTTGTAGTTGTATTATCTGCGAGACATCGCCACCACGCAACAAGTCAAAATGCTCGCTATATGCAACCAGCTCCACTGTCTGTGTGTACTCGAGTAGCCTCCAGCTACGGCCAGGATTCTCCGGAGCTGCAGCTGGACCCTATACTGTAGCCTCCAGCTACGGCCAGGATTCTCCGGCGCTGCAGCTGGACCCTATTGACTATATTCAGCGTGCCCTCAGCTCGAATACGCATCGACTCAGTGTTATAAGACATTGATATCAGGAGCTATCTGAACTATTTAGTTTAATGGAACGTTTCGTTTTGAACAGTTAGGGTTGGGTACCGTTCACATTTGAACCAGTACCTGGGGATCGATAATGGTATACGACGACAGGGCTTGAGACTAACACCGTCCCGTCGTCCCGGGGGAAATAAAATATGTATTTGGGATGAAGAAAAATCCTCCACGGGGCCGGGACACAGTCGGGACGAAGAGGATTTATTTTCCCCCACTTGGAAAATGTCAACTGCGCCGACTGTCAGTGCGCATATCACTGTCAAACGGTGCGTGTCTTCCGAGTGCTCGCTTTAGTTGACAGTGGCACGAGACCACTGCACGAGACCCGCGGAAATATCAGAATGTTTAATAGAATGTTTAATAAAAGTTCTCGTGGTTCCGGCCATCCTCTAGCCATCCTCTCAGTCAAGGGAGCACTCTCAAACATGCTGCACAATTTGAAGTGTATAACGTTAAACAGAGCAGAAGAAGATGGAATAACAGACACAGACTGACCAACAGGGAACTGCATCCAACCCTAGTACAAAGGCAGGTCTGCGGTGGTGGCTACTGCCACTGCTGGCTCAATGTTCTCGACGGTCACATTTTCATTCGACGGCTCACTAGGAGGTGGAACGCGTCGAAAATATGAAGCAATACTAACTTTACTTTTCTTCATAGGCATAGCTAAATCAGACAGTCAGCCAGTCTATCAGAGTGCTCAATCGATTTTCCCCACTCTCATACCTGAGTGCTCAGCTCGCGTGAGTGGCGTCATCACACGGCTTGGATAATTTAGGAGTGAAATGCGAATGCAAGGCTTGAAATCCCTACTCGCAAGCCCGCCCCCCAAATATTATTTACCAATCGCAACGGCCAATTAAAGGGGCAATTTGCGACGAGCTCGTCGCACTGTACAGCCCTGTCCATACGTTCGCATGTTATACCGTGGTGAATATAAGTATAGTTTTAGAGTGATCCTGTCTAATCCCAGAAAACGACGATATGCAGCAACACGTGAATTTCACTAAAAACGTTGCCGTTTCTCGCCTGGACATGCTACTATTTCCAAATCAAATGTATATAATAGGTATTATGTTTCATCGTGAATGCATGAAAGGGGGGGGGGGTAGTTTTTTGATGCTTTGATCGTCACCAACAGCATATGTTGTGGAGCAGGGTTAGAAATTAACATTTTTTTTCAAGGGCTTTTTTTGCCCCCCTTAATTGATTTTCGGGGGCTTTTTTTTTATTTCGGGGGCACTGAATTTTTATGATGAAAATTAACATAAGGATTATAAAACACTGACACTTTTTTGTACAGTCTTCGTCCCTATGTTTGATAATGTAATGTTAATGTCTCCATATATAGGGCTCTACGCTAACCTTTTTCCCAAGGAGCACATGTGCTCCTAAATAAAATGTTAATAAATAAAATCTAAATAAAAATTTAGGAGCACACAAAGAAATTTAGGAGCACAGTGAAAATTGTTCAAGTAACACAGAGTTTATTAACTATTTATCTCATGCATTATTATACTGTGCGTGTGCACACTATGAATTGAAAATGGGGGACCCTGATGTAAACAAGACGAAAGTCTTTTTTCTGGTCTGCATCCCCTTAACTTGTGTGTATTGAGCTGTACTGTATTGTACCCATTCTGCAATCTGTTAATAAAGTTTTCAATCAATCAAACGCAAAGGATATCGGTTGTCAAGCTGCTTTTGTATGTTGTAGTGTTGTTATGATACCAACATTTTGACTTTGATACAGATAGGAAAGGTAATGGAATATATTATTAGACAGAACATTGAAAATTCTTTATACAATTATTTAATTCATTATGAAATAGAAATTCCGTTTTTGGGTGGAACGTTTGTTGCAAGGAGGGAGGAGGCGGGGACCGCTGCGTGTTACACACAACACGGAGAAATGGTCTAGCTGCTTCGGTGCGTCGTTAACGTTAACGTCGGAAGAAATTCCCCACTAAGCCCTAAATTCAGAGCAGAGCCGTATCCTAATGACTTTTATGCTTCAGTCGATAAGGTGTTTTGCGAATTCTGTCAACATACCGTGGGGACTGGACCCGCAAAAACACGTGCGAATATCACTTCAAAAGCCATGTCAGCCGGATTCCTCTCTTTCTCCTCGTCTCTCTTTTGCTCAAAATAAAAATGAATGGGCTTCATGGCTGGCTGATTTTTTTGCGTTGTCTGATTCTGAATGTATAACTTGCCTAAGCCGGTACCGTGACTTTGTTTTCGGGCGCTACTGTGATTGGACGTTTATGCGCCTTGTGTAATGTGGGACTATTATAACAGCGGAGCTGTTTTGTAATCGTCACTCGTCTCGAGTAAATGATTTTTCCGGGTGGCGCACACACACATATTATTAGGGCCAAATACAAGGGAAATGCTCGCACTGTAGATCATATATATAATTATATATATAATTAGTAAACTGTCGGGGGCATTTTCTGCCCCCCTTAACTGATATTCGGGGGCATTTTGTCCATTTTCAAGGGCATTTTGCCCCCGTTAATTTCGAACCCTGTTGTGGAGTAACGTTACACACACATGTTGCGATCGATGTGAAATCATGGTTGGATCAAAGCAGGATTGATGTCATATAGTCCTTACCTTCACTAGGAGGTACCTCAAAAAGAATATTCCAATTGTCTGATCGAGTCCCAGTATTGGTGTCCATGGTGTCGCCAACATAATCCACCACAACAGACGCTTCTCAATGCGATCGGGATAACCGCTCGACTCGCCTGACAAAAAAGACTGCACCCGGAGGGATTTGAACGTAACACAGGCCAAGATATAAGGTTTCAAAGGGTGCTCGATACTGCCATCTGGCAGGATGATTCCCCATGTTAACCCTGAGGTCCGTGTGCCTGAAATGAATAGAAATATCGAATAAAAGAAATAATGATGAAAACCCGACTATAATCGGGTCTGGCGCTGAACGTTTTGCGAGATAACCCGACTATCCTCGGGTCTGGCGCTGATTGAGTTAAAGAGAGTTAATTTAATAGGTGGCTGGGTGGCGCAGCGGACATTGCGCTCGTCACCAACGCATGAGACACCGGGTTCGAATCCGGCTGTCGGCATTGCCTCCGGCTTGGGCCGGCCGTCATACTAACTCAATTGGCAGAGTTAGCGGGTGGAAGTCGATGGGTGGTAATCTGGACGTTGTGGACAGCGACTCCTGCAGGTCGGTTGGGGGACGCCTGCACAGCAGAGACAGGAAATGGCGGGGGTAGTGTGAGCCTCCCACACGCGTCTATACCAGCGTTTCCGTTAGCCGGTAATTACCGGTATTTGACCGGCAAAATATGTTGAAGTCCGAATATTTAAATCTCTCCGGTCATAATGTCTGGTGAAAATAATTCCTCTAAGCACAATTTTATTATTTGAATTGTATTAAAATAGGCTAAATTAAATAGCCTATGCGATGAACGAAACAATCATTACATTTGTTTCATTGTTGCTTCACTCTGATAAAGCGCGGATGGCGCCGCTCAGATGTGAACCTTTTTTTTCTTTCTTTTTTTGAGCCTGTCTGGCCACCATAACGACAAACGGGTATACGAGCGAGAGAGAGAGAGAGATGGCCAAACAAGCTAAGCTTAACAAATATTTCATGAAACCAAGCACTAGCAGGTCTAATAATAATGACAACGAAGATGAGTCTTCTGAAGTCACAGAGACCGCCGATGCCGTGGTGGCTCCCGCGGAAAAGAAACAGAAATGTTGAGCGTTCAGGCCCGAGTGGAAAGTTAAATTCTCCTGGCTGAGGTGCGACATTATAGTCTAGTAGTCTAGCCTCTATGATGTACGAGAGATAACATTGATTGAACGTACACAAAGTACACTTTATTGATTGAACCACAAAGAGCATCCCCAGTCTGCTGCTACCGTTGCGAGCCTCGCAGACGTCCACCTGTTCCAATGGGGATCTATCAAAGTCGAACCAACCATACGACCCCGCTGTTCTCGCAGGTACAAAACGGATAGGCACAACGAGAGACGGGGTGAGTGAGTGTTGACATTTTTTAATCATATGCAACTGTTGGTTGACTGCCGTGTCGCATAGTAATGCATATTATTGATTATAACTAAATGTAGGCTATAATGAAATCAACAAATGCGTTACGAGCATGTGGCTCGTCCTCTCTGCATGTGGCGACGAGCTAGCAAACGAGGCAATGTGATGATCAACTACAGTTTGCTGTGTGTGAAGTTGAACATTATGATATGTGTAGGGATGGGTATCGTTAGGATTTTATCGATACTACTACTCTTATCGATACTGCTTAACGGTTCGGTACTTTATCGATACTCTTATCGGTTCTTTTTGGTTCTTTTTTTGCAAGAAAAAAAGACAATTAATTAAGAACAGAATCAACATTGCTTTATTATTTATAAATACAACTTTATAAATAAGTATTATAAATAAATATAATTTCTTCAGCAACAGCAATGTTCTTTTATATAACTTTATAAATAAATATAATAAATTAATATAATTTCTTCAGCAACAGCAGCAACAATGTTTTAAATGTGTCTGACTCTGAATTATAGACTTTTTATAATAAACAACAAATGCAAAAGGCTAACAGAACTGTGACACTCGTTCACCCTATCCTCTGTCATCCTTCCTCTAGCAGCTGCTAGGGAGAAAGGACTTTGGGTGGTGGAGGGAGGTAGAGGAGGAGGATGTGTGGTGGCCCTGGGCTCACTGGCCTGGGACATAGTGGCTGACGCCTCAGCTTGACGATCTATAAAAAGTTTAGATTGTAGTATTTGTAGCTAAACAATTGTTTTGTTTATTAGCCTATTTGTAATAATTCGTTATTAGCCTAGGCAACTCCGTATCTTGGCTTACGGTTACGGCTGCAGTGGATGCAGATGGAACACTGCGCGCAAGGCAGTCGAATACGCGCATTTCTGCACACTAATATCATGTTTTGCCAACAGATGTTTTGATAAATTGATTTGCTCGTATTGCCACCCTTACTGGCAAATGTTTTGTTGCACTTGTGGCAACGTGCATTGTCGGCATTGACCCTTGTAAAGTATATCCATACTTTAGAACGCTTCGCTCTATCCGCCATGATCACGACTCAGTGCATGCAGAGCTGCTGTCTGTGTGCAGAGCGCTATAGCACGGGGCGTCGGGGACACTTTCATTAAGGAGTACCCGTATGTAGGACCCGTATGTCTATGTGTAGCACTAGCGAGCGACTCGCGAGGAGACTCGCTGGCTGCGGCTCGCTTCTCGTGCAGAGACAGAGAGAGGATCGTTCGCAACTTTTAAATAATAATAATAATAATAATAATAATAATAATAATAATTTCTCTAGAGTATCGATAGCAGTACCGAGGACGTCAGAGCTTATAAATATTCCGGTATTTTCTAATATAGAACCGGTTCCCGTTTAAAACCGGGGTCCGGGGGGCATCCCTAGATATGTGTGACGTGTCTGATACAACGAGGTGAAGCGATGTCGACTCGAGATTCATTTGGCGGTGCGTGTGACAGCTGCTGCAGCGCAAGCCTGCGGGGCGGGAGCTTGATGCTGGATTAGCGTATCGCACTAACTTGGGAGGCGAGAGATAGTAATTTGATTCTGCAAATCAATTTCTCATTATTCGCTTGATGTAATTAATACAAATGTCCAATATAATGGAATTCGTTAGCTTATAAAAATGTGATTATAACAGACTGCTGTTTAAAACTCTGACCGGAATTTCTCGAATATGTCCGGGGATAGAAATCTTGCAGGACACCCAGACCGGCACGAATATGTTCTAACGGAAACACTGGTCTATACTTTAAGCAAGTGGCTTGTCCTTCCGTGTTCCCGTTTTGCGCTCTGATTGGCCACGCACGTTTCTGGTCATGTGACATGTGCGCCAATTGTGGGACGGCAAGTTCTGCGCCTATTTCCGGGTCTAACAGCTTGCAAACTACCTAACGCCTAGTTTATCACTGGTTAAGCTTAGGCGACTCTTTCGCAGTTGGTTAAGGTTAGAGTTTGGAATCAGGGCAGGCGTTCTATCGCCATGCTCTAAGACAAACTCTAACCTTAACCAACTTCGAAAGAGCGCCTAAGCATAACCGTCCAAAAACGTACCGTCCCACGATTGGCCCACATGTCACATGACCAGAAACGTGCGTGGCCAATCAGAGCGCAAAACGGGAACGCGGAAGGACAAGCCACTTGCTTAAAGTATAGAAGCCTCCCACATGTTACACCTCACCAATGAGAGTCCGCGCTGGCAGGTGAAAATATGTGACAGGCTGCCTCCTCGTAATAAAAACGTAACTACACTAGCGTTATAAGAGCTAACATTGCTACCTACCGTAGAAGTGCATTGGTTTAGTGCATTTCCTACTTCCGGTTGCTACTGAGCGGACATGTTTGTGCGGACCTGTTCTCCCAAACTGCTAAGCAAATGACTGTTTTCATGTTTTCATTTTTACGTTATTATTATTATTATTATTATTATTATTATTATTATTATTATTATTATTATTATTATTATTATTTTTTTTTTAAACATTGATCTTAACTGATCACTGTGACTTTATTGCTTTTATCGTTATATATGCCTATGTTTGTGTACAGCACTTTGAGTTACATGACATGTATGAAAGGTGCTTTATAAATACTTACTTACTTACTTACTTACTTACTCCCTACAACCGGCCAGTGGGGGGCATATGCGAGCAACGTTCAAGACAGGGGAGGGGAGAATTGGCACAGCGAAATTGGGATGGGAGAAAAAGAGGAGAAAAAGTGGATAAAAAAAAGAAAGTTGATTTAATAAAAAAGAAAAAAATACAAATTTTATCAGATTTAATCCCTTTATTCAAATAGATTTTCTATTATTAAAAACGAAGGTTCGAACATCCGTTCGAAAAACCCTGACGAAGTTCGAAGCCCAAAAACAGGCTTCGGGGACAGCCCTACTGGCTTGGCTTATCGTTCATTCGGTTCTCTCAGGTCAAATCCACTTCACAAGATAGGCTAATCAGATGGCAGATAGGTATGACCTTGTGTTCAGTTGAAATGTTTTTTTTTTAAATTTGTATCCGTCTCTACTGGGGCTCCCATCAGGGCAGACTCTATGGAGATGACCATAGTCATGAATTTATAGCATTTTGAAAAGCCCTCGTTTTTCAGGAAAATATATAGATTCCGTGATAAACGGCATTTATTGGAATATTCTGGCATACACAAAAAACGTTGTAATTTTTCGGCCTATTTATGAATCGTTTTCAAATAAACACTAGATTATCGATAGTATATGTGTACTTATGCACGCAGGGACCGAAACTAGAGAGCGCCACCCGCCATTTGCGCTCAGTTTTTACGTTTGGCGCCTCCCACTGAGACGTCTGAGCGCCGTGTGGCGCTCAATCAAATAGTCATGTGAAAACCGAAAATCATGATCAAATTCTTTAGCAGAGTTCTCACTTGCTGTCTCAGCAGACATGAAGCGCGCACCGCGCACTGCTGCTGCTACCCCCTCCCCACCTGTTTCTGTATGCTGCATGTAAACAGAGGCTATTGCCTCCGAGTCACCGTGACGTTAGTTAGCACTTAGCACTGCTGCTCCTACCCCTGTATGCCTGCATGTAAACAGAGGCTATTGCCTCACCGTGACGTTAGTCTAGTCAGTGTGGGACCTTCGTGAGATAACGTTAGCTACCGTTACAAAATGACCCAGTCAACTATTCACTTAGTTTAATACACGAGGCATTGTGTAACGTTATCCAGCCGGCTAGCTACGGATAGCTCCCGACATCAACAAATCCTCCAGCAATAGTCCAGTGCATAATACCTCCGTTGGCTAGGTAACTACCGTAGTCACTACGAAATGTCGCAGTAAACTAAATAGTTCACTGAGGCGTTGTCCCAACGCCATCCAGCAGTAGCTACAGATAGCTCTTGGCATCAATGTCCTACAGGCTACAACAACAACAACATGCGTATTCGAGTCCCTGGTTTACATCGCATGAGTGAGGGCTGCTGACTAGGGTCCAGGTGCAGCGCCGGAGAATTCTTTTGCATGCTGAATGTAGCGTTTAGGGTCCAGCTGCACCCCCGGAGAATCCTTGCTGGAGCTGGAGGCCACTTGAGTATACACACAGACAGTGGAGCTGTTTGCAGACAGCGAGGTGGCGATGTCTCGCAGATAACACAACCACAAGTATGATTATATAATATATAAATTTTATTAAAAAAAAAATCTATATAAAATAATAATAAAAAAAAATTGTATCAAAAAAAAGTTGGCGGGTAAGAAATATGCTTGGCATGGCCAACACATCTGAATAGTATAGCACCCTTCCATTGGGCTAGAGACGGATTCAGGTATTTAGGAATTATTCTGACTCCCAGCAGCAATCAGTTATATCAAGCAAACTACGAAAAGTTGATTGTACAAATCAAATCAGACATGGCCAGATGGGACATTTTACCTCTCTCCCTAGTGGGAAGAATAGAATAAATTCGAATGAATGTGTTACCTAGACTTATTGTCCTCTTCCAGTCTCTACCTATACCAATACCTGCCACTACCTTTAAAAGGTTGGATAAACTCCTATCCAAATTTATCTGGCAGAGGAAAATACCTAGAGTAAGGCTCAAAACACTGTTTGCCAAAGAACAAGGGTGGTCTTGGTCTGCCAAACCTAAGAAACTACTACTGGGCAGCTCAATTACGCATACTTGTGCATTGGATACAAAAGGACCTAGATTCCGGATGGGTACAGATTGAGCAAAACTCAATTCCAAAGACTCCTCTCAGATCCATAATATTCCTGGGGAAAGCATACTGGAAAAAAATTAAGATTGGTAACAAATGGATTACAAATACATTAAAGGTGTGGGAAAGTGTAAGGAAAAAGGGGGGAGGTCCACGATCAATATCTAGGGCCATGCCAATAGCAGACAATATAGAGTTCCGGCCAGCTATGGAGGATGGGGGTTTTAAAAAGTGGGCGGATTTGGGCCTGGTTACTATCAATCAATTAATGGAAGGAGACTGTTTGAAATCGTTTGCACAGCTGCAGCAATGTTTTGATCTACCTTCGAAAGACATGTTTAGATACTTTCAAATAAGACACTATGTAATGACTCACAGTGAGTGGGAAGCAATTAAGAGACCGCCAACAAACGTCGAGCGGTACTTTATTAACGCAATAGAAAAAAACTTGATGGAAAGAAAGCAGATATCCAATATTTACAACATGTTACAACTAGATCAGGGGTGGGCAACTTTGTATATGGTGAGGGCCACAAAATGTCCACAATCAATCTGGGGGGCCGCATTGTTTATCGGCAGTCCCGCCAGTAGTACCCCATCACTCAAATAGCCCATAATAGTCACAGATGTGATAAATAAGGTATATAAACAATTATAATTTGTTGTAACTTTGTTTTTATTCCATTTCAAATGCATTTAGTAATGCAATTTCAACTTTATGAATTTATAAACAGCTGAATTTAAAAGTATTGCTGTAACCCCAAATATATACAAAAATGATCAATTATCTTTGTATATCTTCTAATAAAATAAATGTATGAACTTAAAGCCCACTGCTCAACAAACACAAAGCAGCATTCCTGCTGCATTTCACTACAACAGTAAATCAAACGTGCAATAATAAATGATTTTGTTAAATGTATAAACTTTTATCCTGCTACTAAACAAAACATTATAACACTGAAATGCATGTTATGGATATGAAGCACTCAGGAATGTTTTGTTTAGTAGCAGGATACAAGTTTATACATTTAACAAAATCATTTATTATTGCACTTTTGATTTACTGTTGTAGTGAAATGCAGCAGGAATGCTGCTTTGTGTTTGTGTTATTAGTGTTATCTGAACACTACAAAAGTAAACAAGTAAAGTGCAAGTAAAGTAAAGTGCAATACTACATGCCTCCCATTGACCCTTAATCAAACTGGCATGACATTCACCCTCGCCCCACAGTGGGTCAATAATGGTTATAATAATAATAATAATAATGGTCCCCTCTCTACACCTCTCCATCATCCCCCCCCCTCTCTACACCTCTTCATCATCTCCCCCCCCCTCTCTACACCTCTTCATCATCTCCTTCCCCCCCTCTACACCTCTTCATCATCTCCTCCCCCCCCCTGTCTTTAATGAGACACTTGTGGTCTCTCCATTTGGCGCACAATAGCAGGAATGTCAACTTCAATGTTTGTGCATGCAATCTGTATCAGATGAAATAATGTTTCATCCGACAGCCTGTTTCTCTCCTTTGACTTGATGTGCTTCATGTTTGAGAAATTTCTCTCACGTATGTATGTGCTCCCAAACATACTGGCCATAGAGAGGGCAAAGTCCCTGAGGAGTGGGAAGCGGGGCTCAGGTAGCAGTTTCCAAAACGAAATTCCCCTCTCATTTCTCTTTGCTTGAAAAAAAGGATCTGACTGTAGCTCGCACAGTTCAAGCTGCAACGGTGGGGGCTGCTCTGACACCGTAGCGGTGAGGGGGCCGGCAAACAGCGCTATCCGTGACTGCATGCCGTTGAAATCTTCAAACCGATCATTGAATTGCATTTGCAGTGTTTCAATGTCGCTCCTGTACTTTCCGACGGCTCAGCCATCGGATTTCTGTGTGTAGCTGCAAGTCGCCATAATCAGTGTCCATCTCTTCCAAAAAGGAGACAAACTTTCTATGGTTTAGTGACCTGTTGCCTCCACGAATTAGATTGGTAACCTTGGTAACCAAATCCATAACATGGCTGTATTCAAGCTTCTTGGCACAGAGAGCCTCCTATATCAGATAAAAAAAAAGAAAAACGATTTAACGACTCTCGCATATAATTTGACTACACTCGACTCGCATTGGTCATTATAGTGACGCACAATAGATGGAAATTATGTTAGCGAACTTACCTGATGTATAATGCAGTGCAGCATTGGACACTCAACGCCACTCTGCCTTAGAAGCCCGGCGAATCCATCGGTAACAACAGCCGACAGTTTATCAAAACCCCCATATTGCTGCACGGCACTTTCAACAGCGTTGAATATGTGCACACTAGGGCTGACCCCTATTAGTCAAATAGTCGACTAATCGATCGAAAGGAGTCATAGTTGACTGCCAACTCTTCTTAGTCGAATACAATACAAAAAAATAAAAAAATAAAAAAATAAAAAAATAAAAAAAATAATAAAAAAATATTATAATTTTTTTTTTTTTTTTTTTTTTTTTTTATATTGGCCTGGGGCCGCATGGAACGTCGGTGAGGGCCGCATGCGGCCCGCGGGCCGCCAGTTGCCCCTCCCTGAACTAGATGATCCAGGAGATACCGCCTATATTAAAGAAAAATGGGAGTTGGAAGCTAATGTGATCATAGAAAATGAAGAATGGGAGGACAGCCATTCAAGCAATCATAAAATCACAAATAAATGTGGAAGGAGTTTGACTGGAAGGTCAAGGTCAGGTACTTTAGGACTCCTCAAGTTCTCTCCGGATTTGCTGGTGGGTCCACTCCTCACCACTAGGGATGCCCCCCGGACCCCGGTTTTAAACGGGAACCGGTACTATATTAGAAAATACCGGAGTATTTATAAGCTCTGACGTCCTCGGTACTGCTATCGATACTCTAGAGAAATTATTATTATTATTATTATTATTTAAAAGTTGCGAACGATCCTCTCTGTCTCTGCACGAGAAGCGAGCCGCAGCCAGCGAGTCAATTATTACACACACTCCTCGCGAGTCGCTCGCTAGTGCTACACATAGACATACGGGTACTACATACGGGTACTCCTTAATGAAAGTGCTCCCCGACGCCCCGTGCTATAGCGCTCTGCACACAGACAGCAGCTCTGCATGCACTGAGTCGTGATCATGGCGGATAGAGCGAAGCGTTCTAAAGTATGGATATACTTTACAAGGGTCAATGCCGACAATGCACGTTGCCACAAGTGCAACAAAACATTTGCCAGTAAGGGTGGCAATACGAGCAAATCAATTTATCAAAACATCTGTTGGCAAAACATGATATTAGTGTGCAGAAATGCGCGTATTCGACTGCCTTGCGCGCAGTGTTCCATCTGCATCCACTGCAGCCGTAACCGTAAGCCAAGATACGGAGTTGCCTAGGCTAATAACGAATTATTACAAATAGGCTAATAAACAAAACAATTGTTTAGCTACAAATACTACAATCTAAACTTTTTATAGATCGTCAAGCTGAGGCGTCAGCCACTATGTCCCAGCCCAGTGAGCCCAGGGCCACCACACATCCTCCCTCTACCTCCCTCCACCACCCAAAGTCCTTTCTCCCTAGCAGCTAGAGGAAGGATGACAGAGGATAGGGTGAACGAGTGTCACAGTTCTGTTAGCCTTTTGCATTTGTTGTTTATTATAAAAAGTCTATAATTCAGAGTCAGACACATTTAAAACATTGTTGCTGCTGTTGCTGAAGAAATTATATTAATTTATTATATTTATTTATAAAGTTATATAAAAGAACATTGCTGCTGCTGTTGCTGAAGAAATTATATTTATTTATAATACTTATTTATAAAGTTGTATTTATAAATAATAAAGCAATGTTGATTCTGTTCTTAATTAATTGTCTTTTTTTCTTGCAAAAAAAGAACCAAAAAGAACCGATAAGAGTATCGATAAAGTACCGAACCGTTAAGCAGTATCGATAAGAGTAGTAGTATCGATAAAATCCTAACGATACCCATCCCTACTCACCACTATGTTGGAGAGGATGTGGAATGATCGGAGATCATACACATATTTTCTGGGACTGTCCAAAACAAGTGCAGACATTTTGGGTGAATATCAAAAATGAGATTAAAACCATTCTAGATCTTGACTTACCTCTGAATCCGTTGTACTATATCTTGGGATGTATACCGAAAGGCACATACTATGGAGACACGTTATACATCTTGAGTGATACTGTTGATAGCAAGGAAAATGATAACTATGGCATGGTTACAAAATCAACCACCGACAATCAATGGACCAAGAGATTGAGATGGATAAGAAATTACTGCACAATTGCAACTGAAAAAAGATATATTTATGCAGAGATGGTCACTTGTAACCTTGTACCTGGATACACACTAGCATGAGTCTGACCCCCTCCCTCCCTCCTTTTTTTTTTAGTTTTTCTTTGTTAAATTATATATATTTTTTTGGTTACATTTATTTTTCTATTTATTTTGTCGTTGCTTATCCTACTGTCCTTAAAAAAATGTAATCATTTTTCCTCCCCTGGGTTGTTTATTAGGCGTACTCGGATTATACTGCTTATTTTGATTATGCTGAATACTTTGAAAACAAATTGAATAAGATGGAAGAGCCTGAGTAACAAATGTCATTGCCTATGATGTGAATCAAGTATATACTGTATGATCAATGCAACGTGATGTTCATTATGACACAAAATAAAAGAAAGTAAAAAAAAAAAAAGATTAGGCTGTAGGAGAATGGAGGCCTTGCTTTGTGAAAGCACAAAAAAGAGAGTTGAACATGTTTGAATTGTAATGGGACGTCACACGTGTAGTGCCACACTAAATCTTTGATATATCCGTTAGTTAAGTCCCTCAATGAATCAATTAGTTGACAGAACCCATGACTATTATAGTCATGACTAAGAGAGTCTTTAGTGGAGGACAGCCCTGGTTTGGTCTGACGCTTCTGCCCATGGCTACAGTGAGTAATGGTCAATAGAGGCCTTGCACAGAATGTTTGTGTGGTTCTCCATCTTCCAACATGGCTGCCTGTAACATGGCAACCATTGTTTTGTACATGGCAATGGAAGAGACAACAGTTGTTATGTGTTGATATATGAGATATATATAAAAATAATCATTTGGTGTTTTATTTTTGGATCTTGTAAATGAGTCACAGGAGAACAGTACTAGAATGCTTGTCCAGTGTTTTACCCACTGTACCACTGCACAGAAATGAGGCATTCTCTTTTGAAAGTGGTTACCAGTGGTTACAGTCAGCCATACTGGAAGGAGAACTGCACAAACATTCCGTGCAAGGCCTCTACTGTGAATAAATGAAAAAATAGTACAAATCTCCTCAACCCAAACCCAAGGTTGTTTTCAGGGTCTGTCAACATTGTATTCGTTGACATATACATCTTGTGTACTTGTCCCAGTGCTTACTGGTGGTGTTATGGCTAACTTGTCTCTACACTCCATGCTCATTACCACTGACCTCTGTCTTGAGTCACAGGATATCAACCAATGTAAACACGACCTTGTGTGCATTTTACAACCCCCCCCCCCCCCCCTAGTGAAATACAAACCACTCACGTGTAGTGAAACCTTCAGACACACGCACACATTCATGTGCACATAGAGACAGCAAAAACTATGCATTACACAAGGTTGTGGGCTATAAACACATGGTTACCAAATGTTCCACATGTGGCAAATAGTGGAGAGTAGAGAACATCTTAATCTTATCTCATATAGTGAGTAGTGGAGAGAGTAGAGAACATCTGTATTATCTTGTGTGGTGAGTAGTGGAGAGAGTAGAGAACATCATTATTACTTCATATAGTGAGTAGTGGAGAGAGTAGAGAACATCTTTATGATCTCATAATTTAGGGATGCCCCGATCGATCAGCCAGCGATCGGTATCGGGCAATAATCAGTATAAATATGAGTTTGGGGAATTCCGATAATGCTTCATACTCGCCGATTGCGAAAACCGATCGATGACTCGCGCGAAAAACATAACCGAAACACAACTCTCAGCGGAGTTGGAATGAGAGCAGAGAGTGAGTGTGTGAGAGAGAGAGCGTGTATGTGTGTGTGCGAGCGTGAGAGAGAGCGTGTGTGTGTGCGAGCGTGAGAGAGCGTGTGTGTGCGAGCGAGCATGAGAGTAAGTTACTTACTAAGTGTAATAGACTCGAGATGACGGAGCCCCGCTACACCATAGATATATATCTCATATAGTGAGTAGTGGAGAGAGTAGAGAACATCTGTATTATCTTGTGTGGTGAGTAGTGGAGAGTGTAGAGAACATCTGTATTATCTCATAGTGAGTAGTGGAGAGAGTAGAGAACATCTTAATCTTATCTCATATAGTGAGTAGTGGAGAGAGTAGAGAACATCTTAATCTTCATTATCTCATAGTGAGTAGTGGAGAGAGTAGAGCACATCTTTATTATATCATATAGTGAGTAGTGGAGAGAGTAGAGAACATCTGTATTATATCATATAGTGAGTAGTAGGGATGCACCGATATGAAAACTTGCCACCGATACCGATACCGATTGTTCAACTAACACAATCGGCCGATACCGATATTGGTGGCACATTTTTTTTATTTATTTTTTGTAATATATATATATTTTTTGTAATATATATATTTTTTTATGAAACCACTGTATATTTGTGTTACAAATTGTGCTCACCGATATGAACATAGGCCTCTTTACTTACTTAAAAAAGGAAACATCAAGAAATAGCACTATCTCTCTCCCAGTATGTTCTGCAGGGCTGCAGCTAGATACTAGTTATCCCAGTATGGTCTACCGGCTGGGCTGCAGCTGGATACTATTGTCTCAACCAGAGATTGACAGTCGATTCTGCCAATTACGTTACACACCGCTTGCACCCGCCTCTGCTGTTACCACCAATCGGCAAGCGCATATAAATTTTTTACTTCCGCTTTTGTCCGCCATTGATTTTGACGAGGTATTCTACAACAACAACAATTGCGGCGCGGCCGACGTTTAGCTTTTAGCTCCGCAGGATGACTTAAACGAGGCATAATGATTTTACTGCAACAAATGTTATAATAAAACAAAGCCTTTCTATACATGTGTCTGATTGAAAACTTCATTAACAGATTGCAGAATGGGTAAAACTCAGGGCTCTATGAGCAACGGAAGGAACTGAGCTAGTATGAACTCGTAATGCTTGCTATGTTCGGGTAAATAATATGCTGATGTTATTGAACGTGTAACACTAACTATATAACGTTAATGCCACAAAACGAATGCCTTGTTAATCATAAGTAGTAACTTTGATGCAGTAGCGTGTGTGTGTGTGTGTGGGGGACTGGGGACGGCGTTGTGCAGGTCGCGAGTGAACTTTTTTTTGTCTTTTGACGCTACACAGCCCAGCGTTTCCGTTAGCCGGTAATTACCGGTATTTGACCGGCAAAATATGTTGAAGTCCGAATATTTAAATATCTCTGGTCATAATGTCCGGTGGAAATAATTCCTCTAAGCACAATTTTATTATTTGAATTGTATTAAAATAGGCTAAAATTAAATAGCCTATGCGATGAACGAAACAATCATTACATTTGTTTCATTGTGCTTCGCTCTAATAAAGCGCGGATGGCGCCGCTCGGATGTGAATCTTTTTTTTTCTTTTTTTGAGCCTGTCTGGCCACCATAATAACGACAAACAGCTATACGAGCGAGAGAGAGAGATGGCCAAACAAGCTAAACTTAACAAATATTTCAAGAAACCAAGCACAAGCAGGTCTAATAATAATGACATTGACAACGAAGATGAGTCTTCTGAAGAGACCGCCGATGCTCCCGCGGAAAATAAACAAATGTCGAGCGTTCAGGCGGCGGCCCGAGTGGAAAGTTAAATTCTCCTGGCTGAGGTACGACATTATAGTCTAGTAGTCTAGCGTCTATGATGTACGAGAGATAACATTGATTGAACGTACACAAAGTACACTTTATTGATTGAACCACAAAGAGCATCCCCAGTCTGCTGCTACCGTTGCGAGCCTCGCAGAAGTCCACCTGTTCCAATGCAATGGGGATCTAGTCGCAGGTACAAAACGGATAGGCAGAACGAGACGGGGTGAGTAAGTGTTGACATTTTTTAATCATAATGCAACTGTTGGTTGACTGCCGTGTCACATAGTAATGCATATAATTGATTATAACTAAATGTAGGCTATAATGAAATCAACAAACGCATTACGAGCATGTGGCTCGTCCTCTCGCTCTCTGCATGCAAACGAGGCAATGTGATGATCAACTACAGTTTGCTGTGTGTGAAGTTGAACATTATGATATGCGTGACGTGTCTGATACAACGAGGTGAAGCGATGTCGACTCGAGATTCATTTGGGGGTGCGTGTGACAGCTGCTGCAGTGCGAGCCTGCGGCGCGGGCGCTTGATGCTGGATCAGCGTATCGCACTAACTTGGGAGGCGAGAGATAGTAATTTGATTCTGCAAATCAATTTCTCATTCTTCGCTTGATGTAATTAATAGGGGTGGGACAATACATCGATCCAGATCGATATATCGATCTATTATCAATAATCAAATAGGATCGACGCAACGTAAAAAGATCGATTCATATTGCGATACTCTTATTTTGAAAATCCCCGCGAGTCATATCCGCCGGCGCCCAGTATTGTGAAACTCCGTGTATACATTACAGCAGTGTTTGCGTCTGCTCTAAAGCACTACAGAGCGTCTATTTTGCGAGCCGATATAAGTCTGTGCAGTTTTTCCCCGCAACGGGTCAAATGCATATAACAGGCGTTGCATCGTCGCCATTCCTTTATGCCAACGTCGCGTTAAATATCTAAATGAACGTCGCGTTGGCTGCTTAAAAGCTAAGCAGCTAACCGTGAGAGAGAACAGGAGAGTGAAGAGGGGACTTGGAAGGAGGAGGGGTGGGGGCTGTGGGGGACTGTGTGTGTGTGTGTGTGTGTGTGTGTGTGTGTGTGTCTGTGTGTGTGTTAAAGCTCAATATATAAAAACAAAAGTGAACAGGAGGTCTATTTGTATTAAAAACAATAGATTGTTTTTCATTTAAATGTCTGGAAGAGCTCAAAAATAAATACATCAATTGATATTTCCGTAGCCTTTTTTTAGTTGATCTAAATGTGACTGATTGTGTTAAATGGGCACATAATATCGCCTCATATCGATCGCAGGCACCTGAATTGAATCGTATCGTATCGTATCGTGGCAGACTTTGTGATATCGGCAAATATCGTATCGTTGTCCAAAGAATCGATATCGTATCGTATCGTGATGCAACTGATGATTCCCACCCCTAGTAATTAATACAAATGTCCAATATAACGGAATTCGTTAGCTCATAAAAATGTGATTATAACAGACTGCTGTTTAAAACTCTGACCGGAATTTCAGGAATATGTCCGGGGATAGAAATCTTGCAGGACACCCAGACCGGCACGAATATGTTCTAACGGAAACGCTGTCACAGCCATGTGCAGCCATGTCCCGCCTCAAAATGGTCCAGCACTCTGCAGCTAGATTCCTTACCGGCACCAGAAAGAGAGAGCACATCACACCAGTCCTAGGGCCTAACAAAATTAATAGTTGGTTTCAGGTTGCCGACCGACCCTGCCGATTTATGTGCGACCCAATATATTTTATGAGTTTTTTTTTTTTTAAGAATAAAGTTTCATAGAAATCTTAGTCAAACATTTAGTATTATGGATATTAAACATGCTGGCAGAGTACATGCATCCATGTTGTTGTGAACATTTTAATTAAATAAAGAAATTCCCTATCCATAGTCGCTGTGGGAAAGAATAAAATAAAAAAATAAAACGCATGACGCGACGGGTGGTTTGTGCATCCAATGCAGCGACGACATGATAGTATTTTGTGTCGTCCACTGACACCGCGCAGATGCAATTGAGCCTCGACATGTTGGAACCATGCAGCGTCTGTGGCTGTGCATGTCCGACTGCTCCACTGTCTGTGTGTCTGTCTACTCTGCTTTGGTCCAATTACATTCCTCCACCCACAGTCTGTGAATCAGAGGCAGAGTAGGGCGGGTCTTCGCGGCATGCTCATTGTCTCTTTCAGCGATCGGCTGGGAGAGAGTAGCGGGGCTGAGAGAGTACTCGTCTCGACTACACTTAATTGCTGGTCGACTTTTCTTGTGATCGCCTTAGCCTTCTGACTATCACGGTTATACGCACGGGGGATCTCTAAAGTGGTTTGCGTTAGCGGCCGGTTTGGTTCTTTCTCTGACTTTTTCTTTTTCTTTGTACTCTCCACAGTAAGCTTAACGAACTCTCCATGCTCATCTGGGTGATGGGACTTCAAGTGTCTTATTAAATTTGTTGTGTTGAAACTTTTTACATTGCTTCCCCCACGAGGTATTTTATCCTGGCATACATTGCAGATGGCATTTGTTGCATCTGTCTCAGACACTTTGTAATAGTTCCACACCACCGACATGTTTTAGGTTAGTTAACATGCAACAATGACACCAACTCCGCTGAGAATTGGCTCATGCTTTTCGCATCATCGATCGGTTTTCGCAATCGGCGACTAGAAAGCCTTATCAGAATTCCACAATCTCATATTTATACTGAATATTATCGGCCGATACCGATCGCTGGCCGATCGATCGGGGCATCCCTAATGCACCATTTACCATTTAATGGATCAGGCAGGGGATGGACTCATTTGAAAATGTAAAGTTTGACTTGATGGTGGCACTATATGAAAGGTCATAGGGTAACCAAATCAATACATCCACAACCAAATCATCCTCTAGGGGTCATGAATCTGCATTTTGACCTGAACGTTTTGGTGATGATGGAGGAAAGGTCATGGGGTCACCAAAATGAACAGGCTTCTTCTAGGGGTACCGCAAATTTGAAAAGATTGGAATGAAAGCTATTTGAGTTATTGCGTTCACGAGTAGGATATGAATGTTAGGAATGTTTGTATGTTTGACCTGAATGTTTTGGTGATGCTGGAGGAAAGGTCATGGCATCACCAAAATTAACAGGCTTCTTCCTCTAGGGGTCATAACTGTGTACTGCACATTTGAAAAGATTGGAATGAAAGCTCTTAGGATCACACGTTACATTTGTTGGTGAAGTTAATCACAGCAGCGTTAAATTAGTTGTTAAACCTATTGGTCTTTACATATAGACTAGGTTCTGTATTCTCACTCAGATGAAAGCTATACATATTGATGGTGTCAAGCTGTCTCTTACAGCTGATAACAGTTGGCTGGCTATGTTTTACTTCTGACTATATTGATCACTACCAGTCAAAAAATTATGCAAGAGCAGTCATGCTTCACCATAGTTCTGTGTAGCTCCCTTTCAAGGCCCGGCTGAGTGATATTTGAAATTTATTTGAAGGATAAACCCCTTGAGATATGCTATCTCGTTTTCGAGGGGGTCCTTAACATAGGATACAAAACATACAATACAATACATAACAAAACAAAAAACAGGACAACAAATGCACTTATACACTGACAGACGCTCTCCCAAGCTCACCCCCACAATCCACACTGATTCCTCCCAAGAGGATCACCAATATATATATGTTCCCTTATAAAACACATACAAAATTATAATTTGATCTGAAAACGACATGTAAGCCCTAACACAGTAAATCAATAACAGGTGCAAGTAGTCTGTAGATGAGTGAACAAAGATATCTTGAATAACCGGTAAGAAGTAAGAAATCTGAGTGAACTAGGCAGTTTGTTCCAATCAGCTGGTGCTTTATATTTAAAGGCAAGTCGACCGATAGCTTTGATGGTTCGAGTTATACTAAAGAAAGGAAGATCCGTGTGTCTTAAATTATAAGTTGAACTATATGGTGTTAAGAACTGCTTTAGATAGGGGGGATAATTAAAGTAAATACATTTGTAAACAAAGCAACCAATGAAAATGTCTTCTGAATTGGGGAGAAAGCCAGTTTAACAACTCAAACATAAGACAGTGATGGGTTCTATAAGGACACCTCAATATAAATCTGCAAACACTATTATAAGTAACATTTAAAGGACGGAGATTTGTTAGTGTGGTGTTTTGATAAACTATGTCTGCGTAATCCATTATTGGAAGTACCAGCTGTATAATGATTCTTTTCCTAACCTGAAGAGAAAAACCGTTAATAGAACGATACAATATTCTCAGACTACAATTTGTTTTCTTCATCACAGCATCAATGTGTGACTTGAAGGTGAGTTGAGAATCAAGCCAAAGACCCAGATACTTATATTCATCGACATTTTCAAGAGGAGCATCATCTAAAAACTTAATCGACAACTGATTTGATATTTGCACCAGATTTGATCTAGTACCAAACAGCATACTATAGGACTTCTTCTTATTTAATAAAAGTTTGTTAATAGATAACCATTTCTGGACAGCATCAAAATGAGTCTGTAAAGAGTACTGAATTTGTTGAATATCAGTCTTAGAGGAATAAAACACTATCGTCAGCATACAATTGAGTAAGACAGTCTGATGGTATCAGGGTGAGATCATTAACAAATATAGAAAATAATAATGGTCCTAAAGATGAACCTTGAGGAACACCTTTATCCATAATCAAAAAATCAGACTGTTTACCCTGATATGATACACACTGACGTCTCTGGTGGAGATAGGAATTGAACCAAAGTAAAGAATTATTAGAGACACCAATAGCACACAGTTTGTCAAGAAGAAGATAATGATCAACCAAATCAAAAGCCTTTGTGAGATCTATAAATATTGCACCAGTAACCATGTTATTGTCCATTGCTGAGTGAACATCATTGGTCAACTTCAGAAGGGCTGTAGTTGTGGAGTAGTTTGGCCTGAAACCAGATTGGCATGGAGATAAAATATGAGATTCATTAACATAATGGGATAATTGATTAAAAATTAGTTTTTCAAATACTTTTGCTATACTATTAATAATTGAAATTGGTCTATAATTATTGAGATCAGAAGGATCACCACCTTTATGCAATGGAATGACTTTTGCACATTTCCAGCTTAATGGAGTTTCATTAGTTGTTAAAGATAAATTAAATAAATCAGACAAGGATATGATAATACATGAGATGCAAGTTTGATGAATTTGATCTTCATACCATCTGAACCACAGCTATTACCCAATCTTAATTCATCAATGACCTTCTGAACATCAAGCGGACGGATACTTCTAAAGGAAAATGAGCTGTTGCATCTGGTGTTATTAAGAGGCACATTGGAATATGAGGAGTCATTAAATTTGAGTCTGCAGACAGAATTAACGTGCTGATTAAAGGCAAGTGCAATTGAGGAGGGATCATTGACAACTTCATTATTAATTCTAATATGAGTGGTATTTATAGATGACTTCTTAGTAATACTGTTGATTCTCTTCCAAAACTGTTTTGGGTTGCTAAATTCATTGCTTAAACAATCTTTGAAATAGTTGGATTTAGCATTTCTTGTTTTAGTTGTACATAAGTTCCGTATTTGTTTATATGTAATGGAGTTGGCAGAATCCTCAGACGATGCTTTTCCCAAGCCTTATCTCTTTGTTTATACAGATTTATAAGTTCACTATTAATCCAGGGCAAGTGTCTACCCTTTACTTTACGGGCGGGCGGGCGGGCAGGCAGGCAGGCAGGCAGGCAGGCAGGCGGGCAGGTGGGCCGGTAGGGTGGGCCGGTGAATGTGCTGTGGAGGTAATTGGGGGCCAGATTGGGTTTGTTGTTGGAAGTTCTCCACATGCTAACTCGGCACAGTTTCTACATGCTTTGGACTAAACCATCATGGGCTGGCTCCTCCTGTTGGCAGGCATCTGGTGTGTGTATGTGTCAAGGCCATATTCACATGACCGGATCTCAGCGGCCTACTAAAACTTCAATTTTGTGAACATAACCCACACACGTCTTAACACTTTGAATTAGGGCTGGGCGATATGGCAAAAAATCATATCGCGAATAACGATGTGATAATGTTATCATATTTCTCGATATCGATAATTATCGAAATTGTTATAAGTAATACATTTTTTTTTTTTTTTTTTAACAACATATGTATGTTTATTTTGCAGCAATTCTTTGTTGTTGCCGCCATCTTTAGTGTTACATCCCCTCACACTCCAGTTCTCAGGCTGCAGCTGGTTTAAAAGCGAAAGTAAACCGGCTTCTCTGCTGGCTGTGGCTCCAGGGGAGTTGAACAGTTCTGGCTCTGCTAGTTTATTTTCGATCTTTTGGTGCTTTTTTGGTGGACAAACCACCGCACATGTGCACCGTGACTCGTGACTGGAGTCTAGCTCTGCTAGCACACATAGCCTACTGTGTACAGACGGTTTCAAACTGTATTTTAAATTAGAAAGCAAACTAAATAAATGGACAAGAGAAAAATAAATCTCAATTTGGTCAGTATTGTCATTTGGACAAGCAAAGCCATTACTTTAAGTTGCAGGCAAGAAAGACAAGTCTGTCCACTGTCTCTGGTTTTAAAACTGCCCTGTTGCAGGTAAAAAAAAAAAAAAACGTTTTTTCGATATATTTTTTTCTCGATATCGATTATTAAAATATATCGCGATATTTATCGTTATCGTTATATCGCCCAGCCCTACTTTGAATGCCCAAAACGTCATAACACGTGTTATCAGCCCGCCCCCTGAATGCCCACCACGACAATTTGCGTGTTCTTTTTTTATTAGCGCTCTGAATTCATATTTCATCAACGGAGTCAAACCAGCCCCATCAGGAGCTCAGATGTGAAAAAACCGCCCCCTATCGTCTCCCAGATGGTAATGCACCCTTTTGGAATGGACTCAATGAAATGAGTCCATGGATGAGAAAAGAAAAATCCGGAATCCACATTTTACTTCTCAGGCATGTACCCCGAGCTAGGGGTGGGCGATATATCGAGTATACTCGATGTATCGCGGATTGTTCTACCCGAGATGTAGTACTGTACTATATCGCGAACATCAAGTATTTAGTTTATATGGCGCCGCCCGCGGCCGAGAGACACTTGCAGTGCTTTCCTCGAGAAGGGACGGTGGAGCTATAGGCTAACGTTAGTGTAGTCAGGGCTGTACAGTGCGATATAATGTTGCGGTTGTAATTTCATTAGACAGACCAGCGCGGACCTTTAATAACATGTAATTTAATTGACACGAGCAATGAGCTAACGGTAGCTGCTAACCAATGTATCCATTAGGATTATGCTAAGCTAACTAGCGATAGCTGCTAACCCTGGTAAACGGTCAAAGCGGACTCCACAAGACTAGTTCCATTCGTGAGGAAAGGGGGTGGGTTATATTGACAACGCTTGACAACAGCAGTTTAAACATAACTTCATATTTATTAGTTATTCATTTCTGTATATCATTCAATTTCCATCTCCGTGTGTCTCCATCTCCATCTCTTCCTGTTTACATTCGAGTGTGACGTTATCACCTACGGCAGCTTAGACGATCAAAACGCGAACCTAGAACAAACCCCGAGGGGGGGGGGGGGGGGGGCTGGCTCTCTTGTTCATTCTCGCCCCCTCTCTCTCTCTCTATCGCTCTCTCTCTACATTCAATGATTTAAAGTAGCCAAACGTTACAGACAGTATAAATACTAACTGGATAGTTGATGATATAAACATTTAATTTCATTATCTGAAATATTCTAAAATCATTAAGTCTGCTATAAGCCATTATACCTCTGTGTGTGATTATTATTTTCTCACAGTAGGGTGTGTATATATATACATATATATATGTGTGTGTGTGTTTGGCTAAAGTGGATAGAAAACACAGTACTGTGTAAAAGTCTTAGGCACCCAAGAGTTTTTATATAAATTGTCTTAGATGTAAATAATTTTTTTTATTAGTGTGTACTGTGTCAGTAGACTACTCTTAGTACATTTTCATTAAATTATTTTTTAAAGCATCTTCATGGTTTAATAATGCAAACATATGTTGCAGGGATTTATTATAATCATCATATTGGCGTGACTGTATGCATCAAAGGGTTAAATCAAGCATTTTTAAGTGATTTAGAGGAAATGTAAAAATATCGCGATATAGCCAAAATATATCGCGATATCATTTTTGGCCATATCGCCTAGCCCTACCCCGAGCCGATCGGATTCATTGTGGACCATCAGAACAGCGTGGAATGTGTTTACAGTTTGTAGCGTTGGATCAATAAAAGCGATCGATTTTTGGAATGGCGATCAGGAATTGGAATGATCTTTTTGGATAGCATCTGATCTCATGTAAGGAATCTATTTTACCAGTCTTAGGATAATCAGACCTGTTTTCACGGAAATATAAGCTTTTCCCCTATGTGTGTGTGGAGTTGTGCGGGCATGTTCTGAGAGGATCCAGTGGGGAGATGTTCAAGAAGGTGGTGATGGGGAAGGTGGATGGAAAGAGAGGAAGTGGAAGACCAAGAAGAGGCTGGGTAGACGACGTCTGTGATTGGAGTGGAGTGAGAGGCGGAGTCACAGAGTTGGAGAGAAGAAGTGGGGACAGAATGGGTTGGAGAGTGATAGGCAACCTTCGGAACGAAGAAGCCATCTAATGATGATGATGTGTGTGTGGCTGTGCGAGCAATCAGGAACTAAGATAATCGATGTTCAGCTCGCGGCCCCAGCGTGCATACGTACACATATACTATCGATCAGGGAACAAACTTAACTTTTTGACTTACCAGCCATTTGGCTGGTAGATTTGAAAAACTACCCGCCAGGCAGATTTTTTACCAGCCAAAAATTATAAATAGCTTTTTAGTATATCGCCATGTGTTATTAATTATTACTATATAATACTCTCCTATGCTATTTTCAATTAATATCATAAACAACATAAGGACTATTAGCATAATTGAGTGGACTGAAGGAATGAGTCAGCGTTAATAGTTTTAAATGCAAATAATTTATTGAAACATAGAAGTGGGGTCGGGACACACACACACACACTGTTTCAACTCACACAGGGAAGGGGAGAGTGCCCCCCCCCCCATTTCCCTTTCCCCAGTCCACACTGTGTCTGCTGTTCTCTATGGCTCTGCGCCTCTGCCTCTGATCAGGATTAGCTTGTTAGCTCACGCTAACGTTGTAGTGATTGTAATGGTACATAAACGTTAATTTCGGGCGATGTGGTCATAAAGGAATGGCGACGGTGCAAAGCATGTAGATTAATTTGACCCGTTGTGAGAAGAAAGAAAACACCACAGACTTATATCGGGACGTGTAGGGGCGCACTGCTGTGTAGCGCTGCTCTGCTTGCGAGCAGACCGCAAGGACTGGGCGGATATGATCGCGGAGTTGCTACAGGGTTTTTCAAAATAAGAGTATCATATGAACCGAACGTTGCTAGCTGCCGGAGCGGAGCGGCCGTCATAGATATTATGACTGGAGCTGCGCTTGGGGCGGAAATGAGACCCGCACATGATTTTCAAAATAAGAGTATCGATATGAACTACACGGCAGGTGGCGGGCAGACCTCTCATTTTTACTCGCCAAACCTTAAATCTACACGCATTTGGCGCTTGGCGGGTGCTTATTTTGTTCCCTGCTATCGATAATCTAGCGTTTATTTGAAAACTATTCATAAATAGGCCGAAAAATGACAACGTTCTAGAATATTCCAGTACAGGCCGTTTATCATGGAATCTTTTTATTTTCCTTGAAAACGAGGGCTTTTCAAAATGCTATAAAACGGAAATGAACCGATAAAAAAACAATCCGCTTCGACAATGTTGACTGGAAAATGAGTCATTGATAAGCGACGGGCAGATTAGACACATAGCCATAATTTTAAAAATAGATAGGCGTTATTAACGCTAACATTGAAGTGGATGCTGGGCATTCAAGCACTAAATCGTGCGCCCCCTGCTGGCGCTGAAAGTGTTAATAGGTGTGGCTGATTTCTGCCGTTTATCTTTCTTTCCGTGTTAAGACAACTTGTTTTCAGATGAGCCTGATCGGTGCTTTAAATAAGAGACCAGATTAGGGCAAGGCAATATGGCTAAAATATGCACAGCATATTTATTTCCACACATTTCTACGATTCACAATGTGTACAGTATGTCATGATTTCTTTCTTTTTTATACCAAATACTAGTACAGGGGTGGCCAACCAGTCAGAGACTAAGAGCCACAAAAATTACTGTGGTACCACAAAGAGCCACACCATATAACAGCGTTTCTCAACTTTTTTTTCAGTCACGGCACCCTTCATGTGTTTATAGGTCTCACCCTCTGGCCTCTGAATTGGCTAATGTCTTTTTTATTTGGGCCCGAGATATACAGTAAAAGTGTATATTTTCAGCATTACGTTTGTTTACCAATGATTTGAACTGTTATTAGTGAAATATAAGATTATAGAAATCTCAGGGCATTGAGTCGGAAACCGACGCATATTGACAGGAGGAAGTGAAGCAGCCAAAAGTGAGTGTAGTCTTTTGAAGGAAGAGACCCAGGGTTTTCGAATTTCGAAAAACTACCCTACCCAGCTCACGCCAGCCCCTGTCAATCATCTGACTTCTGGATTTACTTTTTTTTTTCTCATTTTTTGCGATGATCTCCCACAAAGACAAACCTGAACGTTATTACCATAAAACAGAACGCAGTTAGTTTCTCTACCTTTCTGTGAACGTCTAGCAAAAGAAAATATGGCAGAATTCAGTACTGTATCTACAAAACCTTCTGTTTAATCATCTTCCCTTTATTCATTTGCTTAGATTTTTCAGGTCTGGTCAATTTTAGCATGGTGTTATTCACAGTCAAAGATACATTTTCTTTTTGAAATATAATTGATATTCTCCTTTTGGTTTATTACAATTTACTCAAGCCTAGTAACAGACACACTATTTCTGACACTGGGAATACATTCCCTGAGATCCATAGATGTCCCTAGATTGAGATACCATATAACATGCAAATGGACCATAAAAAAAAATAAAAATCTGTAAATGTTTATTCTACGTCCTTATGGAATGAGTGACATGATTTTTTTATGGATGGAAGAGCCACACATGCAAAGAGCCACATGCGGCTCGGCCACCCCTGTACTAGTACTACAAACTAGCTGGTAACAATGTAATATTCCATTTGCAGCCTTTAGGGCTTAAACAAGTTGATCTTATTAACACTTTGGTTGCCTTGGGTTAAATTAATGATATACCATAGGTTGCCGGCTCTATTTGTCTATGGAGAAGTACCCCTTCTTTGCATGGCTATAACTTTTTAAATTCTATTGCTACATTGCCATTATTAGGGCCCATTCAAAGTCCTATATGTATTGTTCATTGTGTAGCAACGTTAAACTTTTTCATTCACATATTCATAGTAAAGTATGGTCTAATGTATAAGTATGTTTTCATCTCTTTCTGCAGCTTTCTCCAGAACGTGATCTATAGCCCCAAATGCATTATATTGATGATGCAATACAGTTTTATGGCAATCAGCGCGATATAAAAAATTCCAACTAGACGTACTTCTAGAAGTTACTACACGTCATCTGATGTTGACCGGATGGGCTAGGGGGCGTTTATAATTCCGTGGGCAGCGTTATACCAATCATCTAATGTGGGTCAAATGTTGATAATAGCAGTTAGTATCGAAGACGGTAACGTTACACGCTGAAACTCACCCCAGTCTCCGCGCGCCGTTGGGCGATCATCGTCGAGTTGAAATCTTATCATTATGGGATGTAAATTTACCCGGTCCATCTCCAGCTTGTATAATGGTATATACGTCCAAATCATGTTGTTTATCGAGTTATTGGCAATCGATCACTGTGTAGTGTGACGAGCCAGAGTCGCGGGACCTATAGCGAGCGCCGGAAGTACTACGGTCGTCTAGGACAACCTCTATTCAACATCCTGTTTGGCGATTGCGCCGATCGGCCACCAGATGGCGCTCCTGAACCGCCAGAGAGCTCAGTGGGTCCTGCTGGTGGATCTCAGGCCAGCGGAGGGGACATATGAATCCGATCGCAGATTTTTGAAATATTGATATAAGGACGCTGTACAGCGTCCCCCGGCAACTTGAGCATGGCCAGCAATGACGTGAAAAGACGTTTCATGGCAGTCAAAGTGTTAAGTATCGGTATCAGGAGTGTCTATGGTAAAAATTATGAACGGAATTAAACACAATTTCCTTGTGAATGCAAGCCATAACATTTTAACCGATGATGACCTAAGATCGACACATCGCCCACCCCTAGACCAGGTCATCGTCCAGGAGGTAGATCACAGTATTGTGACATCACAGTTTATTCTTGCCCTCTAATCTCTAGTCAATGGCCTTCATTGGATGTCCTTGATAACTAGTTGGACAACTGTGCGATCTCTCCCTCCAGCCATAGGTTAATATGTGCTTTAGACTACAGCACATACCACAGAGCCTAATGTCCCAACATTTCATTTGTAATGAGGACCAAAGAAGAGACTAGTACACCCTCTTAGATTAATTTACTACAGTGTTTCTAACTACAGTTGTGATATTATATTATGTAACAGAGGTTAGATGCGGTCACACGCCTAATCCCATCCAATCTCTGGTTGAGCTGTGGGCTAACATCTGGTGGGGATGGACACACACACATACACATGTCCTCACATTAACACATTTAGCTTATCTTTTTTTAGCTATCTTCTATCCTTATGGGGACCTCCTTATTTAGTCTTTCTTTACAAGGATGGAAGTACACAAATGCGCGCACACAGTTTATACAGCAGAGGGCGCAATCACCATCATTTTGCATGCAATAAACTTGCTAGATATATAATGTTTCGTCAACTCCTTAGAAAAATCCTGCATATCATGGTTGTATAGAAAGGTGAACCCTGTATCGTATGGAATCATACCGTAACATAAACATGTCGTTCCACCCATCACACACACACACACACACACACACACACACACACACACACACACACACACACACACACACACACACACACACACAACCTCACATCTGGCATGAGGATCCCTCCTCCGCCCAGTGGAATCTTACACAGCACAATGCAAGCCTGTACAGGAGCTAGTGGATCAGGTTTCCATGGTTATTGATCCAGCAGTAGCTCAGTGTCCACTGGACTGGCTGTTCTGGGAGGGAGTTAAATTTAGCTCTGCAGTGACCGATCCCATGTGTCTTTGTTCCTCATCTCTGTTCTTCTTTCCTACTTTCTTTTCCCCTTATTCTCTAATTCCCTGCTATTAAATTATCTCTCTCTGCGTTACCTTTAATGAGTTAGCCTGCTATTCTTTTTATAACCCCAGAGTCGCTTTCTGTTTATTAAACTGCATAAATCTCCACCGTTGAACAAACGCACCCACATTTGCCTCCAATTGCATCGATTGGTTTCTCTCTGCTCTTTCTGTCTGTCTGTCTCTCTTTCTCTGTCTGTCTGTCTGTCTCTTTTTCTCTTTCTCTTTCTGTTGACATCTATGGTTTATGTCGTGTCTGTGCCCTGAGGGTGATGATGGAGTGCCAGAACAGTAGGAGCTGTAGGTGTGGGTTGAGTCAGTCTCTTAGGCGACAGTGGAAGTGTCCATTAGTCGTTCACATGTTAGCATCCGCCTCATTGGGACCTAGTCACCCAGAGCATGATGGGATACTCCCTCTCTGTCTGGCTCAGGCTGCTCAGAGGCTTGAGAACCACTGGTCCACTACATCTAACTGACCCACCAGTAGGCTGGGCATATACAGTATATATCACACAATATTTGAGGATATTTTTCAATATAAATATATCATGATTTCTGGTTTATAGGTGCAAACGTGTATTAGAGTAAAAGATTACTCATTAACACTTTGAGTGCCACGCCGGGTTTTCCTTTTTACCCCCTGAATGCCACCATCGGTGCCAATGTTAACGTTAATATCGCCTAATCTATGTTTTAAATGATGGCTATGTGTCTAATCTGCCCGTCGCATTATCAAAGACTATTTTCCAGTCAGTGCTGTCAAGGCAGATTGGTTTTTTATCGCGTCGTTTCCGTTTCAGAGCATTTAGAAAAGCACCCGTTTTGAGATAAAAAACAGCCCATTCTGGACCATTCTATGAAAATCGTCTTTTACTGGAATATTCCACAACGTTGATATTTGTTGGCCTTTTTATGAATCGTTTTCAAATAAACGCTAGATGATCAATATTATACGTGCACGCAAGCACATTCGGGCCGCGCACGGATAATCGCAGCGTTGATTTCCTCTTGGACTTTTACAGTGAAACCGAAAGAGCCCATTTCACAAAACAGCTTATAACTTCATCAAAATTAGTCTGATTATCCTAACACTGATAACATAGAGTCCTTACCTGACATCAGATGGTATCCAACTGGTATATTCCAATTCCTGATCACCATTCGAAAAAATCGATAAGTGTATAGATCCAACGCGATACAGTAGAACTCCATGATCAGCGGGGCTCAGAGGCTCCAGAATGAACTGTGGTAACCCCGGCTTGATCAGTGGACTGGAAAATGTGGAGTACCGGATTTTTTTCCCCATCCATTTTCATTGAGTCCATTCCAAAATCCCTTATGTCATCTGAAAGACGATAGGGGGTGCTTTTTTCCACATATGATGTCCGGCGGTGCTCGTGTATACTCGGGTAGGCTCGCGTGATGCAATATGATTTCAGATCGCTAAAAAAAAAAAATAATAATAATTCCGAGAAATCTCGTGAGTGGCTTTCAACCACATAAAAATAAACCCGAGATATCTCGTGTGTGGCAGTTAAAGTGTTAAATGAATAAACGATTACAAACATTCTAATGGAAAGTGAGTTATCTTAGACTCACCACCAGTCTGCCAGGCTCCTTATTAAACTCTATTATATGATGCCCCACATTGATTCTAGAGCGCAGTTACCATAGATCTGACTGCATTAAAATAAATAAAACTAGGCTTGCCTCGTACAGATGGACCCAGCATAACATATTGTAAATGGTGCATTTATATAGCACTTTTATCCAAAGCGCTTTACAATTTGTTCCTCACATTTTACCCATTCACTCACACATTCACACACCATGAAAGGTGCCACTGCCAACCTGCTCATTGGGGGGTTAAGTGTCTTGCTCAAGGACATTTCGACATGCTGTCCGGGAGGAGCGGGAATCAAACCGGGAACCTCCAGATTACCAGATGACTGCTCTACCTCCCGAGCCACTGTCGCAATCTTGTATTTAAAGTACATATTTTCTATTGTACACTATTTGCATTCACAATTCTAACCAAATTACAAGCTTATTCGATATAATTGACCTATCACAAGTGCCGCCCTCTTTTATTGGTCCTCCAATCAGCGCTGTTGCTTCCTGGGGCTTGATTGCGGCTGAATCTACATTGTGCATTCACACTTGGTTCTGCGCGTTCCGCATAATAATCGCAGACTCATTGATTTGAGCCTTTCCTCCTGGTACCTGGTAGGCTCTCCTGACAAAAACAACAAAAGAAGTATTATTCAAGTACTCGCTAAGGAATGGAACATTCATTAAAAGTTTGAATTTTAATTACGATTTTGGCTTCCCACGATCATTAACAAGATAATCAAGATAAAACTATTATTTAGTAGTTTTGCAGAGTGCACTACAACATAGTTGGTGTTATTTGTTTTTATTTATTTATATATTTCTTCACATATTTATTTATTTAAATGTATTTCTTGTTTTTCAGTTCAATTATATTTAAAGTTCAAAGTCATTGTGTTAAAAATAAGTTCAATAAACGCATATGATGTTTTCGAATCAGTGAGTAATCGTGTTTTAATAATCGTGATTTCATTATAAAGCAAAATAATCGTGATTATGATGATTTCTGCCATAATTGAGAAGCCCTAACGTATAATCAATTGGAGAAGGTCTGGCTAGGTATTTAAAATCACATGTTAGAAAATCCAATCATTGTCCATCATAAAGTGTGATAAAACATTCAAAAATATTCAGAATGAATGTTTACTATCATATATTTCAACAACAATATTGTGTATAATCATTTTTGGGAAATTATAGAATTTCTTTTTGATATATCTCTTACTCATTCAGAGCCACGCCCTTATGACCATATTAGGGCTAGCGTGCCAGCACTGAAGTCAATGGGAGGACGGGGAAATTTGCGAACGCTTAAACTATATCTTGGCTATGGGTCTAATACACCGTCGCTTATCAATGACTTGCTTGCACTCAACATGTATGAAACGGATTGTTTTTTCATTGGTACATTTCCGTTTGATACCGTTTTGAATACGAGTATAGTTTTTGGAGATGTCTAGTAATTCCAGAGACATTTTGCGATAATAGCTCTTTAGTGGAATACACAAAACACGTTGTCATTTTTCGGCTGATTTATGAATCGTTTTCAAATAAACACTAGATTAACGATAGTATGTGTACTTATGCACGCTAGAGAAGCGGGCTGAAAAATCGATTATCCATGCCGTGGTCAGCGCTAATGTTACACACACACACACACGCTGCGATGGCGGAGAAAAAAACATCTGATTAACCCAATACTGGTAAAATAGAGTCCTTACCTCACATCAGATGTTCTGCAAAAAGATTAATCCAATTCCTGATCGCCATTCCAAATATTGATCGCGTTTATTGATCCAACGTTATAGTCCAAAACACATAATCGACGCTGCTCCCAGCCTCCCCAGTGAATGTGGTAACAGCTACTGCTTGCCCGAGAAGGGAAACCCCGGGACCGGATTTTTTTTCTGATGCACAGTCCCATCCAATCCAATCCAATGATGTGCAATACCATCTGGGAGACGATAGGCGGCGGTATTTGCCCTTTTCGAGCTCAGACCGATTCCCAATGATAACGTCAGGCTGGATGGATGAAAAATGAATGGATATTGCTAATAAAAGAAATAACGATTAAAACCAGAGTTTTCTCGGTCTTGGCACTCAACGCATAGCGAGTTAACCCCGACTAATCTCGTGGTTGGCACTGAATGGATTAATCATGCAGTTCATAACCATGCAGCTGGATTATTTATATTGTGGTATTGGTGTGTATATTGGTATTTATAAAAGCCTCATGATTAGCCCTATACTGAAGCCAAATGGAGGACGTGTGTATTGTGGATGTATTGCTTTTATTATTATTTGTGTATATATAATACAGTACAGTACCAGTCAAATGTTTGGACACACTTTCTCATTGAACTAAATGGTACTGTATATTATATTATATATTGTGGATATGTCTATGTCTAATTTCTCAGCATGACCTAGAATCTAGTGGCTAACACACATTCCTAATGCGTCATGTTCTACCCTGATGGTAATATTTTTTATAGGATTGTGTGACCACTGTGGTGAATAGAACACGTTGGTTTCCTTCATTTCTTCAACTTGGGCAGCATCAATGAATCAATGAATCAATCCACCAACCAGTCATATTGATAACTTGACTAATGCTCAGTGATTGAATGTTTGTTAAATTAACTTCTGTCTCAACTCCCTCCTCCTCACCTGTCCCTCTCCCTCTCTCCTCTCAGTCTCCCCCCGCTCGCTCTCTCTCTCTCACTCACTCACTCCTTCCGCCTCCTCCTCCTCTCCCTCTCGACCCTCCCTCACAGATGCACCCAGCTGCCCAGCTCGACAGGAGCGATGGGATGTGTCAACTAGGTATTACATCTATCTAACACTAAAAGGCTGTGTTCACACGATGCATTTGTCCAAATCGCCACTGTGCAGCTTTTCAACGCTGCCTATGGATCCCTCTCAATGCAACACACTTTGCTTCTTTTTCACACGCGTCAAGGTTGAAGAAAGATATTGTACGCTAATCAACGTTGCACGTACACTGCGACGAGATGATCGCAAATTGCCCACTAATTTGGCCGGTGCGAGTGGAAAATAATATCTGGGGGCAAGCTTGCGAGTAGTGATTTCAACCCTTCATTTGCATTTAACTCCGAAATTAATCCATACAAATTGGATAAAAAAAAATAGTAAAACATTAGCCTACAACCAGGGCTGTACTGTACAGTGCGACACAATGTCGTGGTGCTATGAAAGAATCTGTCGGCAACGGCGATAAAAAAGATACAAATATTTGCGTATGGAGTGAATCTGGGCCACTTGGTAGTTGTAGTCTATCGTGCGATTAAAGACCATGTCCCTGTCTGCGTAGAGTCTATACATCCAACACCAAATCCCATAATTCCTAGCGAACAATCAAATCGAAACTGAATGTGGCATCTTCCTTTCAATACGTTTAAGGCGCTAATTTTGCTCTGCAAGAAGAACGGAGTGGATATCGGTCCATCTTATGACAACCACGTCCGATGTGGAGAGATGATAAGATGATGATGATTGACGTGATGATGTGATGATTGATTGACGGGGACACCGACACTTCTAACGTTCAGGTTCAGCCATGCATTAGGTGAGTAGTAGTAGCCCACTATTAGGACGTGAAATACTGTCTACTTAAATTTCCCTCCGGGGATCAATAAAGTATCAACCTATCGATCTAATAATGAGACAATATGCAAATAAGATAATACTAATAATTGTCACGGTTCACCGTATATGAAATGAAAGTGGCTTGCAACTATACTGCTGGTAAAATCACTGTTTATTGCTCGTTTTGCATAGTATTACATTCCACTTCTATAAACAATCAAAGTCCTACCGTAAGAGCCTCATACGGGTCAATTAAACCTTTTTGATTAGAGTCTTTCCTTCGAGCTAAGTTGGACTGAACATTTCACTGTCAAAAGCGCAAATGTAAATAAGGTTGCGTCGCAACACGGTTTTCAAAATAAAGGTCATATACAAATACCTCTCAATTCTTATAAAAAAAAGTCCCGGATATACATAAACATTAATTGGCATAGATCTCTATAAACGGCCCAACACATTGATCACTTTAGGCACACACTGAAACCAGTAACATCACAAATATGAAGCAGGTAATTACCCATAAAAATAATAAACCTTTCATGGGGTTATTTACAATAATAATAATTCATTTGATTTCTAAAGCACTTTTCATTGTGAAACAAATGTATGCAGAGTTTCTTGTCCTCCTGATTAATGCAATGGTGATCTCATTCAAGGAGCACTACACAAGCGCGCGCACACACACACACACACACACACACACACACAGTTTGTTGTTTTTGTTCTATTAGTGATTTAAACACTTTCTCAGTTGGTTCATTATAAAAGATACAAACCTGAAAACAAACACACTTAAATGTTAAATAAAAGGACCACAGTAATGAGGCAGGAGGAACATATTTTTTTAATAATGGTAAAATTGTTATTTAAAAATGTGCCCCTAAAAAATATTCTTTGCCCCTAAATTTCTCATTTATGGGCAAGTGTGCCCCTAGTGAAAAAGCTTAGCGTACAGCCCTGCTTTGGACATTAGCCTGTGTCTCTCTTGCACCCCCCCCCCCCCCCCCCCCCCTTTTTCTGCTTGGATGTAGCACTTTCTCTTATGACTCGTTTTGCATGCTACCAAAATGCATTGTGTGAACGCAGCCTTCACACCTGCTGCCGGCTGGGAAAGAGGGCGGGCCCAGGGAGACGAGGGGTGGAAGGGAGGGAGGGACGTGACGAGCCGTGGGAACTGTCAGGTACTAGATTACATAGTTAGGTTGCATACACCAGTGGTTCCCAAAGTCGGGGTCGCGACCCAAAGGTGGGCCGCGAACAGCCAATATTTTTATTTTTTATTTTGTCAGGCCACTGAACTTAGAAGCAGGCCAGGACAGTGTTTCTAGTTGTATTCTATAATACAAATAAACAAAAACGAAAAATCGACTTATTTCAACGAACATTTCAAACTAAATAACAGATTATGCACATAAAACGCTGAAAACAACTGAAGCAACAATAGTATTTTAATGAGGCTATTATTATTATCATTATTATTTTGCAACAAGTTAGCCCTCTCATAAATAGCACATATAAATGAATAACTAACTTGAACTAACTTAATAGGATTGAAGTGATATTTGGCTTAAAAAATCGGTCGCCTGGCAAAAAAAAAAAGCCAGACGATGTGCATTGGGCCGCGGCTCTCTTGACGCCTTATTTTCTGGGCCCTGGCCTGAAAAGTTTGGGAACCCCTGGCATACACTACCAGTTTAATAACCAATACAAGAGGAGGCTGGAGGGGAGGGAACAGCTGTGGAGATGATGACGGAAGTGAAAGTAAATGTGAGAATGGAAGACGACAAAGTAGTCTAAACAAGTAGGAGGCCAGTGTTGCTCTTCTGTTATCTGCGCTGGAACAAAACGGGCACACTTGGCATCGGGGAGTTTTACATCCTGTGTTTTGTCTGATTTGACTTAGAAGCCGAGGTAGTCAGTCTTCAACTCAGCCTTGAGTCAGGAGCCAAGACACGTTATACACTGGGTGATGAATCGATGAAATCGATGTAAAGGGGCACTTCACTGAAAAACATTTATTTTGCACATGATCTCACACAGTGAGACTGACTGTGTTTGAGAGTTAAAGAGCTTAAATATCTCCTCCTGTGATGTCATCAGAGGACACCGAATCTTTGTGTTGTTGAAAAAAAATAGCAGTCCCCTTCCTATTGTAATCCATATCTAAATTTTTTCATCTACATCATTTCATAATTTCAAACTAAATGAATGTGTGCAAAACAGTTTAGAGCCTTGGGATAGTAGATGAAGTGCCCCTTTTTAATTCGAATTTACATTTTAAAACGATGCAAAAAAGAAAATGTCTGAATCCTAAAATCAGAGATTTAAACTATGAACGTTATAATATGAGGATATGCAGTCGCTAAGCACTCTGGAAAACAAGCCCCCGTCCACACAAGTCACTCATCTGCACTCAACCTGTTGGTGAGTTGTGTGTTTGTTGCTCATTAGAATGGACTTAATTGATTGATTGATTGATTGAAAACTTTATTAACAGATTGCAGAATGGGTACAATACAGTACAGCTCAATACACACAATTGTTAAGGGGATGCAGACCAGAGAAAGACTTTCGTCTTGTTTCCACCAGGGTCCCCCATTTTCAATTCATCAGGACATATATGACATACATGACATACAGATAGTCAGTACTGCTACATCTATACATTTATGACATACCAGATTTGCAAATACAGTACTGTTTGTGATACAGAAGGAGTCAAGAAAAGGGAGTATATACATTTGACGTAGAAACTGTACATTGGAGGAGGTTGGGTGGGGGGGGTTGGGTACACTGGGATATTGACAACCATACTGGGTAATTTACATTGGAGGTGGTTGGGGGGGGGGGGGGGGCACACTGTATAAGCAAGCAAAACTGTACATTGAGGGGGGGGAGACTCTGTACAAACAAACAAAATTGTACATTGGACTATTGACAAAACCATACTAGGTAAATGACTGTACATTGGAGGGGGTTGGGTTAGGATATTTACAGGGGCCAGTGTTGAATTGCAGTCTCCCGTAGGTGTCTCTTGAGAGAGGTTTTGAAAGTGGGTAGTGATCCACATTCCTTTACAGCTTTGGGTAGGGCGTTCCACATTGATGTGGCATAATTGCGAAACGTGTTTAGTCCCTTATTTGAGCCGAATCTGGGTTTAACATGATTTGTGGAGCTCCCTCTGGTGTTGTGATCGTGGTATTCACTGACCTTTGGGAAGTATTTTGCCATGTACATGGGTACCTTGGTCGTGTAGTGTATCTTGTAGACCAGGCCCATTGCAAGTTGCTGTACTCTGTCATCTACTCTAAGCCATCCTAGGTTGTCAAAGTGGGCAGGGGTGAGGTGGGTTCTAGGAGTAAGGTCAAGCAGTAGTCTGACCAGTTTGTTTTGAGATGTTTGTAATTTTGTTTTTAGCGCCTTTGAGGTGCTTTGGTACCATGAGGTGCAAGCATAGTCGTAGTACCCCTGAATGAGTGCTCCTGCCAGAGTCTTCAGGGTATTCTTGTTTACCAGAGAGGAGATCCGGTACAAGAATCGAGTTCGTTGGTTGACTTTTTTTATTACATTGGATGCCATTTTGTCACAGGAGAGATTAGCCTCTAGGATGGAACCCAGGTAGGTAATTTCATCTTTCCTTGTGACAATATTGTCACCCACTGTAACTGAGAAGCCGTCGGTCTTGCTGAGTTTGTTATTTGAACCGAAGAGAATGGACTCTGTTTTGCCCATGTGTAATGATAGTTTGTTATCAGCGAGCCATATGCAGATTCTGCCTAGTTCCGAGCTGAGGGTTTTTTCAACCTGTAACTTGTTCTTGTCAGAGACCAGCAGGGCTGAGTCGTCCGCAAACAGGAACAAGTTGCAGTCACAAGCTGACGACATGTCATTTGCATAAATTAGGAACAGTAGCGGTCCTAGTATGCTTCCTTGTGGAACACCACAGCTCACTGTGAGGGGGGGGGATAGGGTACCGTTTACCTCCACCATCTGTTCCCTCCCCTCAAGGTAGGATTGCATCCAGCTCACTGATAGACTATCAAAACCAATTGCTTTTAGCTTGTCAATCAGAATGGAGTGATTGACCGTGTCAAATGCCTTTTGTAGGTCCAGCATGACCATGCCGCAGTATTTGCCTGCGTCCACCTCTTGTTTGATGTGGTCATTCAAATAGAGAAGGCATGTGTCAGTGGAGTGGGATGTTCTGAAGCCAGATTGGAATTCGTAGATTAGATTTTTTTCCGCTAGGTACTTTTCGACCTGTTCGTAGACTATTTTTTCCATGACTTTCGAGATGGAGGTGAGAATAGAAACAGGGCGGTAGTTGCCTGGGTCTAATTTGCTGCCCTTTTTGTGCAGAGGGGTCACCCTCGCAATTTTGAAGTCCTTGGGGACGTGTCCCTGTTTTATGGAGAGGTTTATTATGTGTGTGATGATTGGGGTGATGGCGGCTGCTGAGTCTCTGAGGAATTTGGAGGGGATGTTGTCATGGCCAGTGGCCTTGTTAGGTTGGAGGGCGCTCAGTTTATTGAGTACCTCATCTGTTGTTACCATTTCCAGTTTGAAGTCGTCCTTGCGGACCCCTAGGTTTTTGTAGTAAGCTACTATGTGTTCTACCCCATAAAGCCCTGAGTGGGAGGGTAGTTTGTTTACCAGTGTTGTGGCTATGTTTGTGAAGAAAATGTTTAAGTAATTGGCTACATCCAGCTTGTCACTCACAGCATTACAATTCTGTCATGTATTTATGTATATATTTATATGTAAAAAGAAACTTAAAAAAAACACAATAATGCAAAGTGCTGTTATTTGTTTGTTATTCTTTAACAGCTGTTAGTGCACACACACGCAGACTAGTTGATGCAGGAAAGGAGGAAAAGGGCAATGTCTGCTACCGACTAAGGGCATGCGTCCACCTATCTCACATTTCCAGCTGAAAAACGCTGGCAGTGCGCCGGTAGTGCTGGGGTGGAGCGCATATAGCATATTTTAATACACTTTATTGTATATTAATTATATATATAGTTATTGCCTGACACCACAGTTCGCCCTTTGCTTTTTATTAGCTTTTATTAGTGTATTCGTGTAGTTATTAGTGTATTTGTGCTTTGTCGCGAATCTCAATGGCCCGTCTCTTGTGGGTAGACAGCCAAGACAGGCAGGCAACTCCGGTGTCAGGTTACAAACAGAGTGGTAGATATGATTGGCTGTGATTGGTTGTCTGAAAATGTGCTCGGCGCATCGCTCTGAAAGGTTCAGAAAGTTTCAACTTTAAACGCTGGGTGCGGCCGCAGAAAAAAGCTGAAAGGCGCTGAAAAAAGAAGCCGACTGCAGCGCATTTCCTATAGGCGACAGCATGCGGCCGCATACGCTCCCTCCCCATTGGGATCAATTGAAAAAAGACGCTTGCGGCCATAAAAATGCGGTAAATGGACGCGTGTTTAGTGAAAAAAGAAGAAAAATATACATACAAATTGTGAATTGTTTAATTAAAACGTAAAAAGTAAAAACATAAAGAAATGTTGTCCATATCGCCCAGCCCTAATACACAGCATTCACAGCACTAAGATCTTAGCAACACCCGGCACAAAAAACATCATCTGAATCAGTAGCAGTTTGTGTGCCGGTATAGGACTTCAATTTATCACTAGAGATCCTTTAACACTTGAGTTAAAACATGTACAGTTCAACACACAGGTAGACTTGGTTGCGCAGGGTGACTGAATGGGGAACATTTGGAAGTTCCTTTTGGAAGTTCAGAGAGGGGTGAGAAAGGGGCAGGTCAAGGCTAGAAGGGAGCTAGACATTGGCTGACATGGGGTGAAAACAGGGACCGGCCGCCCTATAGATAGACTGAGCTTAAGGCCTTGTTTCACCTCAACAAGAGTTGATGTGCTGATGCCAGAAATAGCAACAGTGCCCCCTGGTTCGAACAAACTGCCCCCCCCCCCCCTGTCCCTCTCCTCTCTCCTCCTCCTCCTCCTCTTCCTCTATCCTCCGATCACTCTACCCCTCGATCACTCTATCCCTCCCTCTGTTTAATCCTCTCTTTCTCCTTCTTACTCACTCATATTACCGGTATGTCCCCTCTCTCCCATGCTCCTCCCCATACGTTGTGTGTCTCCCGATCCTCCTTCCTCCCACTCTGTCTCTCCCCATCTGCATGCTGTTAGTCTGGGATGCCCTGGTGACACGTTTTCTATAGACGGTAAGACTTTAGGTTGGAGTCACTTGACAAAAACGATTGGCAGATATGTTAATTTGTTGTCCATTAAAGACGCCTAACATCCTTAATCTTCTGTCAAAAAAATTCAGAACATCTGATTGGTTCGCTTCAGCCTAATATCTGACATGTTTTGACGTGACTCTTTCCGTCAGATCTTTGTATGGTGGATATTCTCCCGATACCGATGTATACCGGCTATTTTAGGCTGGTATCGGCCCGGTATCTGACGCCGGTATCCGTGTTGGTGGTGCATCCCATAGAAATTACACGTTCATCCACCTGCCACAGTAACTGGTTAATTCTGAAATTCACCAGACCTCTTTTTTTCTGTCAAAATCGATTTTTTGAATAACTACAATATAGTCAAGTTAGACCGCGCTCACAAGTTCTCACACTGGGTGCTGCAATCCCATAAAGTTCAGTATATCAAAAAGCAGGGTAGCCGGACCAGCACTCACAGGTTCAATGTTTTTAATGGCAGCCTGAATAGATAGCAGACATGTTTCGGACAATGTCCTTCTTCAGTGATATGGCTAGCCTGTGAGTGCTGGTCCGCTACCCTGCTTTTTGATATATTGAATAACTACAAGTAATAATAGGTTACCTGGCAAAGTGGCTGGTAGGGTAGACATACTATCTGACCACAGCCAACATTGACCAGCATTCGGCTGGAGGCTGGTGTTAATTCCCCACCCCTGTTCAGAGGGCTCTCTTGTCTTTCCCAGTAATGTCGAACCACCAGCACACTGGCTCCCAGTTATGACCCCATATTAGTCCCACATGGGAGATGACCGCTACAGACTCCACAGACCTGGAGTCTGTAGAACCTACCTCCAATCAGTTGTGACCCCTGCTGAACCAGATGGTGGTCCTATCCCCCAAAGAGAAATTTGTCATAAATCACAATGTTAATCTCTCTCTCTCTCTCTCTCCTTTCTCTCTCTTATCCTCTTTCTCTCTCTCTCTCCCTCTCTCTCTCAGTAGATGACACAGCCCATGACCATGCGAGCGAGCTGAG
>NC_140165.1:127829362-127857848 GCF_963971535.1 Notolepis coatsorum | reverse complement strand
TCTCTCTCTCTCTCTCTCTCTCTCTCTCTCTCTCTCTCTCTCTCTCTCTCTCTCTCTCTCTCTCTCTCTCTCTCTCTCTCTCTCTCTCTCTCTCTTTTCTTCCCCCCCCCCCCCCACCACCTCTCTTTATGTCACACACTCAAGAAACCCCCTGTTACTGTTAGTCCTTGTTTCTGTAATAAGCAGGTCCACATGCTGTCTAGATTGTGTCCAGTCAGTACAACATTTAGCTGACGCTTTTATCCAAAGCGACTTACAAGTTCTGTATGATAAGTCATCAGGAAGGGCACAATGTAGGAGCCATTATGATGGTGGCATATTATTTTATTATTTGTAATATTATTATCGGACACCTGGTGGCGGGTTTTAGATTTGACAGCACTGGTTAGGTATTTAGGGTCACAGGTGCAGCAATCAACTAGGACACAGGTAGTGAGGAGCACACCGTTCTTACCAGCAGCTCAGTAACAGCAGCTCAGCAGCTCAGCAACCAGAAGCCAAGAAATACCAAATAAATATAGCATACCATATAATTCCTACAGAACCCACTCTGGCAATAAATTTAATGTAAAACTGCAACTTCAGCAATAAACACCCCTAAACCTGGAATCACAACTGGACATCCATATGTGTGTGTTGCTGTGTCTACTGCGTAGGATCACTCCCATACCCTACCTGTGAAGTAATGTGCAAGGTAAAACCGGACATTGGAACATGGAAATTTGCCGTTACATTCAAGTAAGAACGACGCTCTACAGCTATGAGTGAAACTAGGACATCATCAAAGGCTTCAGAAGGACAGATTGTGACACAGCCAACAGGCCACAAGCTGATTGAGGTGATTGGAAACACCTGCGCAGCTCTACTGGGTGAGTTGTGAATTAAGCTGTTGGAAATCTGTAAATGAACCATGTCTGGTGGCAATAGTGATGCTCAGCCACAAGATGGAAATGTTGGACAGGATCCTGAAAGGGAAAAACTAGTTTGCAAGTATACAGCCAAAGGCTTGGAGATGTTGGTTGAAAACTCTCAGAAGACAAGAGGCTTGCGTGTCAAAAAGGCTGCTAAGTCAAGAGATGTATTGAAAGGGCTCATGAAGTCAGATGAAAATGCAAATGCAGTAAAACGCCATTTGAATGAATTAACCACTCTGTGTGATGAAGCCAAGGAAAGTCATTCATCATTCATGAATTTACCATTACATGAAGAGGAAATTGAAAGGCAAAACGAATGGTTTCAACCAAAAATGTACTTTCTAGAAGGCTTTATACAGGATGTACATCTGTGGCTATCAGAAGTGGAACAGCAAATACATGTCACTGTTGAAAAGGAAACCGATGTTACTACTGAAGGTGAAAGACTGGGTGATGTAAATTCTGATGATATTGGACCTCATGACAGTGTATCAAATACTTCAAAATCAAGATCCACACACAAATCCATTGCATCAAAACCATCTTCCACCTCATCTGCTCGTATTTTAGCTCAGGCCGACAAGGCTGCCCTAATGGAAAATGTTGCTGCCTTAGACAAAAAACCTGGTCCGCAGCTGCCAACATCTGCCTCCATCACAGGGCTATCAGAGGGCAAGACATCTGCTCAAAGAGCATTTTGGGAATGAGCACAAAATTGCAACAGCATACATGGAAAAGGTCTTTGCTTGGGCAGCAATCAAGCAGGAGGATGTGAAATAATTGCAGGCATTCTCTCTCTTCCTCAGAGGCTGTTGCAATGCAATGGGAAATCTAGCCTATATGGAGGAGATGAATGTTGTGTCAAACATGAGGACCATCCTTATGAAACTACCATACAAGATCAGAGAAAGATGGAGAAACAGGGCATGTGAGCTACAGGAGCTTGGACATCGTGCTATTTTCTCAGACCTGCTCAATTTCATAGAGAGACAGGTGAAAATACTGTCTGACCCGCTTTTTGGAAACATCCAGGATGCTAAACAGAATTCAACTGTCAAAACCTCAACCATCATTAAACCAAGAGAAAGGTCAAGCCCAAGAAGCAGTTTTGCAACAACAGTAACACCAATGGAAACAGCAGTGGAGTCAAATGGAGTGGAAAGAAATGTATTCATCAGTTCTCATAATTCTTGTCTGTTCTGCAATAAAAGTGATCACACATTGGAGCGGTGTCCACAGATGAAGAAGAAAAAACACAGAGAGAAGATGGACTTCTTAAAGGAAAAGGGAGTCTGTTTTGGCTGTTTGAGAAGAGGACACTTAAGCAGAGACTGCAAAAGTCGTTTAACATGTGGTACATGTAAACAAAAACATCCCGATATACTCCACATTGAACACATGGCACAGGAATCATTAGGAGACAATTCTGTCGTCTCACCTCACACCTGTGGTCATATTGGGGCCGGTGATGAAACCTCCCTCTTCTCCATAGTACCAGTACAGGTAAAGAGCCACAAGGGGGACACAGTATTGGAAACGTATGCATTCTTGGATCATGGAAGCACATCTACATTCTGCACTGAAAGCTTAATGAGAAGGCTAAACATTCCTGGACAAAAAACGAATATTCTTCTCCGTACCATGAACCAAGTGAAGCCTGAGACCAGCTACCATATTACCGGTCTGGAAATAGCTAGGATGGACACAAACAACTTCATTCAACTGCCTGATGTGTTCACTCATAAAACCATGCCAGTTTCACAACACAATATTCCAAAACAACAGGACTTGTCACCATGGCCATATTTGAACCATATCACAATACCTGAAATAGACTCTGGCATTGACCTCCTCATCGGCACAAACGCCTCAAAGGTACTGGAACCCTGGGAGGTGGTCAATAGCCAGGCGGATGGACCATACACTGTGAGGACCCTATTGGGGTGGGTCATCTATGGTCCTTTAAGAGGAGACGACACCATCAGGGATGAGAATGGCTGCCCTGCTGCTGCTGTCAATAGAATATCTATTCTAAACACAGAGGAGTTACTTGTCAAACAGTACAATCAGGATTTCAGTGAAAGAGCCAGTAAAGAAACAGAGGAAATGTCAAGAGAAGAGGTCAAATTCCTTGATATTGTAAACCATTCTGCAAGAATTAAAGCTGGACATTACTGTCTAAACTTACCTTTCAAACCTAAGAAAATCAAGACTGAAAACCACAAGAAGAAGGTCAAGAGAAGGAAACAGGATGATGAAGAGAACATCAAGCCCAAGAAGACAAAGAAAAAAGGAGTAGTGGTGGACAGAAAAAAGAAAGCGGAGAAGGAGCCTGAGAAGTGGAAATGCAACCACAAGGACTCCTCTGACACAAAACACAGACAATAAGAAGGAAAGGATGAAGCACAAAGATAGCGGCATGGACAAGCACAAGGACAAGGACAAGAGAAAGAGCAGAACCAAGATAAAAGTATCAGGAAGTGTGTGATTCATATCAGATTGTAGATTCTGTGGAGGATAAGCCAATAGATGTTTATCTGACCACTGATGAAGGGTCTGAGAGAGGAAAGAAGGACAGAACATTTGAGAAGGATGATAACACTTCTAAAAAAGATGACGAGAGCGTCAAAACAGGAAGAAGAAGCTTCTTCTCAGGTGGTAGATTGTGTTGATGACAAGCCAACCATGGAACACCCTGAGAGGGGAAAGAAGAACACCACCACAAAGAGATGATAGAATGTCTGGAAAAGAGGAGAAACCAACAAGGAAGAGCAAGGAAACTAAGGAAGCATCCAAAACGGAGGCAGAAGAGGAAACTATGTATGAGATAATGGATTCTGTGGAGGATGAACCAGTAGAAGACAATCTGACCAACACAGAGGGGTCTGATAGAGGAAAGAAGGAAAGCACAAGTACAAAAGAAGATATGCAGCTACCACTGGACAAATCCATTTTCTGGACCAATAGCACTACAGTGCTTAAGTACATAAACAATGAAACTAAACGTTTTCAAACATTTGTAGCAAACAGGATCTCTTTTATAAGGGATGCTACTGACATATAACAATGGAGATATGTGAGCACAAAGGAAAATCCTGCAGATTCAGCATCAACTGCAGACCGCTTCTTAAGCTGCAAAAGATGGATCAGAGGACCAGACCAATATCCAAGATATGTCTGCTCCAAGAGACTGAAGTGTAAAGAAGCGGAGTAACGCCTACAGGAACAGGCTTTCAACATGTACAATACGCCTACAGGAACAGGCTTTCAACATGTACAATATGCCTACAGGAACAGGCTTTCAACATGCACAACATGCCTATAGGAACAGGCTTTCGGCATGTACAACATGCCTACAGGAACGGGCTTTCAGCATGCACAACATGCCTACAGGAACAGGCTTTTAGTACCTAGTTTGAAGATTTTTTATTTTCATGTATTTTCTTCAGAAATTGGCAATGAAATTGTAAAAAAAAGAAAAAAAGATGTGAAAATTGTAAAATTTGAATATGGCTCCCTGAATATGATTTTAGTATTAATTGTCATTACACTTTAGACAATTAGGGGCCGGTGTGTAGGAGCAATTATGATGGTGGCATATTATTTTATTATTTGTAATATTATTATTGGACACCTGGTGGCGGGTTTTAGATTTGACAGCACTGATTAGGTATTTAGGGTCACAGGTGCAGCAATCAACTAGGACACAGGTAGTGAGGGGCACACCGTTCTTACCAGCAGCTCAGTAACAGTAGCTCAGTAACAGAAGCTCAGCAGCTCAGTAACAGTAGCTCAGTAACACAAGCTCAGCAGCTCAGCAACCAGAAGCCAAGAAATACCAAATAAATATAGAATACCATATAATTCCTACAGAACCCACTCTGGCAATAAATTGAATGTGCAACTTCAGCAATAAACACCCCTAAACCTGGAATCACGACTGGACATCAATCTGTGTGTGTTGCTGTGTCTACTGCGTAGGATCACTCCCATACCCTACCTGTGAAGTAATGTGCAAGGTAAAACCGGACATTGGAACATGGAAATGTGCCCTTACACACAACTCGATCAGCTGAGTAACAATGTTCATCAAAGTGTTGAGTGCTACAGTGTAGGTTAGTTTATTAGGACAAGTGCATGACAGTAAGGTTAGTTAGGGTTAGATTTGAATTTTTTTTTTATTCCTATTTTTTATTATTTTTTATTATTTCAGATAATGGTTGAAGAAGTGCGTCTTTAGTCGACGGCGAAAGATTGGACGGGTTTCAGCTGTCCTAACTGGGGTGGGTAGTTCATTCTACCATTGTGGGGCAAGGACTGAGAATAGGCGACTTCTCTTTGATGACCCTCCCGCAGCTCGGATAGGAGTAGGTCTGAGGCGGCCAGAAGATGCAGAGCGTAGGGGTCTTGAGGGTGTGTAGTTGGAGACCATTGACCGGAGGTAGGCGGGAGCGGTTCCCTTTGCCGCACGGTATGCCAGGTCGAGGGCCTTGAAGCGGATTCGTGCAGCAATGGGGAGCCAGTGCAGGTCCCTAAGAAGTGGGGTGACATGGGCCGACTTCGGTAGGTTTGAGATCAGGCGGGCCGCTGCGTTTTGAATGAGTTGAAGAGGCTTGGTGGCAGTGGCCGGGAGGCCAGCAAGCAGTGTGTTGCAGTAGTCGAGGCAGGAGATGACTGTTGATTGGACGAGGAGTTGGGTGGCTTCTTTTGTCAGGAAGGGGCGTATCCTTCTGACGTTGCTCAGGAGGAATCTGCAGGTTCTGGTTGTTGCTGCGATGTGAGCAGAGAAGTTCAACTGGTCGTCGAGGACAACACCAAGGTTCTTGGCGGTCGGGACGCGGTCACAGCTGCATTCTCGACTGTGATGGAAAGGTCGGTCAGGGGGGCGGATTTGGCCGGCAGGTGGAGCAATTCTGTTTTGCTTAGGTTCAGTTTGAGGTGGTTGGTCGTCATCCAGGCGGAGATGTCGGACAGACAGGCCGAGATCCGTTCAGAGACGTGGATATCTGAGGGAGGGAAGGAGAGGAAGAGTTGAGTATCGTCGGCATAACAATGATACGAGAAGCCATGAAATGTTACCCAGTGATTTAGTGTAGAGGGAGAAGAGAAGGGGTCCTAGGACCGAGCCCTGGGGGACACCCGTCCGCAGGGGGCAGGTGGCCGACAGGGTCCCTCTCTCCATGACACTTGGTAGGAGCGGTCATTGAGGTATTGATGTCGGCGCAGAGCCAGCCACTCTCATTCCTGCGAGGGCCGTGAGGAGGATCTGATGGTTGACTGTATCGAAGGCTACAGATGGATCTAGGAGAGGAGAGGCCTTTCGCTTTTGCTAAGTGAAGTGCCTCTGTGACTGCAATGAGGGCCGTTTCTGTGGAGTGGCCAGTCCGGAAGCCTGACTGATTAGGGTCTAGGACAGAGGTCCGCAACCTTTACTATCAAAAGAGCCACTTTTCCCCCGTCCCACAAAATAAAATGCTCAGGGAGCCGCACAGCCTATTTACCCTTAAAATGAAGATAACGGTGTATAACGTTTTATATATCCCCAAGCATACCCCACATTTAGCATAAACACCTGACAACACCTAGTCTACTTTGAAAAAAGACTACCATGTGTAGACCTACTTTGAAATAAAACCCTGAACTATGCAGCTCTATTAGAGTCCTTCCCTTATTTGTGGAAAATCTATAAAATAAAAAGTACATGGCGGTCAGGTGGCGTAGCGGAGATTGCGCTCGTCACCAACGCAGGAGATGCTGGGTTCGAGCCCAGCTCTCGGCGTTGCTACCAGCTTGGCTGGTCGTTCATACTAATACAATTGGCAGTATTAGGGGGTGGAAAGCTGGTGGGTGGGAATCTGGCGTTGTGGACAGCGACGCCTACAGGTCAGGTCTCGGCGCTTGCTCAGCGGGGCAGGACTTGGTGGAGATAGCGTGCCCTCCCAAGCGTTACACTCCACCAATGAGAGTCCTCGCTGCCAAGTGAAAAGCGCATCACTCGCTTGACGGCGCACGTCTCGGGGGAAGCGTGCGTTCGACATCAGGACACCCTTGTACCGACTCGTGGGAGAACATGCGTACAACAACCAGGTAGGGGAGGGGGGGGAATTGGCACAACGACTAAATTGGGACGGGGAGAAAATCAGAGAAAAATAGGAGAAAGAGAAGGATAAAAAAAAGTACATTTTTCGTTGTTCGCAAATTTCGCACCACATATCAGGCATACAGGTAAGCCTGCATCGTTAGTCGTGAAAGCAAATTAATCTGTCCACGCTGAATTAAACCCTCTATTTTCCTCAGATTTTCCTTTTTTTTATTTATCCATGGTTAGCTTACTGGGGGGTCGGAAACGCAAGATTAGCCACTTGCAGACGGCAGGGAGAGGCACGGGGTGTGACGTACTGTATATTTTAGTTGATGAAATATTTTTGTTGACTAAATATCTTAGTTGATGAAATATGGCACACGGATGGGTACACACAATCACATGAACATGTGCCCAGACACACGGATGGGTACACACAATCACATGAACACGTGCCCAGGCACACAGATGGGTACACACAATCACATGAACACGTGCCCAGGCACATGGATGGGTACACACAATCGCATGAACACGTGCCCAGACACACAGATGGGTACACACAATCACATGAACACGTGCCCAGGCACATGGATGGGTACACACAATCACATGAACACGTGCCCAGACACACAGATGGGTACACATGAACACGTGCCCAGGCACACGGATGGGTACACATGAACACGTGCCCAGGCACATGGATGGGTACACACAATCACATGAACACATGCCCATGCCCACTCACAAATGCAAATCCACATTGAATTTCTTATCTACTTATCAAATTCAGTGATGGTACATAGGATTCAAGTAATGCAAGTTATACAATACATGCTCCTTTTTGTGAGGCTTCTTTAACCTTGAGCCCGACCCCTATTTTCTGATAATCCGCCTAAAAATACATACCTAACTAAATGGAAGATTGCTCCACTTCTACAAGGTCCATTTGCATGTTCTTATGGTATTTAGGGACATCTATGGATCTCAGGGAATGTATTCCCAGTGTCAGAAATATTGTGTCTGTTACTAGGCTTGAGTAAATTGTAATAAACCAAAGGAGAATATCAATTCTATATATATTTTTTTTTTAATCTAAGCAAATAAATAAAGGGAAAATGATTAAACAGAAGGTTTTGTAGATACAGTACTGAATTCTGCCATCCGGACACATGCAATTTGAAATATGATTATAGAATATCAGGCCTATAAATGACCTTATTGTGGTCAAGTCGCACATCTATGGATCGTGCCAAATCTCTTTCCAATGGCAGAGTTCAATCTGGATCTGAATAGATTGCCAAAACTCATATTTCACTAATAACACTTTAACCTATTGGTAAACAAACGTATTGCTGAAAATATACACTTTGACTGCTGTTTTGACAGGGTTAGGGTCTTTACTCTTGGCTACATTTTAAGAAGAAAAACGCAACATTAATTCATACAGTCTGTAGAGATGGATTTGTGGCGTGATGTCATGCTAACTAGCGAGCTGTACCCATCATGCTGTGTGAGTGGCGTAACAGTTAATTCGATCCCCTCTCAATGCACTACACAGCATAGGTGCTGGAAAAAACAAGGAAAATATATATATTAACGGTACACGGAGGCCACGGTTCGGTACGTACCTCGGTATTGGGGTCACGGTTCGGTACGAGTTCGGTACAACAGAAAAAAATTATTTATAATAATTATTATTAATATAATTTTATTTTTTATTTATTTATATATTATATTTATGATAATTATTATAATTCTTATTATTAAATAGAATAATTTTCTATAGGAAAAGTATGTTTCTTTATTTTATTTTATCAGCTGTGCCTGTGAGTCCGGCAATGTATGGGGCTGCGGCACTGCAGATCTTCCCTACTCGAGTCCGGCGGGGGAGAATGTTGGTGTGTTTGTTGGTGCCTTTCTTTCCATTGGTTTCATTTGGTTAACATTATTGGGCGAACAAGAAAAGGAAAGAAAACTAAAATTGTAACGACCCTGCAGCTGTTCCAATGTAAATGTGCCTCGGTGTGCCCGGCCACCTCGCTGTTCTCGCACAGACCTCGCGAGTGCCTGCATGTGCGACTGGTGTGTTTGCGCTGTGAGGCGTATTCTTCATATGGCTGCACGTACCGCACCGTGACGGCCGTAACGTAAATTTGCGGGACGAATACACGTACCGTTACACCCCTAATATATATATATTCTCTCTCTCTCTCTCTCTCTCTCTCTCTCAACACGACGATACAATTCTATCTAATGTTACCAGACGACATCCACACAACATGGGCTACACACAGTGATCATCCATGAGTTAACACTGCTGCTCATCATCACACAGCAACAGCAACAACTATGCATAATGTTAGCCAACTACACAAATACAACACATCTCTCCATGGTCCTGACCAGTGTTGTGCTAGTTACTGAAAAATAGTAACTCAGTTTCTTTACTAGTTACTCGTTTCAAAAGTAACTCCGTTACGTTACTAGTTACTTACACCCAAAAGTAATGCGTTACTGTGAAAAGTAACTATTTAGTTACTTGAAGAAGAAAAAAATTGCTCCCATGCCGATACAGATACTCAAAATCGGTTGATCAACTTGACAGTTTCCATTCACATCACTGAACTCTGCTAAGCAATGTGGTCTAGAATAGATACAAACGCAAATCTGACACAAACACAAATGTCCCGACGTAATAAGAAAAATGCACCGTGCCTAATTGCTCGGGGAGGTTGAGCGCAGGCACGTTTAGGTTCTAGGTTGAAAATAAGTGCTTGAGGAACTCTGTCGCCGGAGCGTTTCATTATAACCGTCTTGCAACGTTGTTTAAGATATCAATCGTGCATTGCAACGTTAGAATAGTTAGGATATCAATTGTGCATGAAAGGACTATATTTATATTGTTTGATTAGTATTGATGAGATTCCCTGGCAGATTTGTAGTCAAAATGCGTTGATCAACTTGAGTTTCCATTCATTTACATTCACATCACTGCACTCACCAGTGTCGAGATGTAACGTTAGTCCAGCAGCCCCTTAAACATTTTCTTTATCTCATTTCCATGTTGTACTGTATATTCTCTCTCCAAGTAGTTTGAAAAAGTTTTCCGTCCCATTTGCTGTGTGTCGCCTGGTATCATTCTACGCGGGTGGCGAGTGGCTTTGGATGAGTCCTGGTAGTTAACGTTAGACTCCAGTATCTTTGAGCCAAAACACAAATTACATAACTAAAACGTTATTTTCTTTTCGCTCGACAAAAGAGAAATATGCGAGTAGCTGAGTGGGCGCTGCCATTATCAGTCAGGATCAGGAATAGTAAACAAAACACGCCCCCAGCATAGCGTTTCCCCGCAGCCAGACAGGATATGAGGATAATAATAATAATAATAATAATAATAATAATAATAATAATCACTACCGCTCGCTATCAATCTACGCCGTATATAACGCAAATAACGCAGTGACGAACCATTCAGTAACGTAAGTAGCGTTACTGAATTTCAAAAGTAATGCGTTAGAGTACTAGTTATCGCCAAAAGTAACTTCGTTACTGTAACGCGTTACTTTGTAACGCGTTAGTCCCAACACTGGTCCTGACTGACCTGAAGACAGGCTACAGACATCTCTCCTGGCCATCATCCTGACCTGGCACTATCGGGCACAGCACCCCTATACATCACCGAGCTCATCACCCGCTACTCAGCACCCAGGTCACTAAGATCCTCCAACCAGGCTCCTCTGTCCCCTGTGTGCTATACTGTACTCTGTGCTTCCCTATCCGTGTGTTGGCCTGCTGTTGTCCTAATCTCTGAATGTACTGTCTTGTCCTGCTGTGCCTTTTTGTATTTTTGTATTTTATAGTATGACATTTTATGCTCTGATTGTACAGCACTTGGTTGGCTCTTGAGTTTTTAAACGTGCTTTATAAATAAATTACTTGACTTTACTATCTCTCCATGGTCCTGACTAACAGGCTGCAGACATCTCTCCATGGTCCTGACTGACCTGAAGACAGGCTGCAGACATCTCTCCATGGTCCTGACTGACCTGAAGACAGGCTGCAGACATCTCTCCATGGTCCTGACTGACCTGAAGACAGGCTGCAGACATCTCTCCATGGTCCTGACTGACCTGAAGGCAGGCTGCAGACATCTCTCCATGGTCCTGACTGACCTGAAGACAGGCTGCAGACATCTCTCCATGGTCCTGACTGACCTGAAGACAGGCTGCAGACATCTCTCCATGGTCCTGACTGACCTGAAGACAGGCTGCAGACATCTCTCCATGGTCCTGACTGACCTGAAGGCAGGCTGCAGACATCTCTCCATGGTCCTGACTGACCTGAAGACAGGCTGCAGACATCTCTCCATGGTCCTGACTGACCTGAAGACAGGCTGCAGACATCTCTCCATGGTCCTGACTGACCTGAAGACAGGCTGCAGACATCTCTCCAGGGTCCTGACTGACCTGAAGACAGGCTACATGGAGCTCTCCATGGTCCTGACTGACCTGAAGACAGGCTACAGGCATCTCTCCATGGTCCTGACTGACCTGAAGACAGGCTACAGACATCTCTCCATGGTCCTGACTGACCTGTCCTGAAAGCAGGCTACAGACATCTCTCCATGGTCCTGAGTCCAGACTGACCTGAAGACAGGCTGCAGGGATCTCTCCACTGTCCTGTTTGCAGATAAATTACTCCGTTTTCAATCCGAATTCATCCCCATTCCCGGCGAGCTAGCATGCCATGGTCTGCACCTATGGATTCCTCATAGTCTCTAGTTTCAAATTATACTGCTAACTTGTGCTAGCTTAAAGCCACAAGGAATAATGTCACTCAATATATCATTGTAAATTCAATGTCTATACCTTGGCAGGATTACCACAGAAACATAATTAGACTGATGAGAATGAAGGAGCCTCTATTTTGTTTTTGTTGTTGGCTCCGATCCTGCTGAGTTCGGCTGATCTGCATTATGGCTCAAAGGAAGCCTTTCCAAACTAAACGGTTTTCATCAACAGAATAACAATGTTCATGGTTACCAGGTGCTGCTTCAAAACAAATCCCATGCCAGAGCTGCCGGGAACAAACGGCAACATCTCCTTTGCAACAGGAAGCAATGGGGTTCATGGGAAATGTGGTCTTATCTTGAGAATTATGCTATCGAGTGTTGCAATTCAGAGGGTCGAATAAGGGCCCTTTTTACATGGAGGTTTATACTTGAGCTAGATTATTATAGATAGATTATTATTATCTGCAGTTCATCCAGTTCATCCTCCTCTTCCATTGGATATTTGCTTTGCCAGAAGAGATCACCTAGTGTACAGAATGGAGCCAGAGGAAAGGTTAATGCAAGTGTACAGACACACAAATACACATGCACACACAAACATACACAGACACACACACGCACACACTGATGGCATTTGGCTTGATGTGATTTGAGGATGCAGGCGTTTGCATACTTCCATCTGTCTTTGCATCTGGCATCGCAGGCATAGAACAGAACAAATGACTTTTCCTCCTCAACCTCAAATGTCATCAACATTTAATATGTAGGCCTGTGTCTCTCAGACTGACCTTATGAAGAGATCAGAGAGAGAGAGCGAGCGAGAGAGAGAGAGATCTCGTCAGGCACCACATTGCATTGGCTCACACTTCATTTGTTTGTGCTGCTCCTGCCAATGTTTGTTTATCCAATGTGGTTGTTTTTCTGACCTTCCAGGCTTTAGAATCTTGGACATCATCTTAGACGGCGTTTGTTTCCATGCCCTTTTTCGTTTCTGCCTCCAGACCCCCACACACACATTCCCAGGCCTTGCCCGTCTTTTCACTGTTCTTTTGTCAACCGACCAACAATGTGTCAAGGCAGTCTCTCTCATGCCTTACTGGAATGCAGATTATTTTATGTGTATTAATTAACTCTGCTTGGTTGCATGTACAGATGCATTTTAGACCGATACTGGTATTGGATACCGGTCCGATATGGGCTAAAATAGGATATCTGAGAGTTTCCCCGATACTGAGACAAATCAAGAACCACGTGAAACATGTCTGAAACCAAAGCAAAGTAATTTCAACAAAGTGTATTCACACCTGAACCATAAACAAAGTGTATTAACTCAAGTCAAGTGGTCCTTTATTAATTCCCTTGGGTAAATCCAAGTGTCATAGCAGCATGGGGTTGGGGGTACGGGTAGTATAGGTAGTAATAGTATTAGAACATACATCAAAGTGCAAGTAGTAATGATAATAGTGATAACAGTTGTAGTAGTAGTGAACAGTAGTGAGTGGCAGGATTCAATCAGACAGTAGTAATGGATAATTGGTCCAAACCGTAGTAATACACTGCAGCAGAGTCTGTGCAGTATTTATTATTAAGAGTCAAATAGTCAGTTCTCAAGTTCACCATCCGTTATCTCTCCATCAATAGACCCATCTCAAACCCTGCCCTCTTTTCTTGATCCTCCAATCACAACTGTCGCTTGCCTCGGACAAACAAAGCTTGTCCGAGGCAAGAGACCGTTGTGATTGGAGGATCAAGAAAAGAGGGCAGGGTTTGAGATGGGTCTATTGGCAGCAGTACGTGCCCATGGTTGTGGAGCCTGATGGCTACTGGCACAAAAGACTGGCCGAGGCACTTTGTGGCAACTGGTCAAACATCTGCAGTAGCTGACTGCACATGTTGAAAGACCTGGCTGCGTCTCTTCAGGAAGAACAGTCTGCTCTGTCCCTTCCTGTAAAGGACCTCTGTATTGTCCAGACTAGTCCAGTCTACTGTTCAGATTTACTCCCAGGAACTTGTAGGTTCTCCACCATCTCCACCTCTTCCCCTCATATGGTGATGGTAAATGGTGCATTCATATAGTGCTTTTATCCAAATCGCTTTACAATTTGTTCCTGACATTTTTACCCATTCACTTACACAGAAGCAACAGTTAGGTGTTAAGTGTCTTTCTCACTTCGACATGCTGCCCAAGAGGAGTGGGACTCGAACCGGGAACCTTCGGATTACCAGACGACTGCTTTACCTCCCAATCCACTGTCGCCCCCCATGGTGGGAGTGGGGGGCCTCCTCTTGCCTCGCCTCGCCTAAATTCCACCACCAGCTCCATGGTCTTGCTGGTGTTGAGTTGGAGGTGGTTGCTTTCGCACCACCCTACCAAGCTCCCCACCAGGGCTCTATACTTGTCCACGTTGTCATCCATAATGTAACTGATGATGGAGGAGTCATCAGAGAACTTCTGTAGGTGGCTCAAGTTGTGGATGAAGTCGGAGGTGGAGAGGATTAACAGAAAGGGTGACCGCACGGTTCCTTGAGGGGAACTGGTGTTGCTCACCAGCACACCTGACTGGCTGCCCTGCAGTCAGACGTACTGTGGTCTGTTCGTTGTCCAGGCCACTCTGTGAGAGTCGCAGGTCATCAACGTGTATTCACACCTGGATAACAGACTCTGTGAGAGTCGCAGGTCATCAAAGTGTATTCACACCTGGATAACAGACTCTGTGAGAGTCGCAGGTCATCAAAGTGTATTCACACCTGGATAAAGACTCTGTGAGAGTCGCAGGTCATCAAAGTGTATTCACACCTGGATAACAGACTCTGTGAGAGTCGCAGGTCATCAAAGTGTATTCACACCTGGATAACGGACTCTGTGAGAGTCGCAGGTCATCAAAGTGTATTCACACCTGGATAAAGACTCTGTGAGAGTCGCAGGTCATCAAAGTGTATTCACACCTGGATAACAGACTCTGTGAGAGTCGTGTTTGTGACAGGTGCATTGGTGGAGCAAAGCAGGCTGTAACAAATATAGCACACCTGTATACTGTGGTCACTTGCTCGTTATAATAATAATGATAATAATATTAACTCATTGACTGCCAGCTATTAGACGGGCCAACCTATGGATCGGGGTTATTTGACGCGCTTCAATGGAACCGGGAGAACCGCTCGACTGGCCCGACCCAGAAAACTGTGCCCGGTGACATTTGACCGTTGCACAGGCCAAGATATAAGGTTTCAAAGGGTGCTCGATACCGCCGTCTAGCTGGATGCGGCCGGTATTGCACTTTGGCTATCTCAGACTCATTCCATATGGTAACACCAAGGTCCCTGGATGAATAATGAATACAAATATTGAATAAAAGAATAAACGATCAAAACCCGAGTTATCTCTGGTCTGGCAGGCAACGCATGTCGAGTTAACCCGACTTATCTCAGGTTTGGCAATTAAAGAGTTAAGCAAGTGATGACGGTCTGCAGGTGCCCTTACTTTTTAGCTTGGTTGCAAAGCTATGTTAATGTAGGTCCTTAAATCGTTTGTTGACATTATACAAATAATCATGTGTTTTCTTTGTCCTGCTCTCTCTCTAGGTGGTGGTGAATGGAGTGGGCCAGGCCAGTGGCGATCAGGATACTGAGGACACAGAGCTAATGGCCATCTACACTAAAGAGAACCAGGGCGCTGAAAAGGTAAATCAGTCATCTACACTAAAGAGAACCATGGCTCTGAGAAGGTAAATCACAGTCATCTACACTAAAGAGAACCATGGCTCTGAGAAGGTAAATCACAGTCATCTACACTAAAGAGAACCATGGCGCTGAGAAGGTGAATTACAGTCAGAAACACCTCCTTCACAGAGTACAATAAACCTACAGGAACACTGGTTCAAATGACCGTATTGTCTCATTGTACAGTTTAAGACATACAATAGACAGAGTAGACTATACCTATTTAATTGGCAGTAGTAGCCTGAAATCTAGTGAAGTGGAAGGTGGCCGGTTAGAATCCACAGCCTGGCAAGGAACGAGTGGATGATAAACGCTCTCCCCTCCCTCAGCAACTACTGCCAAAATTCCATTGAGCAAGGCACCTAACCCCCCAGTTGCTCCAATAGAGCTGCTCTGTAGCCAACAGCGTTCAGACCATGGTTGTTCTGTGCAGCAACTGTATAAGCGTGTAGCGTATGTGCTTAGCAAATGTCCCCTATTAACACTTTGAGTGCCAGCGACGTGTTATGTCGTTATTTCATGCCCCCCGTTGAGTGCCGACGACGCTAATAGTATTTTTTTTTTATTAGCGATCTGAATTCATATTTCATCAACCGAGTCTCCCGTTGGTACAGCAGCCCCTCTAGGAGCTCCGATGGGAAAATACCGCCCCCTATCGTCTATCCCTGTGTAACTGCAGGCCATTCGATTAGACTGGTGGATGTGTGGGGGGGGGGGGGGGGGGGGGCTACTGGCTCCACTATGCTGGCGAGCCGTCTGATGAAGAGGGAAGTGATCGCGAGATGGAAAGCAGCCTGGAATATATATTATCAATATTTGGAATGGCGATCAGGAATTGGAATACTCTTTTTGGAGAACATCTGATCTAAGGTAAGGAATGTTACCAGTCTTGGGGTAATCGGAGCTGTTTTCACTGAGATAACTGCGTGTCCCGTATGTGTATATGTGTGTGTGCTGTTGAGGAAATAAGAGAATCGATTTCTCAGCTCGCTTCTATAGCGTGCATAAGTACACATATACTATCGATAATCTAGCGTTTATTTGAAACGATTCATAAATAGGCCGACAAATGACAACGTGTCTAGTGTATTCGAGAATATTCCAATAAATGCCGTTTATGACGGAATCTTTATATTTTCCTGAAATTTTTTAGAAAACTATAGCTTTTCGAAATGCTATAAAAAGGATATGAACAGATTTATAAAAGAAAACAATCCGTTTCGACAATGTTGACTGCAAACAAGTCATTGATAAGCGACGGGCAGATTAGACACATAGCCATAATTGAAAACATAGATTATACATTTTTAACGCTATCATTGAAGTGGGTGGTGGCATTCAACAGGGGTAAATAGGAAACGGAGGCCGGCACTGAAAGTGTTAAGATAAAGGTACAGGAGCAAGCTGTGTTTAACATGGTAAAACGTGGTTGAATGCCGGCACCCACTTCAATGATAGCGTTGTGAACGCATAATCGGTCTTAAATTATGGCTATGTGTCTAATCTGCCCGTTGTTTATCAATGACTTGTTTGCAGTCAACATTGTCGAAACGGATTGTTTTTTAATCGCTTCATTTCCGTTTTATAGCATTTTGAAAAGCCCTCGTTTTCAAGGAAAATATAAAGATTACGTGATAATCGGCATAATCGGTAACCAATCACACATAGGCTCAGGTTAAATAATGTAGCCAATCACATCATTCACATGATCCCGCAGCGTGTATATTTTCCCCAACGCAGTTTCACTTCCGCGTTCGGTTTGCTGCGTTCTGAATCTCCGCGCGCCGATCCTTTGTAGCGAGGTAGTTAATCATATTGGATGCCTTCATTTGAACAATTAATTTGCACTATATGAAATGAGTGGGGTTCGCTGTAGTAGCTAGTGGGTGTATTGTATGAAATCAGAACCTGGACAGCACCGTTTGCGTGCACCGTTTGTGTGCAAGCAAAAAAGAAAAAGGAAAAATGTTGCGCGCTCTGCGCAAGTCTCATCACATCTATAGCCTACCCTGATGTCCAGCTCACCCGCCGCCTATGCCCCCCCCCCCCCCCCCCCCCCCATCATCAGTCTAAACTAATGGAGTGCAGTACCACAGGGAGAGATGATAGGGGGCGGTATCTTCCCAATTGAGCTCAGAGAGACTCTGCAACACTAGCGTGAGGCTCGATTGACAAAGAAACGCTATATAGCGTTGCCGGCACTCAACTGGCGGCATGAACTAACGACAAAATGCGTTGCTGGCACTCAAAGTGTTAAGCCACAGTGCAAGCTGACATGCTGGCTAAGCCACTGATGAAAGGGATTGATACTGGATCAGGTGGTTCATAAACCTTACACATACAGGCTTTCCAACCCCACCCCTGTTCTCTTCATCCCTTTGTCAGTTATTCTCTCCCTCCCTTCCTTTCATCAGTCTTGTTCACTCTGTCACAGTGACTCTGCACCTTTCTCCATGTGAGAGTGAGGTAACGGAAGCTGGGGGGAGTCTCATATATCTCTTTTTCTCTCATCACGTGTCTGTCACTCATTCTCTTTCTATAGTAGTCATTGTTATAAATCTTTTTCACACACTTCCTCTCTCTTAACCTCTTAAGCCCGGAGCCCTATTTTCTGAAAATCCGCCTAAAATACATACGTAAATGGAATATTGCTCCACTTCTACAAGGTTCATTTGCATGTTCTTGGTATCTAGGCACATCTATGGACCTCAGTGAATGTATTCCCAGTGTCAGAAATATTGTGTCTATTACTAGGCTTGCTTAAATTGTGATGAAACAAAGGAGAATTTGAATTATGATTTCTTTGCATCTTTGACAGTGAATAACACCATGCTAAAAATGACCAGACATAAGAAACTTCTTTTTTATTTTTTATTTTTATTTTTTAATCTTTTTCTCCCTTTTTCTGTTTTTCTCCCATCCCAATGTTAGTCGTTATGCCAATTCCCAATCCCCTTCCTGGTCGTTGCGCACTTACCCGCCCCTACCGTCGGTCTGGGAGGGCGGAGACTATTACATGCTTCCTCCGACACATGTGTAGCCAGGCCACCGCTTCTTTTCACCTGGCAGCGCGGACTCTCACTGGGGGAGTGTAACGTGTGGAAGAATCACACTACCTCCTCCAGATCCTTCCCTCGCTGTGCAGGCGCCCCGACCGAACTGTAGGAGTCGCTGTTTACAACGACCAGGACCCACCCACCGGCTTTCCCACCCACTGACACTGCCAATTGTGTCAGTATGGACGGCCGACCAAGCCGGAGGCACCGCGGCAGCTGGATTCGATCCCACTGGCTCCTAAAACACACCAGCCCATTTCAAATGGGATGCAATAGCTCTGCATGGCAGTAGAGGGCGGTGTTGACCGTCTGCCAGCTCAGACAGGGGCTGAAGGGTATACCAGAGGCTGCAGCTATGCATTATGAATAGATATAGCGAATAAACAAAATAACAATCCCAAAAACGACTTAACTCGTTTCTGGCGCTGAACGCATGGCGGGCAATAACGTGTTACCTGTGAAACGACTCCACCACGTCGTAACAGACCAGCAACCACCCCATGTGCCGGAGGACGACAATGTTAGAAATAGGTAACCCTCTTACCTGCACCTTGTGGTGAGGATTAAAGCTGATTTGTTTCAAGACCCTGCTTGCTTTCGGTTAGCTCGGAACCCAACCAGAGCTGCGTCCACGGGACTCTGTAAGCAAGCTAATAGCTTTGCATCCACTACACTACTGGCACGTCTTTCATACAGAACTCTGAACCATCTGTTTTAATAGTTTGAAGTTCAAGTTTTGTCACATATAAGGTACATGTACATTACAGTGAAATGCTTGGTTCTGTATGAGCCCCCTGAGATTGTGCTTCATACAGTAAAAACAAAAGGTTAAAATAATAAAGGCCAAACACTATACAGAATATACAATATACAAACTAAAGTACAACCTAAAGTACAAATGTAAACAATGAAGTACAAAATGCAAACTTTTTAAAATGCAATAATGAGGTAGGGGTGTAGTGTTAACCACATAACGTGCACCGGCGGGACGTATACGCGCTCACGAGCACTTGCGCGCAAGTCACGGCACTTTGCGAGCGTCTAGCGGCTCGGGTCTGCATTCTTCGCCAAACATATAATATACTGTTCGAAAGATCGATTGCCACTTCACTCGACCAAATCCGTGCCTCGGTTCTCGAGTTACATGGCGATATGTCAGGCGATCGTCTTTTTACGCGCCATCCGCTGATGGTGAAAAGGATTGGTCAGCGCTGTAGCCAACGAGTGTACGTTTCCAACGATACCCCACGTGAGAGGGTGCGAATAAGGGAACTAGGTGAAAGTTGACGGGGGAAAACCAGAAGTGATTCAGACTTCAGAACACAGGAAGTGGATTTTGGAAAGCTTTTTTTTTGTCATCGGTTTTACTCTGACGTCTCTCGAAGACCCATTTATGAACAGATTTTTATACCTCTATGCTGGAATATGGAATCTTGCGACCACTACAGAAAAATGTGAGTCAAGTTCAGACCTAAAAGTGATTTTCCTTTTTTGCATTATTAACTTCGGAATGTTATCTTTCAAAAGAGACCAGGCACATGCATGTGCTATACGTATAAAGCTAAGCTTTGCAAAAAAAGTATGCAGTCCTCAAGTTCAAGTTAAAAAATTGTCACTTCTCTGGGTGCCTGTTAACTCATTGACTGCCACGCTGTTTTTCCATCTGTACTCCCTGGCACCAATGTTTTTGACCATTTTCAGAATGTTTGCAGACGCATCCCATATAATCTCATCCCATATAATCTCATCTCATCTCATCCAATCACATCCCATTGCATCTAATCTCATCCCATTGCATCTAATCTCATCTGATGTTGTGAAGATTCCTAATGGGAGCAGAGCTTACTGGGGTTCTGAGGGAAGAGAGTGCAGCTCTTGCAGTGGATGATCTCCTTGATGATGGGCATGCCAGGGGGCACAGGAGGAGGGGGCATCAGGCTGATGCCAGCCATCATGGGGTTGATGGGCCCAAGAAGGCCCAAGAAGGCCCATGCTGGGGTCAAAACCTTGAACACATAAGGAATCTGGACAAGAGAGGGGGTGGGGGTCAGAGTGGAGAAGAAGGTAGGAAAAGAGAGAAGGAGAAGAGTGTTACAGTGAGAACATTACAAAGCAAGGATTCAAGCGAGAGCCAGGAAGAGAGAAATTCAAGGAGAGAGATACAGAGAGACAGCGAGAGACAGAGATGAGAAAAAATGAAGCATTACTAATCTGGTGGGAAAGAGAGAGGGAGAGGGAGAGAGAGACAGAGGAGGGAGAGAGAGAGAATAGAGCCTCTCAAAGTGCGAGCGAGGACAGAGAGGAAAGGAAAAGATCTGTGACAAAACTAAACCGCTTGGTCATGTGAAGAGTTCAGTGTAGATGAGAAGCAAGGGAGAATAAAGACAGCAGTAACCAAACTGTATGCCGCTATGCCGCTAGGAAATCAACATGAGAGTGATATATACTGTATAGTCACTAGTCAAGGCTACTGTATTACTAGTATTACTGTCCTATAAGGTCGTATTGTCTTTGTACTATGTGTACTATGTGTGCCAGTGTGTACTGTGACACATATCCTGACACATTTCTCCTCCATGTTGGGCGAGACAACGGTTGCTATGTGTTGATAAATTATGTGAGAAATACCACGTCAATGTTTTAATACTGGATGTTGTAAACATGTCACAGTGGAGCAGGCTGTCTCTGCACCACTGTAACCAACACATTTTTTTTTTTTTTTTTTTTAAGTGTTAAAGGTTTTTATAACACCATTGTAGTGATTGTAATGGTACATAATTCACCCACGGAACTATTGTTAGGAACATTCTAGAACATTAGGTCCGCCCGAACATTCTGGAACGTTCGTGATGATGTCATAGTAGGCCGCTGGACCATTGGTGATGATGTCATAGTAGACCCTTCTAGAACCTCTAACAGTCCTATTTAAGCAGTGGCAGTTCCTCCCGTCTCTCAGCACTACACTGGTGACCTTGACGTGGACATTAGGCTGAAGAGCAGCTCAATCTGTCGCATTCAGCTGACGTCGGAACATTAAATCAAAATGCCTGGACCAGCAGCAAGTGCACGTGGCCGCAAGGCCGTGGCCCGCCGGGGGGCGGCCGGCTCCACAGTCAGACAGAGGAAAGCGACGAGCAGCGGCACCCCCAGCGCTGGCAGGACCACGGCGTCGGCAGGGACGGGAGGCATGTGGCGCTTCTACACGGAGGATTCACCGGGACTCAAAGTCAGTCCAGTTCTGGTGCTGGTTATGAGTCTACTCTTCATTGCCTCCGTCTTCATGCTTCATGTCTGGGCGAAGTACACCCGCTCCTAAATTGCTCCTAAATTATGACCCCCCCCCCAGTCCCCCACATCCAGGACTTCTCAGTGCACCTAGCGGGTAAGCGGGTCTTTTCAAAGGTGGACCTGGTACGTGGTTACCACCAGGTGCCGCCCGGTACACCCCTCTGCCTCCCACGGAGTCACCGGCGACCTCACCGATGTCAGTGCCCCCGGGTGTCGGGGACGCTTGTATGCTTTCTACAACGGAGTTCGGCAATTCATTTCTGGTCATGTGACATGTACGCCCAATCGTGGGACCGCAAGTGTCTACACTGGTTAAGCCAGATCATTCTGGAACGTTTGTGATGATGTCATAGTAGAACATGCTGGACTGTTGGTGATGATGTCATAGTAGAACCTTCTAGAACCTCTAACAGTCCTATTTAAGCGGTGGCAGGATTCTGTTTAGCTTTCTAGTAATGTATTGTATCTTGTAGTTGTGCTGATGAATATTAAAGGAGTTACCTTCGACTTCAGGACATCGCCTCAGACTCCCGTCTCTCAGCACTACACCACACCCTTAAAGGCTTTATAACACAGTACCCTTAAAGGTTTTATAACACAGTACCCTTAAAGGTTTTATAACGCAGTACCCTTAAAGGCTTTATAACACAGTACCCTTAAAGGTTTTATAACACCGTACCCTTAATGGTTTTATAACACCATACCCTTTTTTTTTTTTTTTTTTTAAGTCTATAATAATATTTTAACCGTATACAGTGTATATCCAGCGAAATTAACAATTATACAAATGCTTATATAGGACATACCCCTAATACCTATTTTCTAAAACCCTACACAAATTGACAATGGTGGGCGGCTAGGTGGTGTAGTGGGCAAGGCACTCGCCACCAGTGTGGAGACGCTAGGATTCGCGTGTTCGAATCCAGCTCTCCACATTGTTTTTCAGTTTGGCTGGTCGTCCGCAGTAATACACATTGGCCGTATTACGGGGAGGGAAAACTGAAGGGTGGGGATCGAACGTTGTGAACAAGCGACTCCTACAAGTCGGTTGGTGCGCCTGCGCAGTAGAATCAGGAAGTGTCGGGGGCAGCGTGAGCCTCCCACGCGTTACTCCTCGACACTGAGAGATCGAGCTGCGCAGGTGAAAAGATGCGACTGCTGTTACCTCAAGTACCGGAGGGGACTTGTGCTATGTATGACTTAGTCCACATTGCAGCCGGCTTGTGGGAGGCAAGAAACAGCGTTCGTGACAGGGGAGGGTTGAATTGGATGATACGAAATTGGGATGGGAGAAAATATGGAAAAATGGGAGAAAAAGTGGATCAAAAAAAAAAAAATTGACAATGGTATTTGCCCCAATCTGACTTATATTCTTGACAATATACTTATTGAGGATATATTATTCTCAAATGTCTCATAGTTCTTGAAGAGATGGAAAATTATATTTGTGGCACTTTCTTATCCCGTCATGAAGCAGAATATATATCTATTTCAAACAAACCTTTTACAGCCACAACATACAGCAAATATCATTGCAAACTCATGTTTACTTGTCTAGCGTTAGTCCTTTTATTGAGAGCTCAAGAGCTCCATCAATCAATCAACTACAGAATGAAAATGTCTTAGCTAAGCAGTTTTGACCATATACTGTAGTATTATTTTATTTACTAGCTGCTTTTCAGCATGGTGGAGAGAAGGGGGGTTAGAGTGTCTAATTCTACCAGTACTAGCAGGGGACGGAGAGCGAGTGGGGGGGGGGGGGACAAAGAGAGAGAGAGACAGAGATAGATACAAGAGGAATAGAGAGAGAGACAGAGAGGGGGACAGAGAGAGATAAAGAACGAGAGAGAGAGAGAGAGAGAGAGAGAGAGAGAGAGATGAGAAAAAATGAAGCATTACTAATCTGGTGGGAAAGAGAGAGGGAGAGGGAGAGAGAGACAGAGGAGGGAGAGAGAGAGAATAGAGCCTCTCAAAGTGCGAGCGAGGACAGAGAGGAAAGGAAAAGATCTGTGACAAAACTAAACCGCTTGGTCATGTGAAGAGTTCAGTGTAGATGAGAAGCAAGGGAGAATAAAGACAGCAGCAACCAAACTGTATGCCGCTATGCCGCTAGGAAATCAACATGAGAGTGATATATACTGTATAGTCACTAGTCAAGGCTACTGTATTACTAGTATTACTGTCCTATAAGGTCGTATTGTCTTTGTACTATGTGTACTATGTGTGCCAGTGTGTACTGTGACACATATCCTGACACATTTCTCCTCCATGTTGGGCGAGACAACGGTTGCTATGTGTTGATAAATTATGTGAGAAATACCACGTCAATGTTTTAATACTGGATGTTGTAAACATGTCACAGTGGAGCAGGCTGTCTCTGCACCACTGTAACCAACACAATTTTTTTTTTTTTTTTTTTTTTAAGTGTTAAAGGTTTTTATAACACCATTGTAGTGATTGTAATGGTACATAATTCACCCACGGAACTATTGTTAGGAACATTCTAGAACATTAGGTCCGCCCGAACATTCTGGAACGTTCGTGATGATGTCATAGTAGGCCGCTGGACCATTGGTGATGATGTCATAGTAGACCCTTCTAGAACCTCTAACAGTCCTATTTAAGCAGTGGCAGTTCCTCCCGTCTCTCAGCACTACACTGGTGACCTTGACGTGGACATTAGGCTGAAGAGCAGCTCAATCTGTCGCATTCAGCTGACGTCGGAACATTAAATCAAAATGCCTGGACCAGCAGCAAGTGCACGTGGCCGCAAGGCCGTGGCCCGCCGGGGGGCGGCCGGCTCCACAGTCAGACAGAGGAAAGCGACGAGCAGCGGCACCCGCAGCGCTGGCAGGACCACGGCGTCGGCAGGGACGGGAGGCATGTGGCGCTTCTACACGGAGGATTCACCGGGACTCAAAGTCAGTCCAGTTCTGGTGCTGGTTATGAGTCTACTCTTCATTGCCTCCGTCTTCATGCTTCATATCTGGGCGAAGTACACCCGCTCCTAAATTGCTCCTAAATTATGACCCCCCCCCCAGTCCCCCACATCCAGGACTTCTCAGTGCACCTAGCGGGTAAGCGGGTCTTTTCAAAGGTGGACCTGGTACGTGGTTACCACCAGGTGCCGCCCGGTACACCCCTCTGCCTCCCACGGAGTCACCGGCGACCTCACCGATGTCAGTGCCCCCGGGTGTCGGGGACGCTTGTATGCTTTCTACAACGGAGTTCGGCAATTCATTTCTGGTCATGTGACATGTACGCCCAATCGTGGGACCGCAAGTGTCTACACTGGTTAAGCCAGATCATTCTGGAACGTTTGTGATGATGTCATAGTAGAACATGCTGGACTGTTGGTGATGATGTCATAGTAGAATCTTCTAGAACCTCTAACAGTCCTATTTAAGCGGTGGCAGGATTCTGTTTAGCTTTCTAGTAATGTATTGTATCTTGTAGTTGTGCTGATGAATATTAAAGGAGTTACCTTCGACTTCAGGACATCGCCTCAGACTCCCGTCTCTCAGCACTACACCACACCCTTAAAGGCTTTATAACACAGTACCCTTAAAGGTTTTATAACACAGTACCCTTAAAGGTTTTATAACGCAGTACCCTTAAAGGCTTTATAACACAGTACCCTTAAAGGTTTTATAACACCGTACCCTTAATGGTTTTATAACACCATACCCTTTTTTTTTTTTTTTTTTTTTTAAAGTCTATAATAATATTTTAACCGTATACAGTGTATATCCAGCGAAATTAACAATTATACAAATGCTTATATAGGACATACCCCTAATACCTATTTTCTAAAACCCTACACAAATTGACAATGGTATTTGCCCCAATCTGACTTATATTCTTGACAATATACTTATTGAGGATATATTATTCTCAAATGTCTCATAGTTCTTGAAGAGATGGAAAATTATATTTGTGGCACTTTCTTATCCCGTCATGAAGCAGAATATATATCTATTTCAAACAAACCTTTTACAGCCACAACATACAGCAAATATCATTGCAAACTCATGTTTACTTGTCTAGCGTTAGTCCTTTTATTGAGAGCTCAAGAGCTCCATCAATCAATCAACTACAGAATGAAAATGTCTTAGCTAAGCAGTTTTGACCATATACTGTAGTATTATTTTATTTACTAGCTGCTTTTCAGCATGGTGGAGAGAAGGGGGGTTAGAGTGTCTAATTCTACCAGTACTAGCAGGGGACGGAGAGCGAGTGGGGGGGGGGGGGGGACAAAGAGAGAGAGAGACAGAGATAGATACAAGAGGAATAGAGAGAGAGACAGAGAGGGGGACAGAGAGAGATAAAGAACGAGAGAGAGAGAGAGAGAGAGAGATGAGAAAAAATGAAGCATTACTAATCTGGTGGGAAAGAGAGAGGGAGAGGGAGAGAGAGACAGAGGAGGGAGAGAGAGAGAATAGAGCCTCTCAAAGTGCGAGCGAGGACAGAGAGGAAAGGAAAAGATCTGTGACAAAACTAAACCGCTTGGTCATGTGAAGAGTTCAGTGTAGATGAGAAGCAAGGGAGAATAAAGACAGCAGCAACCAAACTGTATGCCGCTATGCCGCTAGGAAATCAACATGAGAGTGATATATACTGTATAGTCACTAGTCAAGGCTACTGTATTACTAGTATTACTGTCCTATAAGGTCGTATTGTCTTTGTACTATGTGTACTATGTGTGCCAGTGTGTACTGTGACACATATCCTGACACATTTCTCCTCCATGTTGGGCGAGACAACGGTTGCTATGTGTTGATAAATTATGTGAGAAATACCACGTCAATGTTTTAATACTGGATGTTGTAAACATGTCACAGTGGAGCAGGCTGTCTCTGCACCACTGTAACCAACACAATTTTTATTTTTTTTTTTTTTTAAGTGTTAAAGGTTTTTATAACACCATTGTAGTGATTGTAATGGTACATAATTCACCCACGGAACTATTGTTAGGAACATTCTAGAACATTAGGTCCGCCCGAACATTCTGGAACGTTCGTGATGATGTCATAGTAGGCCGCTGGACCATTGGTGATGATGTCATAGTAGACCCTTCTAGAACCTCTAACAGTCCTATTTAAGCAGTGGCAGTTCCTCCCGTCTCTCAGCACTACACTGGTGACCTTGACGTGGACATTAGGCTGAAGAGCAGCTCAATCTGTCGCATTCAGCTGACGTCGGAACATTAAATCAAAATGCCTGGACCAGCAGCAAGTGCACGTGGCCGCAAGGCCGTGGCCCGCCGGGGGGCGGCCGGCTCCACAGTCAGACAGAGGAAAGCGACGAGCAGCGGCACCCGCAGCGCTGGCAGGACCACGGCGTCGGCAGGGACGGGAGGCATGTGGCGCTTCTACACGGAGGATTCACCGGGACTCAAAGTCAGTCCAGTTCTGGTGCTGGTTATGAGTCTACTCTTCATTGCCTCCGTCTTCATGCTTCATATCTGGGCGAAGTACACCCGCTCCTAAATTGCTCCTAAATTATGACCCCCCCCCCAGTCCCCCACATCCAGGACTTCTCAGTGCACCTAGCGGGTAAGCGGGTCTTTTCAAAGGTGGACCTGGTACGTGGTTACCACCAGGTGCCGCCCGGTACACCCCTCTGCCTCCCACGGAGTCACCGGCGACCTCACCGATGTCAGTGCCCCCGGGTGTCGGGGACGCTTGTATGCTTTCTACAACGGAGTTCGGCAATTCATTTCTGGTCATGTGACATGTACGCCCAATCGTGGGACCGCAAGTGTCTACACTGGTTAAGCCAGATCATTCTGGAACGTTTGTGATGATGTCATAGTAGAACATGCTGGACTGTTGGTGATGATGTCATAGTAGAACCTTCTAGAACCTCTAACAGTCCTATTTAAGCGGTGGCAGGATTCTGTTTAGCTTTCTAGTAATGTATTGTATCTTGTAGTTGTGCTGATGAATATTAAAGGAGTTACCTTCGACTTCAGGACATCGCCTCAGACTCCCGTCTCTCAGCACTACACCACACCCTTAAAGGCTTTATAACACAGTACCCTTAAAGGTTTTATAACACAGGGCGGCTAGGTGGTGTAGTGGGCAAGGCACTCGCCACCAGTGTGGAGACGCTAGGATTCGCGTGTTCGAATCCAGCTCTCCACATTGTTTTCAGTTTAGCTGGTCGTCCGCAGTAATACACATTGGCCGTATTACGGGGAGGGAAACTGAAGGGTGGGGATCGGGCGTTGTGAACAAGCGACTCCTACAAGTCGGTTGGTGCGCCTGCGCAGTAGAATCAGGAAGTGTCGGGGGCAGCGTGAGCCTCCCACGCGTTACTCCTCGACACTGAGAGATCGAGCTGCGCAGGTGAAAAGATGCGACTGCTGTTACCTCAAGTACCGGAGGGGACTTGTGCTATGTATGACTTAGTCCACATTGCAGCCGGCTTGTGGGAGGCAAGAAACAGCGTTTGTGACAGGGGAGGGTTGAATTGGATGATACGAAATTGGGATGGGAGAAAATATAGAAAAATGGGAGAAAAAGTGGATAAAAAAAAAAAAAAGGTTTTTAACACAGTACCCTTAAAGGTTTTATAACGCAGTACCCTTAAAGGCTTTATAACACAGTACCCTTAAAGGTTTTATAAC
>NC_140165.1:127798249-127829162 GCF_963971535.1 Notolepis coatsorum | reverse complement strand
GCTTTCTAGTAATGTATTGTATCTTGTAGTTGTGCTGATGAATATTAAAGGAGTTACCTTCGACTTCAGGACATCGCCTCAGACTCCCGTCTCTCAGCACTACACCACACCCTTAAAGGCTTTATAACACAGTACCCCTTAAAGGTTTTATAACACAGTACCCTTAAAGGTTTTATAACGCAGTACCCTTAAAGGCTTTATAACACAGTACCCTTAAAGGTTTTATAACACCGTACCCTTAATGGTTTTATAACACCATACCCTTTTTTTTTTTTTTTTTTTTTTAAAGTCTATAATAATATTTTAACCGTATACAGTGTATATCCAGCGAAATTAACAATTATACAAATGCTTATATAGGGACATACCCCTAATACCTATTTTCTAAAACCCTACACAAATTGACAATGGTATTTGCCCCAATCTGACTTATATTCTTGACAATATACTTATTGAGGATATATTATTCTCAAATGTCTCATAGTTCTTGAAGAGATGGAAAATTATATTTGTGGCACTTTCTTATCCCGTCATGAAGCAGAATATATATCTATTTCAAACAAACCTTTTACAGCCACAACATACAGCAAATATCATTGCAAACTCATGTTTACTTGTCTAGCGTTAGTCCTTTTATTGAGAGCTCAAGAGCTCCATCAATCAATCAACTACAGAATGAAAATGTCTTAGCTAAGCAGTTTTGACCATATACTGTAGTATTATTTTATTTACTAGCTGCTTTTCAGCATGGTGGAGAGAAGGGGGGTTAGAGTGTCTAATTCTACCAGTACTAGCAGGGGACGGAGAGCGAGTGGGGGGGGGGGGGACAAAGAGAGAGAGAGACAGAGATAGATACAAGAGGAATAGAGAGAGAGACAGAGAGGGGGACAGAGAGAGATAAAGAACGAGAGAGAGAGAGAGAGAGAGAGAGAGAGAGAGAGAGATGAGAAAAAATGAAGCATTACTAATCTGGTGGGAAAGAGAGAGGGAGAGGGAGGAGGAGAGACAGAGGAGGGAGAGAGAGAGAATAGAGCCTCTCAAAGTTGCGAGCGAGGACAGAGAGGAAAGGAAAAGATCTGTGACAAAACTAAACCGCTTGGGTCATGTGAAGAGTTCAGTGTAGATGAGAAGCAAGGGAGAATAAAGACAGCAGCAACCAAACTGTATGCCGCTAGGGAAATCAACATGAGAGTGATATATACTGTATAGTCACTAGTCAAGGCTACTGTATTACTAGTATTACTGTCCTATAAGGTCGTATTGTCTTTGTACTATGTGTACTATGTGTGCCAGTGTGTACTGTGACACATATCCTGACACATTTCTCCTCCATGTTGGGCGAGACAACGGTTGCTATGTGTTGATAAATTATGTGAGAAAATACCACGTCAATGTTTTTAATACTGGATGTTGTAAACATGTCACAGTGGAGCAGCTGTCTCTGCACCACTGTAACCAACACAATTTTTTTTTTTTTTTTTTTTTAAGTGTTAAAGGTTTTATAACACCATTGTAGTGATTGTAATGGTACATAATTCACCCACGGAACTATTGTTAGGAACATTCTAGAACATTAGGTCCGCCCGAACATTCTGAACGTTCGTGATGATGTCATAGTAGGCCGCTGGAACCATTGGTGATGATGTCATAGTAGACCCTTCTAGAACCTCTAACAGTCCCTATTTAAGCAGTGGCAGTTCCTCCCGTCTCTCAGCACTACACTGGTGACCTTGACGTGGACATTAGGCTGAAGAGCAGCTCAATCTGTCGCATTCAGCTGACGTCGGAACATTAAATCAAAATGCCTGGACAGCAGCAAGTGCACGTGGCCGCAAGGCCGTGGCCCGCGCGGGGGCGGGCCCGGCTCCACAGTCAGACAGAGGAAAGCGACGAGCAGCGGCACCCCGCAGCGCTGGCAGGACCACGGCGTCGGCAGGGACGGGGAGGCATGTGGCGCTTCTACACGGAGGATTCACCGGGACTCAAAGTCAGTCCAGTTCTGGTGCTGGTTATGAGTCTACTCTTCATTGCCTCCGTCTTCATGCTTCATGTCTGGGCGAAGTACACCCGCTCCTAAATTGCTCCTAAAATTATGACCCCCCCCCCCCAGTCCCCCACATCCAGGACTTCTCAGTGCACCTAGCGGGGTAGAGCGGGTCTTTTCAAAGGTGGACCTGGTACGTGGTTACCACCAGGTGCCGCCCGGTACACCCCCTCTGCCTCCCACGGAGTCACCGGCGACCTCACCGATGTCAGTGCCCCCGGGTGTCGGGGACGCTTGTATGCTTTCTACAACGGAGTTCGGCAATTCATTTCTGGTCATGTGACATGTACGCCCAATCGTGGGACCGCAAGTGTCTACACTGGTTAAGCCAGATCATTCTGGAACGTTTGTGATGATGTCATAGTAGAACATGCTGGACTGTTGGTGATGATGTCATAGTAGAACCTTCTAGAACCTCTAACAGTCCTATTTAAGCGGTGGCAGGATTCTGTTTAGCTTTCTAGTAATGTATTGTATCTTGTAGTTGTGCTGATGAATATTAAAGGAGTTACCTTCGACTTCAGGACATCGCCTCAGACTCCCGTCTCTCAGCACTACACCACACCCTTAAAGGCTTTATAACACAGTACCCTTAAAGGTTTTATAACACAGTACCCTTAAAGGTTTTATAACGCAGTACCCTTAAAGGCTTTATAACACAGTACCCTTAAAGGTTTTATTAACACCGTACCCTTAATGGTTTTATAACACCATACCCTTTTTTTTTTTTTTTTTTTTTTAAAGTCTATAATAATATTTTAACCGTATACAGTGTATATCCAGCGAAATTAACAATTATACAAATGCTTATATAGGACATACCCCCTAATACCTATTTTCTAAAACCCTACACAAATTGACAATGGTATTTGCCCCAATCTGACTTATATTCTTGACAATATACTTATTGAGGATATATTATTCTCAAATGTCTCATAGTTCTTGAAGAGATGGAAAATTATATTTGTGGCACTTTCTTATCCCGTCATGAAGCAGAATATATATCTATTTCAAACAAACCTTTTACAGCCACAACATACAGCAAATATCATTGCAAACTCATGTTTACTTGTCTAGCGTTAGTCCTTTTATTGAGAGCTCAAGAGCTCCATCAATCAATCAACTACAGAATGAAAATGTCTTAGCTAAGCAGTTTTGACCATATACTGTAGTATTATTTTATTTACTAGCTGCTTTTCAGCATGGTGGAGAGAAGGGGGGTTAGAGTGTCTAATTCTACCAGTACTAGCAGGGGACGGAGAGCGAGTGGGGGGGGGGGGGGGGGGGGGGACAGAGAGAGAGAGAGAGAGAGAGAGAGAGAGAGAGAGGAGAGAGAGAGAGAGAGAGAGAGAGAGGAGAGAGAGGAGAGAGAGAGAGAGAGAGAGAGAGAGAGAGAGAGAGAGAGAGAGAGAGAGAGAGAGAGAGAGAGAGAGAGAGAGAGAGAGAGAGAGAGAGAGAGAGAAGAGAGAGAGAGAGACTAGCTGAATAGATACAGTAGAGGGAGAGGAAGGATGGGCTGCTCAACGTTTTACAGTAGAACATGTTACTGTCTTCATCACCAAGCAATAAGAAGGGACTGGAACAGAAATACGAGCCATCAGCCAAAATGCTGTCTCTGTCTCTGTCTCTGCTCTGTCTCTGCTCTGTCTCTGCTCTGTCTCTGCTCTGTCTCTGTCTCTGCTCTGTCTCTGCTCTGTCTCTGCTATGTCTCTGCTATGTCTCCGCTATGTCTCTGCTCTGTCTCTGCTCTGTCTCTGTCTCTGCTCTGTCAAATTCAAATAGGCTTTATTGGCATGAAATATTAACATACTTATTGCCAAAGCAAGTTTAACATACAAACAATAACATATATATTAAGCAATAAAATATCATAATATTAGTAATAACAGTAAAGACAATCAACAAGAAACATATTAATTTACAAAATAGTCACTCAATCGGGTAGTCATTTTTCAAGTGTGGCCACTCAGATACATTTACAGAGCTTGTTCTCTTATTGTGTGACAACCATCTACATATTTTGCAGCTAGTGCTGTACACTGACTTTTCTCCCCACACATGTATAGCAGCTTTTGGTGATCAGGGAGATGGATAAACTGTGCATCAATTTTATTTATCTTATCAAAGAAGACTTCTCTTAGATCCTTGTATTTCTCACAGTATAGCAGGAAGTGAGGTTCTGTCTCAACATCCCCCTGATGGCAAAGTGAACACAGCCTGGCCTCTCTGGGCAGCCAGTTTTGCCTGTGACGGCCCTGTTTCTATGGCTAGACTATGTCCACTCAGTCTGTACCGTGTCAATGTTTTTCTTAATTTTATCTCATTCACAGTGGTCAGGTATTCTGCCACCGCGTACTCTCTGTTTAGGGTCAAATAGAATTCTAATTTACTTTGAGATTTGGTTGATTTGTTCCAATAATCTATATAATTTTCTTTTTGTTTTGAGATTATTTGGTTGGGCCAGATTTCTTGGTGTCTGTCCTGAAGCGTTTGTGGGCAGATATTTCTGACTAGCTGGCAGAGGGGACTCTTATCTGGGTTCATCTCTTGGCTCTGAAGGGCTTTGTAGTGGTAGGAGTGGGGGTCACTTGATTGGAGGTGTGTATAAAATTTGATGGCTCGCTTTTGAATTTGAATGATTAGGGGGTATTGGCCAAGTTCTGCCCTGCATGCATTATTGGCAGTGTGTCTGTGGACCCTAAGTAGGTTTTTGCACAATTCTGCATGCAGTACTTCTAATGGGTGTTTTTCCCATTTGGAAGTCTTGGTTAGTTAATAAAAAGCCTTCTTCCCTTCTCCTTCAGTTCATTCACAGCCATATTGAAGTTACCATTATGGTTTATTTTCAATCCCAAATATGGGTAGCTTTTTGTGTTTTCTAATATGTGTATGCCTAATTTAAATGTATTATGTGAACTCTGAGACTCGTGTCTCCTTTGAAAGACCATGACTTTAGTCTTCTTCATGTTTACGTTCAGAGACCATGTCTGGCAGAACTGGTGGAGGATGTCTAGGTTCTGTTGTAGACCCTCTTTAGTGGCTGACAGCAGAACCAGATCATCTGCATACATCAGTAATTTTACATTGGTATCATGCAGAGTCAGACTGAGTGCAGTAGAAAGTTCTAATAACTTTGCTAATTCATTTATATATATATTAAACAATGTTGGGCTTAAATTGCACCCCTGGCGGACTCCGCGACCCTGGGTGAAGAAATGTGTTCTTTTATTGCCAATTCTAACAGCACATCTGTTTTTTGTGTACATGGATTTGATCAAGTCATATGTATTTCCTCCAACACCACTTTCTAGAATTTTGAAGAAAAGACCTTTGTGCCAAATTGAATCAAAAGCTTTTTCAAAATCGACAAAGCAGGAATATATTTTGTTTTTGTTCTGTTTTACGTGAATGTCAATTAGGGTTTTAAGAGTGTATATATGGTCAGAGGTATGATAATTTGGTAAGAATCCGATTTGGCTTTTACTTAGAACACTGTGTTCCGTAAGGAATTCTTTTTTTTTTATCCACTTTTTCTCCCACTTTTTTCTATATTTTCTCCCATCCCAATTTCGTATAATCCAATTCAACCCTCCCCTGTCACGAACGCTGTTTCTTGCCTCCCACAAGCCGGCTGCAATGTGGACTAAGTCATACATAGCACAAGTCCGCTCCGGTACTTGAGGTAACAGCAGTCGCATCTTTTCACCTGCACAGCTCGATCTCTCAGTGGCGAGGAGTAACGCGTGGGAGGCTCACGCTGCCCCCGACACTTCCTGATTCTACTGCGCAGGCGCACCAACTGACCTGTAGGAGTCGCTGTCCACAGCGCCCGATCCCCACCCTTCAGTTTCCCTCCCCGTAATACGCCCAATAGGGCTGGGCGATATGACGATATTATATAAATATCGGGTACAGTTCATTAACGATACACTTTTTCAACGTATCGTGGATATCGTGATGTTTTGCCCAATAGGATTGTGTCGCGTCAATCTGGTCCACACGTTACTCGTTCATATCTCAGCCCGTGTTGAGATATGCCCATTCCGCGGTCTGTTAATAAAGTTTTCAATCAGACTGATGTATGGAAAGGCTTTTATTATAACATTCGTTGAGGTAAAATCATTATGGCTCATTTAGTCATCCTGTGGAGCACTGGTCTCCTACTAGTCGGTCGCGGGGAGCTAATGTAAGTAGCTTTGTTGATGGCAGCACACAGGACATTCAGGAAGTCAAAAACTAATAGCGCTTGCCGATTGGTGCTAAGAACAGCAGGGCGGGTGCAAGCGGTGTGACGTAATTGGCAGACTCGACTGTCAATCAAAATTATTCTGTTGTCCGTCAGAATGAATGAATGAAAACTTTATTAACATATTGCAGAATGGGTACAGTACAGGAGGATGAAGACCAGAAAAATACTTTCGGCTTTTTTACATAAGGGTCCTCCATTTTCAATACATCAAAACATTTAGAGACATACAAATATACAGTAGTTTCATTAAAATGCTATTGATTGATTGATTGATTGATTGATTTAAAACTTTATTGACATATTGCAGAATGGGTACAGTACAGCTCAATACATACAATTGTTAAGGGGATGCAGACCAGAGAAAGACGTTTGTCTTGTTTACATCAGGGTCCCCCATTTTCAATTCATCATATTTCATATCTAAATCATATAATATCTCATTGCTAAATATATGCAATATATTATAATCTAATAATCCAATAATCTAAATCTAATATATAATATAAAAATGCTAAATGCATGGGTATTTTATTTTGTCTTTAATGTTAGCTTGCAAACTCAAATACTGTCTTGGTAAGCCTCATAATGAATCGTTTGGGGTAAAAAAGAAAAACATCGTGATGTGTATCGTGTATCGCCGAAAGGTCAGAAAATATCGTGATATCATATTTAGGCCATATCGCCCAGCCCTAAGACCCATCGTATATTCTATATTATAGCTATGGAGACAATAGTATGGCTCATTTGAAAGGCAATATTTATACTCCAACAGGGAACAAACCGTTCATGTCTACATACCTTCATTGCTGCGCAATCCCAGGCTAAAACCCGTCCCGTTTCAAAATAATCCAGTCTCGTTTCCTGGAATGCAAGATATTACTTGTTTTCTGTGCAGCAAGCGCATTTTGTGCGGGTTGCTCGCCTGACACCTATATTATTTCCAGGTCAAAGGTAAACATGACCATATTAGAATAGTTCTATTCACAAAACCACCATGGGGGGGGGTCCCTCGTGGACTCATTTTCTGACGCTGGGATCATTACAAAGGCATGTTTTATGATGGGGTTCGGTAAAATAGACGTTACCTTTGTCAGCAGGTCCACCAAAACCCTGTCTACTCTTGCTCTGAAGTGTCTGAGTCAGAACAGGAACAATAAATAACGTTAGTTGGCTCTGGCAGCACCCAACAGATAACGTTAACGTTACATCCGAACAGCCTGTTTGAAAATACTAGAACATCATCATCATCAGGTGGCTTCTTCGTTCCGAAGGTTGCCTATCACTCTCCAACCCATTTCTTCCCCACTTCTTCTCTCCAACTTCGTGACTCCGCCTCTCACTCCACTCTAATCACGGACGTCGTCTACCCAGCCTCTTCTTGGTCTTCCACTTCCTCTCTTTCCATCCACATTCCCCATCACCACATTCTTGAACATCTCCCCGCTGGATCCTCTCGGCACGTGCCCGCACAACTCCATCTTTCTCTTCTTCAACCTCTCCAGCACCCGTCCTCCTTGCATACCCACTGATAAATAATACTGAATTAAGACAATAGACGATTCTAAATTACACAACACATAGGCCAGAGCAAGAGCTCCAAGCACATCCCTCCCCCTTCACTCAAATAACAAATAAACCACGCTGGACACGGCTGCATCTGGCAAAGCTCCAGACCAGATCAAAAGGTTAGATACATCCATTTGCATCCACTTAAGTCCATTAGAACCTTTGGTGAGGGATCTCACCAGATTAGCCCAGATCAAATAATTCAACTCATTGTCACAAAATGCCACAAGTCACTAATATACGACTAGCCAAGGGATTATAAAACCCCGGTCAGATACTGGTCAAATACCACACTCTCCATCAATCACAGACCGTTATCGATAAAGACACACAGACACGCACATATGTGCACGTAAATGTGCGTACCACGCACTCATGCACGGCAGACATACCAATACACAAGACACACGACATGCACTCAGGACAGAGACCACATACACACTGGACTATGGGGTCACTAATAAAGAGCACCCTGACGTGGCGTGAGGTGGCGTAGCGGAGATTGCGTTTGTCACCAACGCCGGAGATGCTGGGTTCGCGGGTTCGAATCCAGCTCCCGGCGTTGTCACTAGGGATGCACGATAATTATCGGGCCGATAATTATCGGGCCGATATCAGCAATTATGACGTCATCCCGATAAACTATCTATCTCTATCTAGGTCGTCCTCGGACGGGCCCTCCATCGGTGCTTCCAGTCATCCCGATCCTCCATGCATCTGGCTAGCTCGCCGGTGCTTTCTGTTCCCACATCTCTCCTGAGTACGTCCACATAGGTTAACGTGGGACGTCCTCGTGATCGATGCCCGTGTGTTGGTAAACTCGATAACGTTATTGATAGCTCCGATAACATATAATACATTTTTTGGTTAAAAGAAATCCGGTGTGGGTGGATTTGGATGAAGGGCGCTTGTTTTTATTATAGCCTCCTCCCATTTTGCCAGTACTGTGGTAAAACTGATAGCGTGTGGTTTAGGAACAGGGAGTTTTTCACAAATCCAGCGCTCCCTTTCTTGGCTGTGACGTAGTCACGTTACATTCGGAGACAGACAGTCGATCTGCCAATTACGTCCCATGGCTTGCACCCACCTCTTCTTCTTACCACCAATCAGAAGCTCTCGTTCGTTTATTTACCTCCGGATTGTCAGCCATTACTCTACTCGGAGCTAACGTTATCTCCCCGCCAGCCACATTGACAAGTACCAGCGCTTATACATTACTGGCAAATGTCTTGTTGCACTTGTGGCAACGAGCGTTGTCAGCATCGACTTTAGTAAAATAGACCCAGACTTTTGAACATTTCGTTTTGTCCGCCATTATGAGAGCAGAGCGGTCTGTACTCGGCAGCGCAGCACCCGTGTCCGTGTGTGTGTGTGGGAGGGGAAGAGCGGAGAGAGCACAGCAGGCAGAGAGCACAGAGCTCCCCGCGCAGGCAGAGACACAGGCAGGAGAGATATAGACAACTGCCAACAAGATTAGTTTGCGACGTTTAAATTCCTCAAAAAAAAACTCCATAATTTCTCGAGTACCGATAGCAGTACCGATGACGTCGGAGCTTATAAATACTCAATGATAAAAAAATATATATATATATACAGTTAGAAAAAATATTATAATACAATAAATATCGGCTTGAGGAGCACAAAGTTATCGGTGTCAAAAAATCAATATCGTGCATCCCTAGTTGTCACCAGCTTGGCTGGCCGTTCACACTAATACAATTGGCAGTATTAGAGGGTGGGAAAGCTGGCCGGTGGGTCCTGGGCGTTGTGGACAGTGACCCCTACAGTTCGGTCGGGGCGCCTGCTCAGCGAGGGTAGGATCTGGAGAGAGGTAGTGCGGCCTCCCACACGTTACACTCTCCCAGTGAGAATCTGCGCGGCCAGGCTGGCTGCCGGCTGGCTGCACATGTGTCGGAGGAAAGCATGTGACAGTCTCCGGCCTCCCGGACCAACAGTAGGGGAAAGTGCGCAACAACCAGGAAGGGTGGGATGGGAGAAAAATCGGAAAAAGAAGGTGGGGGGAAAAGATAATAAAATTAAAAAAAGACACACATACCTTGCTTATTCACTTTTTATAATAAATACCCTCAAAAGTGTTTCATCTCTTTTATCTTTAAATATCTTATTACAACTTTCACGTATCCGAGTCTAAAACGTGACACCGCTCTTCTCAGTACCTCCTCATTCTTGATCTTATCCTTCCATGTTATCTTCAGCATCTTCCTCAGCATCCACATTTCAAAAGAGAATCATCCTCTTTGCTTCTTCATTCAGCATAGTCTGGTGAAAACACATTTTATGTTATGGATGGATCGTCACCGTTTGTCCTCTTCATAATAATCTCCAATAGTTCGCTCTCTAGGAGATTGCCATTGCACAACGTTATAGTTGGCTCTAGTCTGGGGTAGTGTTGTCACGATACTGGAATTTCGACTTCGATACGATACCTTGACAAGTATCGATACTTCGATACCATTTCGATACCAAAAAAATTAAAATAATAATTATATTTTTTTATTTTTTTAACAAATTTTGCTTTTGTTGCTGGTTGATTCTCCTCAGCTTCTCTCTGGTACTATACGAGAAGATAAATACACTTTTAAAACCCTTGTTTTAAAAAGTGAGAAGAAATGTGTGACTGCCACCTACTGAGCGCACCTTTCTAGTTTTGTACTAGTGTAGTATGGATGGGCTCGACCTGACGTTGGAAACGGGGTAGCGTTGTGTCGAGTTCATGCGTGTACTAGTGTAGTATGGATGGGCTCTACCTAACGTTGGAAACGGGGTAGCCTTGTGTCGAGTTCATGCGTGTACTGGTGTAGTATGGATGGGCTCTACCTAACGTTGGAAACGGGGTAGCGTGTCGAGTTCATGCGTGTACTAGTGTAGTATGGATGGGCTCTACCTAACGTTGGAAACGGGGTAGCGTTGTGTCGAGTTCATGCGTGTACTGGTGTAGTGTGGGTGGGCTCGGCTTGACGTTGCTCTGTTTCCATGAAGTAATTATAAAGGTGGCCAGCTAGCTAGCATAAGCTAACGGAGCTAACGGACGGAGCTAATGGACTAGCTAACGTTAGCTAATAGCTTTGTTTACAAACTGAAGACAGGTCTGACGCGTCTGTGAGGGGGAGGAGGCTGCAGCAGCTTGTGTCTGTTGGTCTCTGAGGAGGAGGAGGACAGCAGCGTGTCTGTCTGTCAACAACTTGCGGGAGCAAGCCAGCTGGTATCGATACTGCAGAAAGTATCGGTATTTCGGGAAATGAGTATCGAAACCGTTTTAAATATTCAGTATCGGTATGTATCGATACTTCGATATTTTTGACAACACTAGTCTGGGGTAGGGGTGGGCGTGATTGATCGATTACTCACGGCTATGAGAAAACTATCTTAAATTATTTAAACTATCTTAAATTATTTACTAGGGCGCACTTTTTTTACGATGCCAGCTTGTGAGAATTCGTTGTAGCCAGCTAGCGTTGATGCTATTCAATGCTATCAACATTAGCTAAATAGCTAACCAACTAAATACAATGACCTTACCCAACTAACGTTAATGCCATTCAGAATGTATAACATAGCTACAACACACATTACGCACCACAGGGCTATTCTATTATATACGGCTTTGACGCTTCCTCATCATCGTCGATTGCCTGTAGCTGCATCTAACATTAGCTAACGTTAAAACAAACCTAAAGTTAGTTGTTCACCAACAATCTCAACATTTGTTTTAGCGTTAGCTCAAAAACACAGAACTGGACGACACAAGTTGTCCACTCATAGATAGGTTCCGCTAGCGGCGCACAGTAAACTAGCCCAGTTCAAAAGGTAGGTCGATACTGCCACCTATCGGGATTCGATCATCATTTCAATTCTAATTCACTCAGAGCTACCAGGATCACACAAGAAGGTCCGGCTGACTATTTAGTATAATAATAATAATATAATTGAAGGAAAAAAACGAGTATACTCGTTTTGGACGTTCAATGAGTTAAGACAGTGTTTCTCAGCTGGTGGGTCGCGACCCAAAAGTGGGTCGCAGGGCCATTTTGAGTGGGTCGCGGATGTGTGTGTACAAAAAAATATATAATTTAAAAAAAAGAAAATTATAAAAGATATTTGCACTACCTATCTTTGTGAAAGTGGCTTCTCAGCTCTGGTCCAGCTGAAGACAAAGCAGAGGAACAGATTGGACATTGAGCATGACCTCAGAGTTGCTTTGTCTACCATCACCCCAGACTTTGAGACTCTTGTCAGGAGCAAACAACATCCCCAGTTATCCCATTAGTTCCCTGTGATGTTAAGCTAAGAAGTCTGCTAAGAAGGATATATTATTTATTATTATTTATTATTTTATTTCATTGGGTTTTTAGCCCTAGTTGCACTTTTGTTGCAACCCCAGTTATCCCATTAGTTCCCCCAAACTTACTGTAGGTCTGTTATGTTAAGCTAAGAAGTCTGCTAAGAAGCATAATTATGTATTATTATTATTTTATTTCATTGGGTTTTTAGTAGGGATGTCCGATATTATCGGCCTACCGATATTATTGGCCGATATCGGCATTCAAATATGATATCGGAAAGTATCGGTTTTCAAAAGATTTATAATTTTTTTTTATACATTTCTATAGAAATGATGTCCGATATTATCGGCCTGCCGATGTCGGCATTAAAATGTGATATCGGTTGATATCGGTATCGGAAATTAAGAGTTGGGACAATATCGGTATATCGGTATCGGTAAAAAAGCCAATATCGAGCATCCCTAGTTTTTAGCCCTAGTTGCACTTTTGTTGCAACCCCAGTTATCCCATTAGTTCCCCCAAACTTATAGGTCTGTTATGTTAAGCTAATAAATCTGCTAAGAAGCATATATTTATTATTATTTTATTTCATTGGGTTTTATTTCATGTTTTTAGCAGTGCATGAAAGATTGTGTATTACTGCAATTTTTTTTTAAATAAATCATCGTGGTTAAAAAATTTGGGTCGCGACTTAATGACTAAGGAAAATGTTGGGTCCCGAGGCTAGACCAGTTGAGAACCACTGAGTTAAGAGGTAGTGTTTAAAGTGTCTAAAGTGAATGTTAAAGGTGAGTGTTTGTCTCGACTCCCGGAGAGTCAGCATTGCCTTGGCTTGGGCTGATCGCTATACTAACTCGTTTGGCTGAGTTAGGGGGTGGGAAGCCGTGGGTGGGTCCTGGGCGTTGTGGACAGCGACCCCTACAGTTCGGTCGGGGCGCCTGCACAGCGAGGGTAGGATCTGGAGAAAGGTAGTGTGACCTTCCACACGTTACTCTCCCGGTGAGAATCTGCGCTGCCAGGCTGGCTGCACATGTGTCGGAGGAAAGCATGTGACAGTCTCCGGCCTCCCGGACCAACAGTAGGGGGGGGTGCGCAACAACCAGGAAGGGGGTTGGGAATTGGCATAACGACTAACAGTGGGATGGGAGAAAAATCGGAAAAAAGGAGGGGGGAAAAGATAATAATACAAAAAAAAAGTAAGTGTTTAAAGTGGGTGTGTGCATGTGGATGTGTGTGCAACAAATGTAGATGGACGGGTTGGTGTGTAAATATCACTTCCTCTTTAACCTCTTTCACCATATTATGAATCACTTGTTCACTCCCACCCTTCCACTATTCTCTCCCTCTCCTCCTTTCATCTTGTTCACTCTGTCACAGTGACTCTGCACTTTTCTCCATGTGAGAGTGAGGTAACTCATATTTGTCTGTCTTTTTCTCATCACGTGTCTCTCTCTCTCTCTCTCCTCTCCGCCTGGGGGCACGGTTCCCCCTCAGCTGTTAATTGATCTACAGACCATTGAGTCATGCTATGAGTCATACTCTAATGGGCCCTGTTATCCTAAAGCCTGTCAGTCCTATGGGAGATGCCAGTGACGTCTGATCCCACAGGGCATTTCTTTTTCAGGTCCAGTGGGAAGAGTTGAAAAATCCCAGAGATTTATGAATGGGTTCAAATGTCATGTACAACGAACAGAACGTTTTTAATCATGTCCTACATCAGTCGCACGCATTAATGAACCCTTCTGTCTAGCTCTTAAATGAAAAGGCTGTGACAAGTTGAGTAAGTTACCTTCACAGTTTGGAGCAGAGGCAAGCTTGTACTCTTGGAATGAGCTGTGAGCTTGGCTACAGCTGTGAAATGATAAGAATGCGCACTGCTAGTCTCTCTTTTTGGCTAGACTTTTATTGACCGGTCAAGAGGGTTATATGTGTGCAAGGTCAGGCCTGACTCTCCTCCCTTCTTGAGAATCTTCTGGAAGTTTACGTGTCAAAATGACCTCACATATTTGTATTTTCATTGGACAATAAATAGACAATGTTTTCCTATAAAAGGGCAATACCCAATGTGGAGTTTCAGCAGTTTGTGGAGATTGTACCATCTTGCCTGCTCTGAACTTAAACTTGAAAGTATCAAACATTTTCATGTGGTTCATCCTGCTAATCTTTAGTGTGTGTGTGTGTGTGTGTGTGTGTGTGTAGAGCTCCATGTCAGAGACGTTGGACAGTACAGACAGTGTGGATGCCAGGAAGATGGACATGATTTACACCATTGAAGACACCCCACCCTGGTACCTGTGTGTCTTTTTGGGCCTACAGGTAAGTCATCCAACCCGTTTTTTAGCATTTTAAGTAGCCATCTTCAAGAAGAGATTATGGGAGGAATGTGTATAAACATTGAAATTCCTGAGGAGAGAGATGAGGGCCTGGTTTGAGGTGCAAGGTACGAGGTGAACTTGATTATCCCAGAGACCGAAATAAGGCTTTAACTCTTTACATCATCTAGTTGCAAACTGGGCCGAGATTTATTTCAGGTCATAAATAGATCAATACAGTCCGTATTAAGTGATGTTGTGTTTTTCAAATGTAGCTAAGAGTAAAGACCCTAACTCTATCAAAACAGCAGTCAAAGTGTATATATATTTTTTAGCAATGATTTTAAGTATGAGCTTATAGAAATCTTTGCGCATTGAATCGGAAACCGTATGATTTAGACGTGAGGACCCAGGGCTTTCGATGGACGTCAACATTTCATAAAACTACACTACCCAGCTCACATCAGCCGCAGTCAAAGCTGCAGGTCACGGGTCGAACAAATCTCAATGTTATTGCCAATAACAACGTATATTGTTTCTTTACCTTTCTGTGAACGTCGAGCAAAGAAAACGCGTCTCAATCTGATAAAAAAATGGCGGAGCTATAGACAGTATACAAAAGTAACTGTACTTACAGTAGATTTCATTCACGGTCTTTGCTGCCCTGTAACGGGCGCCTGGTGGTACTAAATCCAGATTTAACTCGGCCATTGGAAAGTGGAGATTTGGGCCGATCCATGGATGTATCCGTGTTTGGGCTGACCTGGAACTCTGCACTTTAAATTTATACTTTACACTTTATATATATATATTTATTCAAATGATGATTAATCCTTCACTGCACTGTCTTTGTCCTGTGTCTCTTGTTGCTGTTATGTGAAAAGAAAATGTATGGAAAAATGCATACTCTGTAACACTGAAACAATTACCAATGTGGTTACTGTGGCTTATTAAAGGAATCTGAATTTGAATCTGAATGTATGACTTGGCCAGGTAATTTATAGGCCTGATATTCTATATTCATATTTCATATTGAATGTGTCCGGATGGCAAAATTCAGTACTGTATCTACAAAAAACCCTGTAAATCATCTGCCCTTTATTAATTTGCCTCGATTTTTCTCAATGAGCTCAGTGGCTTTTTTCACTTTTGGTCAATGTTAGCATGGTGTTATTCACTGTCAAAGATGAAAAAGAAAACGAATAATAATTTATATTCTCATTTGGTTCATTACAATTTACCCAAGCATAGTAACAGACACAATATTTCTGAAAATACATTCCCTGAGGTCCATAGATGTCCGTAGATACCAAGAACATGTCATTTTCTCAAAATAGGGCATAACAGGTTAAAGGGTTAATTTTTGAATGTTTAATACTCTTATCAACATAGGAGTGGACAGATATGCTTGCTCTATGCAAATGTGTGTTTATTAAATCAAATAAATAACCAAAATGACAAATATTGTCCCGAAAAGCAAAGGTACTGTATTTAGCATAAAGTCGTTTGTTGAAAATAATCAGAACATGGCAACAAGCCCAATAGGCAACAACAGGCCATATTGACCTGCTAAATGTAACATTATTCAGTAATATGAGTACTCTCACAATGTAGTGTCCTACTTTACTCTTATAAGGTTCACTAAAAAATCCCCTAAGCATTAAAACCAAAGGATGGACCTAAATGCATCACAACAATAGGCACATTGTACAACAGGTGCATTGGTAAACTATATTTTCCATTTATCACAGATAATTTCCTGGATCCCTCGCACTTCTAAAGCGAATCACACAATGTAATTGTGTCCAGCCTCACATGGTGAAAAATAAAGGGTCACAAAAACATTGCCTTCTACTATGTGGAATGAAAACAGTGTCACTCTCCTGAGAATTGAAGTTCTCTCTCTCACCCTCTTACACAGTACCATGTGAGAGGGTATTGTCATTGTCTGGGCATATTGGTGCATATTTACTGTATATTGATGCATACACACAAGAAATGTGCATGTCAATAATTAAAATGTACTCTGAAATGTTTGTCTGAAGAAGTCTGTCACCAAAATGACTGTTTTTCTTGATGTATGAACTGGTATGACTGAATGTACAAAAAATGTGTGCTATGCATGAACAAAATGTGTTGTTAATACGCATTTGCGTTAATACGTTATTAACGCAGCCCTAATATATACATATTATTGTGGGGCGACAGTGGCTCGGGAGATAGAGCAGTCGTCTGGTAATCCGGAGGTTCCCAGTTTGATTCCCGCTCCTTCCGGGCAGCGTGTCGAAGTGTCCTTGAGCAAGACACTTAACCCCTAATTGCTCCTGATGATGAGCAGGTTTGCGCCTTGCATGGTCGCCGTGTGTGTGTCGGAATGGGTGAATGTGAGGAACAAATTGTAAAGCGCTTTGGATAAAAGCACTATATAAATGCAGCCATTTACCATTTGACTCACTGGCTCCCTCCTGTGGTCCATGTCTTCTCCAGCACTACCTGACGTGTTTCAGCGGCACCATCGCAGTGCCCTTCCTGCTGGCAGAGGCCATGTGTGTGGGCTTTGACCAGTGGGCCACCAGTCAGCTGATAGGAACCATCTTCTTCTGCGTGGGCATCACCACCCTGCTGCAGACCACTCTGGGCTGCAGGTACAGTACACGCATCACTGTCATCATGTAGTAATAATAATAATAATTATAATAATAATAATACTTTAGATTTACACAGCGCTTTTCTATAACTCAGTCACTTTACATGGAGGGGCAAAAGGGTAGAAGAAGAAGAAGAAGAAGAAGTCTTTATTTGTCATGCAGTTTAACACACACATGTGAGATGGGCGACACACAGGAACACACACACACATGCATTGGGTCGCCGATGAAATATATCTCTGCACTTGACCCATCCCGTTGTCCTTCCCCCCCCCCCAAGGGCAGCCGGGAGCAGATAGGGTAGTAAGACGAACCACAGGCGAGCATAACGCAAACACACAGCGATGGAGGGGAGGGCTAAGAGAAGGCAGAGGAGAAGATATGGGTCTTGAGGTGAGATTGGGGAGGAAGTTCCAGAAGAGCCTGGGAGCTGAGGGGCTGTGAGGGGGAGAGGTCTGTGAGATATGGGAGGTGGGGGGGGGGTTTGTAGGGCAGGTCCAGGATTTTTTTTATCATTGATCTGGTGGGAGACGGGAAGCCAGTGGAGGTCCAGGACTGGGGTGATGTGGTGTCAGGATCTGGTGTGGGTTCTGTGATGTTCTGTGGACCCTAGGAAGACTAGCTGCTACTAAGGGTAGGTAGCTAATGAGGATCCTGATGAACTAAACTAAAACACACAGACACATTGAAACACACACACACACTTGACATGCACGCAACTGCATATAATGACAAATTGAACATACACATTTTGAGGGCGGGGCTTGAGATACGTGAGTCAACTATTACTGGGTCAGTGAGAGCATCATTGGGGAAACGTTTGGCTGCTATTGAGAAGGTTGTGTTGAAAGTGGGGAAGCTATTGGTTTTCTGCACAGCTGTGTAGGCTGTACATTCTGTTCTCTCTCTCTCTCTCTCTCTTTCTCTCTCTCTATTTCTCCATTATAAGTACCACTCAAGGACAATCGTCATTGTCAAGTGAGGTTCATTCTATAATCGCACTCCCTCTTCATGTCACTCTTAAGTGTCTGTGGGTTTGTGCTTGTGGGTGTTAGAACTTGGCTTGTGTGCTTTTTCTTTACAACCTCAGTATCGGCATGGGTGTTACTCAGCACTTAAGGAAGAGCTTGAACAGGGCAGTTTGGAACATTTGTTTTTATGGAAAATACCAACAACAGCCTGTAAACCGGGTCTAAGGCAACAGACTTACGACATATTGTTACCTAAGATCTGTCCAAGGAACTGTTAGGACTGTCCCCTCCTGCCACTAAATAACTGTTAGGACTGTCCTCTCCTGCTACTAAATAACTGTTAGGACTGTCCCCTCCTGCTACTAAATAACTGTTAGGACTGTCCTCTCCTGCTACTAAATAACTGTTAGGACTGTCCTCTCCTGCTACTAAATAACTGTTAGGACTGTCCCCTCCTGCTACTAAATAACTGTTAGGACTGTCCTCTCCTGCTACTAAATAACTGTTAGGACTGTCCTCTCCTGCTACTAAATAACTGTTAGGACTGTCCCCTCCTGCTACTAAATAACTGTTAGGACTGTCCCCTCCTGCTACTAAATAACTGTTAGGACTGTCCTCTCCTGCTACTAAATAACTGTTAGGACTGTCCTCTCCTGCTACTAAATAACTGTTAGGACTGTCCCCTCCTGCTACTAAATAACTGTTAGGACTGTCCCCTCCTGCTACTAAATAACTGTTAGGACTGTCCCCTCCTGCTACTAAATAACTGTTAGGACTGTCCTCTCCTGCTACTAAATAACTGTTAGGACTGTCCCCTCCTGCTACTAAATAACTGTTAGGACTGTCCTCTCCTGCTACTAAATAACTGTTAGGACTGTCTCCTCCTGCTACTAAATAACTGTTAGGACTGTCTCCTCTCCTGCTACTAAATAACTGTTAGGACTGTCCTCTCCTGCTACTAAATAACTGTTAGGACTGTCCTCTCCTGCTACTAAATAACTGTTAGGACTGTCCTCTCCTGCTACTAAATAACTGTTAGGACTGTCCTCTCCTGCTACTAAATAACTGTTAGGTCTGTCCTCTCCTGCCACTAAATAACTGTTAGGACTGTCTCCTCTCCTGCTACTAAATAACTGTTAGGACTGTCCTCTCCTGCTACTAAATAACTGTTAGGACTGTCCCCTCCTGCTACTAAATAACTGTTAGGACTGTCCTCTCCTGCTACTAAATAACTGTTAGGACTGTCCTCTCCTGCTACTAAATAACTGTTAGGACTGTCCTCTCCTGCTACTAAATAACTGTTAGGACTGTCCTCTCCTGCTACTAAATAACTGTTAGGACTGTCCTCTCCTGCTACTAAATAACTGTTAGGTCTGTCCTCTCCTGCCACTAAATAACTGTTAGGACTGTCTCCTCTCCTGCTACTAAATAACTGTTAGGACTGTCCTCTCCTGCTACTAAATAACTGTTAGGACTGTCCCCTCCTGCTACTAAATAACTGTTAGGACTGTCCCCTCCTGCTACTAAATAACTGTTAGGACTGTCCTCTCCTGCTACTAAATAACTGTTAGGACTGTCCTCTCCTGCTACTAAATAACTGTTAGGACTGTCCTCTCCTGCTACTAAATAACTGTTAGGCCTGTCCTCTCCTGCTACTAAATAACTGTTAGGACTGTCCTCTCCTGCTACTAAATAACTGTTAGGACTGTCCTCTCCTGCTACTAAATAACTGTTAGGACTGTCCTCTCCTGCTACTAAATAACTGTTAGGACTGTCCTCTCCTGCTACTAAATAACTGTTAGGACTGTCCTCTCCTGCTACTAAATAACTGTTAGGACTGTCCCCTCCTGCTACTAAATAACTGTTAGGACTGTCCTCTCCTGCTACTAAATAACTGTTAGGCCTGTCCCCTCCTGCTACTAAATAACTGTTAGGACTGTCCCCTCCTGCTACTAAATAACTGTTAGGACTGTCCTCTCCTGCTACTAAATAACTGTTAGGACTGTCCTCTCCTGCTACTAAATAACTGTTAGGTCTGTCCTCTCCTGCTACTAAATAACTGTTAGGACTGTCCCCTCCTGCTACTAAATAACTGTTAGGACTGTCCTCTCCTGCTACTAAATAACTGTTAGGACTGTCCTCTCCTGCTACTAAATAACTGTTAGGACTGTCCTCTCCTGCTACTAAATAACTGTTAGGACTGTCCTCTCCTGCTACTAAATAACTGTTAGGACTGTCCCCTCCTGCTACTAAATAACTGTTAGGACTGTCCTCTCCTGCTACTAAATAACTGTTAGGACTGTCCTCTCCTGCTACTAAATAACTGTTAGGACTGTCCCCTCCTGCTACTAAATAACTGTTAGGTCTGTCCCCTCCTGCTACTAAATAACTGTTAGGACTGTCCCCTCCTGCTACTAAATAACTGTTAGGTCTGTCCTCTCCTGCTACTAAATAACTGTTAGGACTGTCCTCTCCTGCTACTAAATAACTGTTAGGGCTGTCCTCTCCTGCTACTAAATAACTGTTAGGACTGTCCTCTCCTGCTACTAAATAACTGTTAGGACTGTCCTCTCCTGCTACTAAATAACTGTTAGGGCTGTCCTCTCCTGCTACTAAATAACTGTTAGGACTGTCCCCTTCTAGTCGATTTAATTAGTTGGTTTGGTCTTAGTCGACCTTCTTCCTTTCCATGAAATCCCAACCTGACCATGACATAAGATCAAAATGCCCGTCGTGTGAATATGGTCAATTGAGACAGCAGTAAGTGAAGCTGACGGCATGGAAAAACACAACTGGGAAGGATCTGGCATTTGATCCTAGACCAGCAGGGCCTACTGCATGTGGTCCCAGAGGAGGGGGGTCATAATAACTATTACACCATCCCTGGGCTCCGATCCGGATTCGGTGTCTCACTGCCACATAATTGCCGGCCAGTCTCATAACAAAGAACAAAGTTCTTATTTTTGGCAGCAAGAGTTCATCCTTCTCCAAAAACGCCCTCTCATAATTAGCTCATCTGAATAAATGTAAACTGTTATTCTGTTGTCTGTGCAGGTTGTTCCCTAGCTTGTCTCAACACAGTGAAGTTAAACATGGAAGTTTCTCCTCCCATCTCCCTGTGTTTCTCTCACTCTGTCCTGACCTGTACTTTCAGACTCACACTTGTTCTGGTGTCCTGGAATGTACTCACCTCTCACACTGTGACGTGATGCCAACTCTCCCCCCACCCCCTCTCTCTCCCCCCCCCCCTCTCTCTCTCCCCTCTCTCTCGCTCTCTCTCTCCCTCTCTCCCTTCCTCTCTCCCTCTATAGTCTATACCCCTCTCCCCCCTCTCTCCCTTTCTCCCTCTCCCCCTCGTTCTTGTCTTTCTCCCTTCCTCCCTTTCTCTCTCTCCCTTCCCCTCCCTCCCTTTCTCTCTCTCTTCTCTCTCCCCCCCCCCCTTCCCACTCTCCTTCTCTCCCCCCCTCTTTTCCTCTCCTCTCTCTCTCCCCTCATTCTTGTCTCTCCCTCCCTTCCTTTCTCTCCCTCTCTCTCTCTCAGCTCAACTCTGTGTGGTCTGAGTTGGGCTCCCAGTCTTATCAATGCTTCACCTGATTCAACCCGAAAGGCCAAAGCCATCCCATAAATGTCCCGTCAAAATACCTCAGACTGGGTGTTATTGCCTGTTGCCTTGGCTATTATCCTTCCCCAACGCGGATCAGTGTTTTGATGAAAACCATTGTCATGTCTGTGTGGCGTGTATTATGACTGGGGAAAGAAGGAGGTGGCGTGGTGTGGTAATCTCTCCATTGCCATCTTTCTATTAGGCCTAATCTCTCTGTCGTGCGCCGGGTGATTCAGTCTATCCCATTACTATGCCCTACTTACAGCGCTAGCATTGGCAAAAAATCACCTCATTCAGTTAAAAATCGTGTGCGTGTGCACGCACGCAAACGCACGCACGCACACACCCAGTTTGCACACACTGTTCTTTTGACAGTGGTGGCTTTGACTGACGCCTCAGTGAGAGGAGAAAAGACAGCATACTGTCTAGTATCTCCAGGACACACATAGAGAGGCAGCAGCATACTGTCTAGTATCTTCAGGACACAGAGAGAGGCAACAGCATACTGTCTAGTATCTTCAGGACACAGAGAGACAGCAGCATACTGTCTAGTATCTTCAGGACACAGAGAGAGAGAGGCAACAGCATACTGTCTAGTATCTTCAGGACACAGAGAGAGGCAGCATACTGTCTAGTATCTTCAGGACACAGAGAGAGAGAGGCAACAGCATACTGTCTAGTATCTTCAGGACACAGAGAGAGGCAGCATACTGTCTAGTATCTTCAGGACACAGAGAGGCAACAGCATACTGTCTAGTATCTTCAGGACACAGAGAGAGGCAGCATACTGTCTAGTATCTTCAGGACACAGAGAGAGACAACAGCATACTGTCTAGTATCTTCAGGACACAGAGAGACGGCAGCATACTGTCTAGTATCTTCAGGACACAGAGAGACAGCAGCATACTGTCTAGTATCTTCAGGACACAGAGAGAGGCAACAGCATACTGTCTAGTATCTTCAGGACACAGAGAGACAGCAGCATACTGTCTAGTATCTTCAGGACACAGAGAGACAGCAGCATACTGTCTAGTATCTTCAGGACACAGAGAGACAGCAGCATACTGTCTAGTATCTTCAGGACACAGAGAGAGAGGCAGCAGCATACTGTCTAGTATCTTCAGGACACAGAGAGAGAGGCAACAGCATACTGTCTAGTATCTTCAGGAGAGAGAGAGAGACAGCAGCATACTGTCTAGTATCTTCAGGACACAGAGAGAGACAGCAGCATACTGTCTAGTATCTTCAGGACACAGAGAGAGGCAGCAGCATACTGTCTAGTATCTTCAGGACACAGAGAGAGACAGCAGCATACTGTCTAGTATCTTCAGGACACAGAGAGACAGCAGCATACTGTCTAGTATCTTCAGGACACAGAGAGAGAGCAGCATACTGTCTAGTATCTTCAGGACACAGAGAGAGAGCAGCATACTGTCTAGTATCTTCAGGACACAGAGAGACAGCAGCATACTGTCTAGTATCTTCAGGACACAGAGAGAGAGCAGCATACTGTCTAGTATCTTCAGGACACAGAGAGAGACAGCGGCATACTGTCTAGTATCTTCAGGACACAGAGAGAGGCAACAGCATACTGTAGAAAGGTGCACTCAGTAGAGCACAGATGTCCGCTGCGCAGCCAGAGAAACGATGGAATTAATGTACTGTATGCATTCAGAAGTGCTGAATAAATGTTTTATGGACCCATAATAGTGATTATTTATTATTTAAGTTAAGTTTTGCCATAATCATATATTTTTCCATAATCATAATGTTCCACAACATTGGTAAAAAATAATTCTATTCTATGAATCATTTTCGGCCTTTCGGTTTTCGGCCAACTGTTTTCTATTTTCGGTATCGGTTTCGGCCAAGAATTTCCCATTCGGTGCATCCCTAATAATAATGAATTTTATTTATAAGGCGCTTTTCAGGACACTAAAAAGTCTAGTATCTTCAGGACACAGAGAGACAGCAGCATACTGTCTAGTATCTTCAGGACACAGAGAGAGACAGCAGCATACTGTCTAGTATCTTCAGGACACAGAGAGAGAGAGGCAGCATACTGTCTAGTATCTTCAGGACACAGAGAGGCAGCAGCATACTGTCTAGTATCTTCAGGACACAGAGAGAGAGACAGCATACTGTCTAGTATATTCAGGACACAGAGAGAGAGACAGCAGCATACTGTCTAGTATCTTCAGGACACAGAGACAGCAGCATACTGTCTAGTATCTTCAATAATAATAATAATAATGACTTGGATTTATATAGCGCTCTTCATGAGACCCAGAGCGCTTCACAGAGTCCATTATTCATTCATACACAGTCATACCGGTGGTGGTAAGCTACAATTGCAGCCAGAGCTGCCCTGAGGCAGACTCAGGACACAGAGAGACAGCAGCATACTGTCTAGTATCTTCAGGACACAGAGAGAGGCAGCAGCATACTGTCTAGTATCTTCAGGACACAGAGAGACAGCAGCATACTGTCTAGTATCTTCAGGACACAGAGAGACAGCAGCATACTGTCTAGTATCTTCAGGACACAGAGAGAGGCAGCAGCATACTGTCTAGTATCTTCAGGACACAGAGAGACAGCAGCATACTGTCTAGTATCTTCAGGACACAGAGAGAGACAGCAGCATACTGTCTAGTATCTTCAGGACACAGAGAGAGAGAGGCAGCATACTGTCTAGTATCTTCAGGACACAGAGAGAGACAGCAGCATACTGTCTAGTATCTTCAGGACACAGAGAGAGACAGCAGCATACTGTCTAGTATCTTCAGGACACAGAGAGAGACAGCAGCATACTGTCTAGTATCTTCAGGACACAGAGAGACAGCAGCATACTGTCTAGTATCTTCAGGACACAGAGAGACAACAGCATACTGTCTAGTATCTTCAGGACACAGAGAGACAGCAGCATACTGTCTAGTATCTTCAGGACACAGAGAGAGAGGCAGCATACTGTCTAGTATCTTCAGGACACAGAGAGAGGCAGCAGCAGCATACTGTCTAGTATCTTCAGGACACAGAGAGACAGCAGCATACTGTCTAGTATCTTCAGGACACAGAGAGAGACAGCAGCATACTGTCTAGTATCTTCAGGACACAGAGAGAGACAGCAGCATACTGTCTAGTATCTTCAGGACACAGAGAGAGACAGCAGCATACTGTCTAGTATCTTCAGGACACAGAGAGACAGCAGCATACTGTCTAGTATCTTCAGGACACAGAGAGACAACAGCATACTGTCTAGTATCTTCAGGACACAGAGAGACAGCAGCATACTGTCTAGTATCTTCAGGACACAGAGAGAGAGGCAGCATACTGTCTAGTATCTTCAGGACACAGAGAGACAGCGGCATACTGTCTAGTATCTTCAGGACACAGAGAGACAGCGGCATACTGTCTAGTATCTTCAGGACACTGAGAGACAGCGGCATACTGTCTAGTATCTTCAGGACACAGAGAGACAGCGGCATATCAGTCTTGAGTTCTTCAGAAAGGCGCTGCTGCTGTCAATGCCACTTTGTTTCCAGACAACCAAGTCAATCTGATGGAACTGATCCAGGGTCAGGCCAACGGCCAGCATCCTCCAGTTGGTTTAATTCATGGTTCATCAAATAAATAAACAAGGACACATAGTGTCATAGATGAGAAACGTGTGAAGTGCATTGCTCGTGATCCGCCACACAGGAGCAGAGTGGTTAACCGTGAGTGAATAACTGACCGGTCATAGAGGTGCTTTGTATTTAAAACAGTGTTTTTGTGGTGGTGGTGGTGGTGGTACTAGACAGGTTATCGTCCTACAACGGTATTTAGCATGAAGGTGATATGATATTTGATCATAGATGTTATAGATTCAAAACCCATGTGCAGGGTTTTCATCTGGGAGCTTCCCAGCATCCTGCCAGCTATTTTCTGCCAAAGAAACACCGCCAGTAGAGACACAAGCTCTGAGATGCAGAAAGTCACAGAAAGCCGTTGTTCCAATAATCCCATAGCCTCCTGGCAGACTTTGATGTTTACTTACCCCCCCCACACACACACGCACACGCACACAGACACACACACTGACACACTGACACACAGACACGTACATCCAAACTCTCTTCTCAGTGAGAAACCAGGCGTCCTGGCATGACTTCTGATCAAATTAAATTAAAAAAGAATGTCACAATTATTTTGGCCTCTCTGGACATCATTATATATATATAGCCTTCATAGTCATTATTCCAGCTTTCAATGTTCGGCCTCCAGTAGACTTTAAGATACTGAGAACTCAAATGACCTCAGAAGGGTTATGGGATGAATGCCCTCTCTCTCTAACTTTCTTTCTATTCCACTACCTCTTTCTCTCTCTAGCTCTCTCTCTATCCCACTACCTCCCCCCCCCCCCCCCCCATTTCTCTCTTTCCCTCTCTTTCTGGCTCTTTCTATTCCACTACCCCCCCCCCCCCCCCTCTCTCTCTCAGTCCACATTAGCAGACAAGTACAGAGAGGGGAGTGGAGAGTTGGAGTGAGAGATATGTATCGCTGTTGCTTGGGTAACGTGAATTGGAAGGAAGATAAAGGGAGTGATAGAAGGAAAGAGAAAGCATGATGGAGCGAATGCGAGAGAGGGAGAGAGAAAGGGTGTGAGGGAGAGAGAATGGTTGTGATGGAGAGAATGGGAGAGAAAGGGTGTGATGGAGAGAATGGGAGAGAGATTGGGCCTGATGGAGAGAATGTGAGAGAGGGAGAGAGGCTGTGATGGAGAGAATGGGAGAGGGAGAGAGATGGGGCCTGATGGAGAGAATGTGAGAGAGGGAGAGAGATGGGGCCTGATGGAGAGAATGTGAGAGAGGGAGAGAGATGGGGCCTGATGGAGAGAATGTGAGAGGGAGAGAGATGGGGCCTGATGGAGAGAATGTGAGAGAGGGAGAGAGGCTGTGATGGAGAGAATGTGAGAGGTAGAGAGATAGGGTCTGATGGAGATAATGTGAGAGAGGGAGAGAGATGGGGCCTGATGGAGAGAATGTGAGAGAGGGATATAGATAGGGCCTGATAGAGATAATGTGAGAGAGGGAGAGAGATGGGGCCTGGTGGAGAGAATGTGAGAGAGGGATATAGATAGGGCCTGATAGAGATAATGTGAGAGAGGGAGAGAGATGGGGCCTGATGGAGAGAATGTGAGAGAGTGAGAGATGGGGCCTGGTGGAGAGAATGGGAGAGAGATAGGGCCTGATGGGGAGAATGTGAGAGAGGGAGAGAGATAGGGCCTGATGAAGATAATGTGAGAGAGGGAGAGAGATAGGGCCTGATGAAGATAATGTGAGAGAGGGAGAGAGATAGGGCCTGGTGGAGACAATGTGAGAGAGATAGGGCCTGATGGAGACAATGTGAGAGAGATAGGGCCTGATGGAGACAATGTGAGAGAGATAGGGCCTGATGGAGAGAATGTGAGAGATAGGGCCTGATAGAGAGAATGTGAGAGAGATAGGGCCTGATGGAGAGAATGTGAGAGAGATAGGGCCTGATAGAGAGAATGTGAGAGATGGGGCCTGATGGAGAGAATGTGAGAGAGATAGGGCCTGATGGAGAGAATGTGAGAGAGATAGGGCCTGATGGAGAGAATGTGAGAGAGATAGGGCCTGATGGAGAGAATGTGAGAGAGATAGGGCCTGATGGAGAGAATGTGAGAGAGATAGGGCCTGATGGAGAGAATGTGAGAGAGATAGGGCCTGATGGAGAGAATGCCAGGGAGCAAATTAGATCAACCCCCGTCACCTCGGCAACCTCTGGAAGAACCGAGGGGATTGATGTCTAAAAGGGAAGTGAATTTAAAGAGCGATGGGGGGGGGGGGGGGGGGGGGGTGGAAAAAGGCAGACAGGCAGGCGGGGCATAGCAGCCTAATGTGGAAGGATGGAGAAAAAAGAAACAGGAGGAGCAGAAGGAGGGGGAGGAGGGAAGGACTGAGGAAATGAGGAAAAGATGGATGGAGAAATGAGAGAAGAGTAGGACAATAACAGCCGAGAAGGAGGGAGGGAGTCACAGACACAGTGTCAGGCCAGTACTACAGGTCAGAGCACACACACTCACACACACACTGTTGAGGTGATGTGGACGTCCATGTGTGTGTCTCACTCACGTGGGTCACTGCCAAAGTGTGTGTGTGTGTATGAGTGCACAGCTGGCTCCACCTGCAGCAAACAACATGTGACCCTGTGAGTTGGATGAGGGGCTTTAGGGTTACTGGGCGGCGGGCGCCCATGTGTTTTTGTCACGATCCGACCAATTCTCTATCTCTCCTGTTTCTTCTCTCTCTCTCTCTCTCTCTCTCTCTCTCTCTCTCTCTCTCTCTCTCTCTCTTCTCTCTCTCTCTCGCTCTTTTTTTTTCTTTCTCTCTCTCTATCTACCATCATTCCTTTCTCACAAACGCAAGGAACAAGAAGAGTAGAGCTGTTGTCTTTGATGTACCCTAAGACTTAGTATAGGTGGTGATTGGGACCCCTGGCCCTGGTGCTTCATACTGGGATACCCAGCTGCTCCCCACAAATCTAACTTAAAGGGGAACTATCTTATAAATGGCCTTTTTCAGTGTTTAGCATTGTTTCCTAGCTATGTGGACTTATATTAATATGATCTATGTCTCTAATTCTCATATTGGTGCATTCTTCCAATTCTCCTCTCACAATATTCACCCTCACTGAACTGAGTCATCTGAAAATGTGCTGATTTGTGATGTCAGAGACTCTCAGCTGCATGAGACTCTGCTGAGACTCACACACACTCCACACAGTTACCACCATGGTTGGAGCCCAGGCTCAAAACGGCTTAAAGGGGAACTATCTTATAAATGGCCTTTTTGAGTGTTTAGCATTGTTTCCTAGCTATGTGAACTTATATTAATATGATCTATGTCTCAAAATTCTCATATTGGTGCATTCTTCCAATTCTCCTCTCACAATATTCACCCTCACTGAACTGAGTCGTTTGAAATGTGCCTATATGTGATGTCACATAGTCACCGCTGCATGTTAATGTTCAGGGGAACATGACGCTCAGCAGGCCCGGCGCAGTGGTTTAGGAGCCCAGGCTCAAAACAGCTCGAAATCTTGAGGTAGAAAAATGCTGTTTTGAGGACTTGATTAGAAATACAAAACAATGAATAAAAAAAAATATATATATTACAGAGGTGTTCCATAGACTCACAGGAATTGTGTAAAAGTGCCCAAATAGTGAAAGAAATAGTAAAATAGTTCCCCTTTAAGATCTTGAGGTAGAAAAATGCTGTTTTTGAGGACTTGATTAGAAATACAAAACAATGAATTAAAAAAAAATTACAGAGGTGTTACAATAAACTCACAGGAATTGTGTAAAAGTGCCCAAATAGTGAAAGAAATAGTCAAATAGTTCCCCTTTTAAAAAGTACTCACTTCTACTCGAAAAACACTTGTTGGCTTTGGTTGCACTGTGGGTTTGGTTCCAGCATTTATTTCAGGGTTTGTACAGACTTGGCTCCATTACCACTACAGGGTTAGTGTTGTGACCAACGAGCCAGAGCTGTGCGTCTCCAGTATGAAACACAGCATGGACTGTGCTGAGGAAGGACTCTTACTGACAACATCGCCTAAGTAGGAAATAGATGAATAGATGGGGCAAAGTTGTTTGAGCATTGCATGTTTTCCTATTTCCTCTATCCTTATCTTTTTTGCTGTTTCCAGTAATTACAACTCCCGTTTCATATAGTCAATTTGCTTTAATATATCTGCTTTACATAATGTATCATAATTTTGCAAATGAATGACAAGTAGCAGTGGATACCTGCCCTTGCGAGTTCACACTGGTCCGTGCTGCCGCCTAGTCTTTTATTTTTATAAGCCAAGTTGCGTGGGTATGTGATTATTTACGGCTGTATCATGTGTGATTCATGATTGTGATTGTGATTTTGTGTGTGTGTCCAGACTTCCTCTGTTCCAGGCCAGTGCATTTGCCTTCCTAGCTCCTGCCAGGGCCATTCTGTCACTGGACAAATGGAAGTGCAATGATACAGGTGAATACACACTCTTGCACACACACACACACACACACACACACACACACACACACACACACACACACACCACACACCACACACCACACACACACAGCCATATACACACACACACAGCCATACACACACACACACAGAACAATATACACACACACATCCATATACACACACACTCACACAGAACCATATACACACTCACACAGAACCATATACACACACTTTTATGTGCTCATTTGTAACTGTGGTGACAACGGTGGAACGTTTTAGCCTTGTTTTTTCTTTGGTCCCGAGCCCAAACGTATTGGAGCCAAAGCTAACACAGCTGGCATGGAATTAGTCGGCCTAAAATGGGAGTAGTGACATTGATCTCAGGGTTCTGATGATGTGATCGTAGATGTGCACAACTTCTGTCTTGTTAGCCGATTATTCTGTAGTTGCTAAAACCAAACAACCCATTAATTCAATACAAGTTTACTTTTTGCTAATACGGGTATAAGTTGCGATTTATACTTACTATACTTACAATAATACTATAAAGATATTATTCACAAAGTTTGTACTTTAACTCAATCAGCACCATACCCGAGGAAAGTCGGGTTAACTCGCCAAACGTTCAGCGCCAGACCCGAGTATAGTCGGGTTTTCAACGTTATTTCTTTTATTCGATATTTGTATTAATTTCTCTCACACGGACCTCGGGGTTACCATAGGGAACCACTCTGAGATCGCTAGAGTGCAATGCCAGCCGCATCCTGATAGGTGCCACCCACCCTTCAAAACCTTTTTTCACACCCGGTGTTACGTTTAATTCACTCCGGGCGCAGTTTTTTTGGTCATGCAGCCATTTACAATAGGAATATTCTTTTTGGGGTACCTCCTAGTGAAGGTAAGGACTATATGACATCAATCCTGCTTTGATCCAACCATGATTTCACATAGATCGCAACGACCATGTGTAACGTACTCCAGAACGTATGCCATTGGTGACGATCGAAGCATAAAAAAAACGCGCGCACCCCCCCCCACCTTCATGCATTCATGATGAAACATAATACCTATTATATACATTTGATTTGGAAATAGTAGCGTGTCCAGGCGAGCAACGCCAACGCTTTTAGTAAAATTCACGTATTCCTCCATAGCACTGTTTTATGGAATTAGCCAGGATCACTCTGA
>NC_140165.1:127639341-127798049 GCF_963971535.1 Notolepis coatsorum | reverse complement strand
GAAGAAGAAGAAGAAGAAGAAGAAGAAGAAGAAGAAGAAGAAGAAGAAGAAGAAGAAGAAGAAGAAGAAGAAGAAGAAGAAGAAGAAGAAGAAGAAGAAGAAGAAGAAGAAGAAGAAGAAGAGAAGAAGAAGAAGAAGAAGAAGAAGAAGAAGAAGAAGAAGAAGAAGAAGAAGAAGAAGAAGAAGAAGAAGAAGAAGAAGAAGAAGAAGAAGAAGAAGAAGAAGAAGAAGAAGAAGAAGAAGAAGAAGAAGAAGAAGAAGAAGAAGAAGGGAGACTTCGAATCCCGCCTCTCCCCGATAGGGGAGTTGGGAACCGCGGCAGTGCGCGAGGGGCTGGAGCCACACCGCGCTCGGGTTTTATGGTTCTCGTTAAGTCGGGCTCGCCCGGTCTGCCGCGGCTCACCCATCCTTTCGGGGGGATCCGTACACCGGTCGGGACAGAGCCCTGGGGACTACAGGTATTCACTCTTGGTCGACGGGAGGGGAGATAGGCGCGCACCTCAGCTCCACAACAGACCCGTCTACCTCGAGTGAGCCTCGCGTTGTACCTCAATGCAAGCGTCAATAAACAGTGTTCACTGTTCAGTAGCCTATGTTGTCTGTGTTTCACTTTCAATAACGAATGCGTGCTTGCAGAATCCCAAACAATATTCATGCTGCAAAGTCATCCTCTAAAGATAGACATTTAGACTATATGCTATAAAGAATAGACTACTTTAACCGCAGCGGTTTCAATAGCTTCGCACATTTGTGCGGTAAGGAAAAAATCAATACCGCGGCAGGCAGCCCTAATGACATGCTGTGCTTCTCGGCCTCTGATCTCTTTTCTTTTCTCACACTGTACATCTTTTCTCTCCCTGACCAGCGATTCCTCTGCTGAACGGCACGGAGCTCCTCCACACGGAGCACATCTGGCACCCCAGGATACGAGAGGTGAGGAGGGGAAGAATAACCAAGAGAAAGTGAGGGAGCCACGTTGAGAGACACAAGGCTTGAGACGTGGACAGGGGGACGGAGGAGAGGGCTTGAGACGTGGACAGGGGGACGGAGGAGAGGGCTTGAGACGTGGACAGGGGAGAGGGCTTGAGACGTGGACAGGGGAGAGGGCTTGAGACGTGGACAGAGGAGAGGGCTTGAGAGGGGGACGGAGGAGAGGGCTTGAGACGTGGACAGGGGAGAGGGCTTGAGACGTGGACAGGGGGACGGAGGAGAGGGCTTGAGACGTGGACAGGGGGACGGAGGAGAGGGCTTGAGACGTGGACAGGGGGACAGAGGAGAGGGCTTGAGACGTGGACAGGGGGACGGAGGAGAGGGTGGCGAAAGAAATGGACAATTTGAAAACAAACAAACCACAAAAACAAAACAAATGGAGAAAGCAATGGGGCCAAAAGTGATTTGAGGAGGATGTGTTTGTGGCACGGCCAGGATGAACCCAACTGCTGGGATGAATAAAGGGTGGGACAAAATAAATTGATGCTGCAATATATTGCAGTACTTCCTCTTGCAACATGTTATCTTGACATGATTGCTTGACAATCCCATTTTACTGCACTAAAGATTTTTGGAATGACAGACTGGAACACACTGAAAACTCTATCTTGTTAGATAAATCACATGATGTGTATACTATATATATTTTTTGTTTTCCATTGGGGACATAATTAATAGTTCATAATAGGGCTGACCCCCATTAGTCGATTAGTCTACTAATCGGTCAAAAGGAGCCGTAGTCGACTGGCCAACCTCTTAGTCGAATATAATAAAAAAAATAAAAATAAAAAAAATATTTATAATTATTATTTTTTAATTTAATTTTTTTTTATCATTCTTTACAAAAGAAAAGAGGCCTAGAAGCATGGCTAACGCTAATGGCACGCATACCAGAGGCTAACTGCCTACGAAAACAGGCACAGAGGCACTGAAAGAGGATTTCACCGATCTAATGAACACACTAGACTAGACAAATATCAAGATGTATCCATCAGTGGACCAATTGCATGCTTTTGCACAGAGGACAAGAAGCCTTCAGTCGACTCCTTCAGATTAAAAGCCAATAGTCGACTAACGGCTAATTTTGGCCAATCATAGTCGACCATCCAAATCCTTAGTCGGGGACAGCCCTAGTTCATAATAATCAAGTTGCATTTTGTGTTAAAGAGACACTGCAATTAGTTGTACATTGTTTCATGTACAATTAGCCAGTTTGTGATGCACACTAAAGAATCTGATCAGCTTCCATGTCTCTGAATAAATACATAATTCCCGCTTTTTTCCTTTTTAATGGGTATTTTTTCTTCTTCAGTTACACAGATATCTTGATGTATCGTAGATGAAATTTCTCGCAATATATAGATTATCGCAGGTATTGTGTATCACGATATCACGATATTGAGGGCCACATTCGACACACTATCGTATCGCGAGTTCCTCGTATCATCCCACCCCTGGTGAGGAGGGGTGTTGTGTTTGTGGCGAGGATTAACCCAACCGCTGTGAGAAAGGGTGCTGGAGTTAATATGGGGAAATTAGATCAATTGAATTGAAAGGACCAAGGGCTTAAAGGGCTTAGGAGGCCGTATACTTTCTTTCTTTGTACTTCCTTTGCATGCGTTCTCTCTGGAAGAGGCACACAATGTCCGTCTCCCATCTGTGTCCGCGGTCGTTGCTCTGGTGCATTTTTTTTTTTAAGTGTGACAGGAGTCGTTTAACTCTCATTGACCTTTTGTGAGGCCCCTAGGTAACCTGGTTTGGTAACTGTGTTTTTGAGACGTGTGCGAGTGTGATTGAATCAGACGGAATAGAATTAGAGAGAGCGTTGATGGGCTGCAGGTCACTGGTTGACATGTGGAGTGACACAGAGGAAGGGATAAGAAACTGGTGGAGGATGGAACAGGTTGTTTTATAGTGATTGATTGTATAACATATAGATCGATATCAGATGGATGGTGGATGAATTAAACAAATTATTCACAGACAGTCAAATTGAAGGGCAGGTACCCCAGTGGAACAGGAAAAGAAAATTTGTTCATCCTATCTGAATGAAACTTTACACATTGAATTTGGATACATTTCCTCCTATAGCTGAGCCTGATTTTAGAGATTTGCCTGGCAAGGATGACTGTGCAGTTTTCCCAAGAAGTAAGGAACTAAGAGACCAATGGATGTTCTGATAACAATGTTGTTTCAGCAACGTGCCCTCATCAGGGTTACATGACGAAAAGAACACTAAAGCTTACATACCCATGTCAGGTGGCCATTTGTCGTGATATTATGATTATGATAGCTCCATTGTTCTTTTTGTCATGTAATCCTGATGAAGGCATGTTGCTGAAAGGCGTCCGTCTTAACTTTATCAATAAAGAACATAATTTTTTAGAACATCCATCTGCCTCCAAGAGTTGCAGAATTGTTCTCCCTCGCTAGTCTTTCTCCAGTTCATGCAGCTATTGTTGACATGTTACTGTTGTATGCTTTTTATTTTATTGTATTATTTAAAATTAAATTAAAATAAAAATATAATAACTATGTATTTTGTCTTTGTGGACCCCCTTTAAAACGAGATGTTTCATCTCAAGGTCTTATTCCCAATAAAGAAATGTCACACACACCTCAGAAGAAAGACGAAGTTGCAATAGATTTTTTTTAAATCTCTTGCACAGTTTTCCCAAGAAGGCATAGCTGTCCAAATGTCTCGTGTTCACTCAGGTTTTTTTTATATCCATGTGTTTCTCCTTCTCTCCAGATCCAGGGAGCGATCATCGTGTCCTCCATGATTGAGGTGTGCATCGGGGCGCTGGGTTTGCCTGGATTGCTGTTGAAGTACATAGGACCTCTGACCATCACTCCCACCGTGGCTCTCATCGGCCTGTCCGGCTTCCAGTCAGCCGGGGAGCGGGCAGGCAAACACTGGGGCATCGCCATGCTGTAAGCACGCACACACACATACACACACACACACACACACACACACACACACACACACACACACACACACACATTGAGATACAAGATCTCCTTTGCAAGTTGTTGTTATTGTTGTAGGAACGGTTTTGGAGAGGGATGTAAGGGGTTTTAGATTGTGTGTTCTGAAGTTTAGACTTCAGAGAGGGAGAGTAAAGTACAGAAAAAAGGGTACCGTTGGGTACCGCTATCGATTCCCAGGTAAAAAGAAACATTTTCAGGCTTGGTGTCCCGAACGCCTCTACTTTTAAGGCAGCCCAAGAGCCCTTCCGCGTTTCTCTCTGACTGGCCGCGACGCCCCACGTGACAACGCCGCCGCGCGTCTGCCGCGGAGCGGAGCGGCAGAGCGGAAATAAGCTGCATTCTATTGCCATGCTCTGCGACCAACTGTAACCTTAACCAACTCCGAAACAATGCCTAAACTTAACCCTAACCTTAACCAACTCCGAAACAATGCCTAAACTTAACCCTAACCAACTCCGAAACAATGCCTAAACTTAACCCTAACCTTAACCAACTCCGAAACAATGCCTAAACTTAACCCTAACCAACTCCGAAACAATGCCTAAACTTAACCCTAACCTTAACCAACTCCGAAACAATGCCTAAACTTAACCCTAACCAACTCCGAAACAATGCCTAAACTTAACCCTAACCTTAACCAACTCCGAAACAATGCCTAAACTTAACCCTAACCAACTCCGAAACAATGCCTAAACTTAACCCTAACCTTAACCAACTCCGAAACAATGCCTAAACTTAACCGGCGAAAGAATGCATGTTAAAAAAGAAAGAAAAAAAAATTGAAGGGATTCGAACTTGTCACCAATGCACCGCAGGTTCCACAGCAAGGCGGCGAGCGAGTTGAGCTAACCGTCGATGTTGAAAGAGGGGGGATTACGTGGGGCGTCGCGGCCAATCAGAGAAACGCGGAAGGGCTCTTGGGCCGCCTTTAAAGAAGAGGCATCCCGAACAGACCCAACGCGTAGGCCACGCGTAGGCTGCTAAAATTTATTTTTATTATAACCGCAAATTTTATCGCAATCGCAATATCTGTTAGAAAAATTGCAATTAGATTATTTCCCAAAATCGTGCAGCCCTAACACACATACATACACACACGCATACAGTACATGCACACACATACACACATACGTACACACACGCACACCAGGGTTTCCGTTAGAAAAAATTGTTGCCGGCCTCAGTGTCTGGTAGATTTCAATCTACCGGTCAAATGAGAGAAATTCCGGTCAGAGTTTATTGAGCTTAAAAACAATTGATAGGCAAAAGAATGACTTATTTTTGCGTATAAAGTCATTATATTCCAAATAAAATAAGTCCAGAGACTCCGTGCTGCTGCCGACTTTAAATCAAATAGGTGTCTGTGGGCAGTCGCCCGACATTAATAAACAGCAGTCTGTTATAATCACATTTTTATGAGCTAACGAATTCCGTTATATTGGACATTTGTATTAATTATATCAAGCGAAGAACTGAGAAATTTGGCAGAGAGAGACGGCAACATTATCGTGGGTTTGCGTGACGACTCTCTCTCTCTCCACCTCCCAACGACTTATTTGCAAGAGTATGTCGATGCAGAGCAGCAGATTCAGCTGTTTTCTGGCTCTTTTCTGGCTCTATCTGGGGACCGCACAGCAGCGCCACCCACCCAACAGCTGAATTGCCAATGGCTGAATTGGAGTACTGCACTGTGCCGCTGCTGCTCCGGCTCTGCAGCTTCACATGCACTCGAACACCCAGCTCTCTCTGACAACGTCGTTGTCATTATTAGAAGCAACGATGAAACAAATGTAATGATTGTTTCGTTCATCGCATAGGCTATTTAATTTTAGCCTATTTTAATACAATTCAAATAATCAAATTGTGCTTAGACTCAGGGAATTATTTTCACCGGACATTAAGACCGGAGAGATTAAATATGTCGGACTTCAACAGATTTTGCCGGTCAAATACCTGTAATTACCGGCTAACGGAAACGCTGACGCACACACATACACACATGCACACATAACACATGTAAACCACATTACAATCCAGAGCACCGGTATCCTGCGGGGCTCTTGAACGTTCCACATTCCCTAGGGACCGGGGACATCTGCCAGCGACGGCTTCTGATTGGCTCTTTAGCAGGCAGTTAAGCTAATTGATTGGATCCGAGTCCTCTAGGGCCCTAGGACAGACCCACAGAAGAGTGTTGTGAGGATTAGGATTAAGAGCCATGGATGTGAACACTTATTCATTAGAGCAGGGGTTCCCAAAGTCGGGGTCGCGACCCACAGGAGGGTCGCGACCTGCCGCGGGGGGGTCGCAAGATGATTAAAAAAAATAAAAATAAAAATCCTAAAAAAAAATAGACTTTTTTCTTTTTTTTTGCAGTCAGGCCACTGAACTTAGAAGCAGGCCAGGACAGTGTTTCTAGTTGCAGCAGCGCAATAGTTAGAGATAACCTAGGTGGGGAACAACCAGGAGATCACTGCAACTCACACAAGTTGGAGAACTATCTCTCTCTCTCTCTTGCTCTCACACACACACACACAAAAGGAGCCGCATGTGATTGGTGGAGGCGGGACCCTTACAAAAAACTGTTGTTGCTAATCATTGACACATGCTAGCCTGTAATAATCCCCCCCAGAAAAATCTACTTTGCATTTGATATATTGCAAATATATATCACACACACTGGCATTTAAAGGGTTAGAATTATAAAATGAATATGTGGTGTTATGATCATGGCTGAAGTTTAATAGAAGATTGTATTATTTTCAATCTGACATTACAAAAAAACTGAAAATCCATCAAAATCAGTGTTGTTGCTAATCATACATATGCTAGCCTGTTTTTTTAACAATAATTTGTGATGCCATCACAAACACTGGCATTTAAAGGGTACACATAAAAAAATGCCTGCACCAGAATGCAGGAAATGAAGTCTTTGTAACAAGAAATGTCCTGGTGGGGGACCCCCAGACCCCCTGCTTAAAAAGTGGCCTGACTGGGGCTATATTTTGCACTATATTTCCTGGCCTGAATGATTTCCCCAGTCCGGCCCTGGTTAAAAGCCTCCAATGCTTATTAGTGTGTGTGCGTTTGAACATGTGCATGTTTCAACCATACATTTATATAAAAAAATAAATAAAAAAATAACTTTTTTTTTACCTCCTATAATAGTGGGGGTCGCGGCTCTCTGACCCCGTTATTTTTGGGTCGCGGTCTGAAAAGTTTGGGAACCCCTGCATTAGAGGACGCCTCCTCACACCTCCTAGAGCAGGGGTGCCCAACCTTTTTTGAACCAAGATCTACTTTTTAATTTGCCACCTAGCCGAGAGCTACAAGCCCAAATTTGTCCTACTCTTGGCTAGTATTAGTAGTAATAGTATTAGTAATACCCATTCAATATGCACATGACAGAAAATATTATATGGCATATAATATTTTCTGTCATGTGCATATTGAATGTATCATTGTAACAGTGTAGTGTAGGAATTACAAGAATGACAAGACTAACTAACTTCTCACGTGTATTTCACACTCTGCATACACACTGACAACACACACACTCAATTCAAAAATGATATATGTACAATTAAAAGGGAATAGGAATGATGTGTAAACAGAGCTGTCATATTGCAAAGTGGAATACAATCAAAAAACAATTCCACAAAAAGGTCGGTCAACAGTCACTGATAGTTCTCCTTTATCTTTATTTTTATTTTTTATTATTAAATGTCTCTACCTTAGTGAGAACGCTGGCACTGGGAAGAGGAAGCTAGTTTTTCAAAGTCTGGGTTGTAGGAGCAGGTTGCAAGCCTCAGGCAGTCCACAAGATGGTCATCTGTCAATGTGGTTCTGTACTTGGACTTGATGATCTTCATGTGAGAGAAAGCAGACTCACACAGGTAGGTTGATCCAAAAAATGCTGTTAATTTCATGGCACATCTCCTGAGGTTGGGGTACTTCTCAGGTAGCAGTAGCTCCCAGAACTCTGCCTTCATCCCTTGTGTTGCCCTGGCTTTAATCTCAATGTCAGTTTGAAGTGTGAGGATCTCGTTCTCCACAGCAAGGCTGTCCAGATTAAACAGTGTGGCCACTTTGGACGTGATGTCATCCACATCTACAGTTCCAAATGGAAAACACATGTAGCTTGCAACAGGTTCAAGTATTGAAAAGTCTGTGAAGCGCTTATCAAACTCTGACAAGATGCTTTGAACTTGCTCCTCATAATGTGTGCAATCAAACTGTGCTGTGTCCTCACCCTGACGTTGAAGTTCTGCTTGCATGTGAGGAAAGTTGCGTTTAATTGGTTTGTCATGACAAAACCAATAAAAAATCGCGAATTAACCGGTGGCTACAACAACACACAGTAACTACATGCATCATTGTTTACAATGAACGGTGGGGCTGTTGTTGTAGCCACCGGTTAATTCGCGATTTTTTATTGGTTTGTCATGACAAACCAATTACATAATCCAACATATGTGTAAAGAAACAACATATTCCAGTTAACGGTATATTTTTTTAATGATTCGTTACGGCGTAATCAATACTTCCATTTGTATAAATTGCGTTAAGCGGCTGAGGAGCTTGTCGCGGCTCATCCGCATGCGCGCGCTTGGCCAATCAGAGCAACGCAGAAGGGCATGTTGGCTGCCGAAAGTATTCACGCGTACCTGCCAGGTGATGGGCCCCGACCCCCACTCATGCCACTCCATGAAGACAAAGGCATCAATTTGCATCCCTATGGGTGAAGCTCGCTGTCCGGAATGTAGACTGTATCGATTGGCTCAGGCTGCCTCAACACACAGGACAGCTCGAACGTTTTTTGTCCTCTCCTCCAAATCAAATCAAATTAAATGATTTTCCAAAATAATCTCGCGGTCTACTTGAAATTAGCGTGCGATCTACCGGTCGATCGAGGTCGACTGGTTGGTTGTGCTAGAGGAACACACCGGAACTGCAAGCAGGAAGAACTTTATTATGCAGAAACTTCTCAACAAGTATGGTGTAACTTATTTTAACTCGCAAAATGCCCAAGTTTCATGCTTATTCATTTATTTATGAGATATTGAAACTGAGAAAACAAAGTACACCCTATTAAACATACATTTATTGGAAGGCCATTTCTTTTTTTTAAACTTTGACCAGTCAGCTGGTTCTTTTTAGCGTTTATCGCTTTTTCATCGCATTCATACTTGGTCAAGTTCGACCGACAGAAGCAGGCTGAAAGGGTTCAGATGGGGGGGAAGACACTCTGGGAAAGGCACGGCTGCCGTCCGGGATTCGAACGCGCTCAGCCCCAGATCCGTGACGAGCACGGTTGTCCACGGCGCTGAAATAGCACTCGCGGTACGTGGTGAGCTACTGGAGCTCCCCCCGGAAGGCCATTTCACATTCAAATGTACATTCTTGAAGGGTGATTAGGCCTAGTTGCCATAGAATATTATATATATTTTTTTATATACCTATTTATATATTTGATATACGTATGTATATACCTGCATAGAACCCATTTATCTATGTATAGCATGTACAATAATGCTGTATATAAATGGTAAAGGGTGCCTTTTATGTAGCACTTTTATCCAAAGTGCTTTACAACTTATGCCTCATGTTCACCCATTCACTCACACATTCTCACACCGATGGTGGAGGCAACTATGCAAGATGCCGACCTGCTCATCGGTAGCAATTAGGGGTTAAGTGTCTTGCTCAAGGACACTTCAACACAGTGACCGGGAATCGAACCAGGAACCTTCCGATTACCAGACGACCGCTCTACCTCCTGAGCCACTGTTGCCCCTGTGTATATACCGTATATATATATTTATCTGTCTGTATATACCTGCATATAATCCTTTTTCCAACCTGTAGATAGTATATACATAATTTGTGATAAGCTGTGACTGTACAGTAATTTGATCAGTGAAGTTGAGCAGAGCCATGCAATCGTCAAACCACATTCCTTGTTCATAGCCTTGTTTCCTCCTATAGCTGAGCCTGATTTAGAGATTTCCCTGGCAAGGATGACTGTGCAGTTTTCCCGAGAAGTAAGGAAGAGACCAATGGATGTTCTAAAAACAATGTTGTTTCAGCAACATGCCTTCATCAAGGTTACATGACAAAAAGAACAATAGAGCTTACATACCCAGGTCAGGTGGCCACTTTACATGATATAAGCTCCATTGTTCTTCTTGTCACGTAAGGCATGGCGTTGGTTTGAACTCAGGCATGCGTTGTTCATGGGACGGGGTTGCACTCCGTGCAAGCCCAGATAAGTACTCGCTATTTGCATATCAATAGCGCGGTCGTCAGGTGTGTTAAATACGTTCTCAGATACATTCACACCTAACTTATTGTGAATGATATGTGTTACATTCCATTCGTAGAGGCAATTAGGCACTGTCTGTAGTCTGCTGCTCAAGCAAGGGGACATTTATGGGCATTCGCGGGAGCGCGCGCACGCGCCGGGAGCGCGCGTGCATGTGGCACCATTAGGTGCGTGCAATCCCAGTTGATTTCAATAACGCACCACTGTTTGAACTGTATCAATAAAGAACATAATTTTTTAGAACATCCATCTGCCTCCATGAGTCGCAGAATTTTTCTCCCTTTAAAGTCGTTTCCAGTTCATGCACCTCGGATGAAAGACGAAGTTGCAACAGATTTTTTAAATCTTGTGCACAGTTTTCCCCAAGAGGGCACAGCTGCGAAATACCCAGTCCAAATGTCTCCTTGTGTTCTCTCCATTTTGATACGTGTGGATGTGGAATATCTGTACTTATTCCCTAACTTACCTACTCTTAGTAGGGCTGTACCGAATGTAATTTTTTTTTTATCTGCTTTTTCTCCCCCTTTTTTCTGTATTTTTCTCCCATCCCAATTTAGTCATTATGCCAATTCCCTTCCCTCCCTTCCTGGTCATTGCACGCATTTGCCCCCCACTTGCCGGTCTAGGAAGGGTTGACATCACATAGGGCTGGGCGATATGGCAAAAAATCATATCGCGATAACGATATGCTAATGTTATCATATTTCTCGATATCGATAATTATCGAAATTGTTATAAGTAATAACATTTTTTTTTTTTTTTTTTTTTTTTTAAACAGATGTATGTTTATTTTGCAGCAATTCTTTGTCGTTGCCGCCATCTTTAGTGTTACATCCCCTCACACTCCAGTTCTCAGGCTGCAGCTGGTTTGAAAGCGAAAGTAAACCGGCTTCTCTGCTGGCTGTGGCTCCAGGGGAGTTGAACAGTTCTGGCTCTGCTAGTTTATTTTCAATCTTTTGGCGCTTTTTTGGTGGACAAACCACCGCACATGTGCACCGTGACTCGTGACTGGAGTCTAGCTCTGCTAGCACACATAGCCTACTGTGTACAGACGGTTTCAAACTGTATTTTAAATTAGAAAGCAAACAAAATAAATGGACAAGAGAAAAATAAATCTCAATTTTGTCAGTATTGTCATTTGGACAAGCAAAGCCATTACTTTAAGTTGCAGGCAAGAAAGACAAGTCTGTCCACTGTCTCTGGTTAAGTGGTGACTGGGGGGGGAACATTTTCAAACCTTTTCTTAGGACGACATTGAATCATCCTCCCCTTTTTAGAATACTAGTAGTAGGCACTGTCCACACATGAATCATGACCATTAGGTGTACCAAAGAAAATTACTTTGGATGCGCTAGTAAGGTCCCTCTATGCCCCCCCCCCTCCCCGATATGTTTCCAGTGATGTTATTGGTGTAACATTTTGCGGCGTCATTTGAATTAAATGGTGAATGAGGATAGCAAATCAAATCACTGTTTTATTACATTAGACCCTCTTCACATGAATATATATGAATATACTACTCTGTACATCCATTCACTGTCTGTGTGTCTCTCTCTCTCTCCAGGACCATCTTCTTGGTGCTGCTGTTCTCCCAGTATGCCAGGAATGTTCAGCTCCCTCTGCCGGTGTACAAGGCCAAGAAAGGCTGGACCACCTACAGGCTTCAGCTCTTCAAAATGTTCCCTGTGAGTAAAACATGCTCAACTTAACACATTGTCTGCCATGCAGTTTGCCCATCTTATACCACGGGAACGTTATATTTTTCCATTCATACATTGTCGTGTTAATACCGTCGTGAATATAAGTGTGTGTGTAGAGCAGTGTAGAGCAGTAATTCCTAGAACGCGAGTTATAGGCCCTGACGCATATTATACATAATCAATTGGCGTTTCGTTCCTATACACGCTATATTAAAAAATTCAAATACATATGATCGCTATACATTATGCTCCATCATGCGTGAAGGAAAGGGGGGGGGGGGGGGGGTCGTTTAAGATTCCTTGATTGTCAGTAACGGCTTTCTTTAGTACGACATCATACGTTGATCGGATGGATTGCAATGAAATAAATGCACAATCGAGCTGGAATTAACGTTAGATTTCTCTTACCTATGGCCGATGAGTCTGGAGAAATTCCAATTATTTGATTTCGATCTGCTAGATCCATTTTCCGTTTGTACGACGCAATAAACGCCGAAAGCATATTGATTCTTGCGTCTCGAAAGCGATCCAATGCACTCGAGGTGTTTGTCTGGATCCACGTAACAAGATAGCTCTGCCGGAGCTTTTTCCCCGATGCAGAGAGCGCCACATCCGGTTTAGAGTGGAGTGCAACTCTCCCGGAATCCACCAGGCGGCGGTATTGATGCGTTACAATATCAGACAGAGTCCAGCTGGCTCCCGGAGCCTTCCTGGATGAATTATGAATGCCAATAGCTAATAAAGGAAATAACGATCATAAAAACGAGTAAACTTTTCGTTTCGTTAAGTAATCGTTATTAGATTGGCGGGCAATAACGAGTAAACTCGTTTTTGGCGCAGGATGTGTTAACGGTCACCACACACTGTGAATAACAGTTTGTTTCTGTCACAACGTGTTACACCCCCCCACCCCCCCGCTCAGTGTGTATCCCACTTTCTCTCTTAATGAAGTCGTGACCCCCCTGTTATCCTGCCTCCTCCCGCATCACTAAGCTCCTAATAATGCTGACCCCTACTGTGCTCTCATCACCCATTCTCACCACAGGAGGTCTGGAGACTCCATCTGCTTTTATACTGTGTGTGCATCGTATAAATCTCCTGTGTTTCACTGCCACCTGCTGGTGATATTTAGAATAACAGCCAGTAGTTAATATCCAGTAGTTATATCAGAAGTCTTGTGTAAAAACCTTAAAACCACACTATATATTAGACGGTCTGTAGTTATATCACTTTGAGGCCACGCTTCCATTTAGATTAAGTCCCTAATCACCCGCATCGCTCAGTCTCCATAAAGGGCATTCATTTGATTTATTGGGTTGTTCTTCACTGTCGGACAGCCTGTTGGGGGCAGACTTGAGTCAGCAGGAGACGGCATGTCATAGGCCTTCTCCATAGGAACTGGAGTCAAAGGTAACCTCGTTCCCAGAGTCAAAGGGGAATGATGTTGCTTTTTTTCTGTGTTAAAGGGAAAAAGAATGTGGGTGCTCTATGTCATCATTACCATCTTTCCCAGTTCATTGTCTATGGAGCAGCTCCAGACTTGATACTTGATGACATCACAAATTTGAGTTTAAGTTTTTGGATTTGAGAGAGAGTTGCTCATGTTCACTAACATTTTTGGACCGTCTTAGACTGTGTGTGTGTGTGTGTGTGTGTGTGTGTGTGTGTGTGTGTGTGTCAGTGCTCCTGTTGTGTAACCACGTGTGTCCTGTCCCTCCCAGATCATCATGGCCATCCTGGTGTCGTGGCTGCTGTGTTTTATCTTCACCGTAACGGACGTTTTTCCACCGGAGAAGGACAAGTATGGCTACTACGCCCGCACGGACGCACGGCAGGGCATCTTGGCAGCCGCGCCATGGTTCAAGATCCCTTATCCCTGTAAGTGTGTCTGTGTGTGTGTGTGTGTGTGTGTGTGTGTGTAAATATTTATTCTTTCAACATTGATTGTTCTTTGGGGGGGGCGGGGGGGGATTCATTCTCGGCACTTCTAAGCTGTGTTTTTATTTGTATTTTTATTTTTATTCTTAATTTTTTTTTACAGTTCAGTGGGGTGTTCCCACGGTAACGGCTGCCGGGGTGATAGGCATGTTCAGTGCGGTGGTGGCCAGCATCATTGAATCCATCGGAGATTACTACGCCTGCGCCAGACTCGCCTGTGCCCCTCCTCCCCCCATCCATGCGATCAACAGGTAGATCCACACGTCACTACTTCCCCTCCTCTGTTGCAGACAGACCAGGCTGCAGAAACAAATTAGTGGGGGGGCGCTGCCCACGGTGCTGAACTAAACGGCAGAGAGGCAATTGAAAAATCTAATTTCTGAAGACTGAACGGATATATATAACAGACCTGCTGGGGCAGCGGACTGAGAGCAGGGGACACAAACAGGCTGGATAAGATGGTCAGGAAGGCCAGTAGCGTGGTTGGGGAGGAGCTGGACTCTAGCGAGGGTGGCGGAGAGGAGAAACCTTGCTAAGCTCCAGGCCATCAGGGAAAACCCCTCCCACCCACTATACACAGACTTGGCTGACAGGAGGAGCATGTTATAGGCTCACACTACCTAAATGCACCACTGAACGGCACAGGAAGTCCTTCATTCCGACAGCCATCAGACTATACAATGCATCACTGTGCCTCACTGCATCACTGAGCACAGAGTGACAGTTACCATCTTCCTGGACTCTTACTTTTTAAACAGCACTGTGCAATATTACACCTACTGTAGACTTCAGTATATTTTTACTGTATTTATTTACCGTATCTTTTATTCTATTTTTATTCTATTTCATTTTATTCTATTCTTAGGCCATTTGTTTTGTTATTCTTATTCGTGACTTGTTCTGTCTAAATGTTTAATGTTGAGTGATTTGCAGTGTCAAATTTCCCTCAGGATAATACATTTCTATTCTATATCTTTGAAAAGTCTCCATTTATTCAACACTTCTGAATTCACTGACAAACTGAAATGAACTGACAAAAATAAGGTGCATAAAAAAGCAAACAAAATTCCTCCACAGGCTACTCACCATCATTAGTAGAGCGGCAAGCGGCGTTTGGGGACAGAGTGAAATCTTCTTAAAACACTGCCCCTCCACTCATTCCTGAACTTTTTTGTTAAGTCCTTCTCAAATGCCAACTGAATTAAATTGGCCTTGCATCGATGAAGCATATAGGCGATGTTCTGTAAAGACGTTCTTGAGGCTAGAAAACGAATTCTCAGAGTGCCGTGCTAGCTTCAGTAGTGTTGTTGTTGACATCAGTGCCCACTAGGGCTGTCCCCGACTAAGGATTTGGATAGTCGACTTTGATTGACAAAAAAAATAATTACCAGGGTGGGCACAGCTGACTCAGTGGGCGGGCCCGGCCCCCTAATGCCCGCCCATGGCGCCGGGTCTGGTTGCAGACGCAGTGCAGTGCATCCTTTTATAGATTAGGCTTTCTGATTTTTAGACTTGGGAAAGAATTCACACTCGTAAATACTGATAAATAAATAAAAAAGTTTTAAAAGGTGTATATTAATTCTTAAACTGAGTACAGAATTAATATACGCTTTTTAAAATGTACACAGTAATCATGTCTTGTGGAAATACGATCAGAACGCCTTCATTATCTTTGAAGTTTTTTGGTTATCATTTTCTCACCCCCCCCACCACTGTACATTTCTTTCTCTCTTTCTCTTTCTTTCTCTCTCTCATTTTCTATTCCTCTAGGGGTATATTTGTGGAGGGTATATCTTGTGTGCTGGATGGCCTGTTTGGGACAGGAAATGGCTCCACCTCTTCCAGTCCTAATATAGGTGTGCTGGGCCTCACTAAGGTAATAGCCAAGTCCTGCACAGTACATAGTATATTTTCACAAGTTATATTTATATATATATTCTAACTAAAGCACTTTTTCAGTCGTTACTTTGCAAGCGGTCAACTGACCTCACTGTCCATTCGCTCCCCTGCAATCCGATTGGTTTCCTAACTTCTTGCTGGTTTCTGGTTGGACCTCCAGGTGGGCAGCAGACGTGTGATCCAGTACGGCGCTGCCATGATGTTGCTGCTGGGGCTTGTGGGTAAATTCAGCGCGCTGTTTGCCTCCCTGCCGGACCCTGTGCTGGGGGCGCTGTTCTGCACCCTGTTCGGTATGATCACGGCGGTGGGCCTGTCCAACCTGCAGTTTGTGGACCTCAACTCCTCCAGGAACCTCTTTATTCTGGGGTTCTCCATCTTCTTCGGTCTGGTGCTGCCCAGCTACCTCAAAGAGAACCCACTGGTTACTGGTGAGTGGGGAGGAGGCATGTGCACACACACACACACACACGACAGTGGCTCGGGAAGTAGAGCAGTCGTCTGGTAATCCGGAGGTTCCTGGTTCGATTCCCGGGCAGTGTGTCGAAGTGTCCTTGAGCAAGACACTTAACCCATTATAGATTTGTAAGATTCACATATTTCACAGGTTCAACACACACACACTTTAAATGCTTTATTTTAATCCACATATTAACAGTTTGAGTGCCAGCCATTAAATGCCAGGACCCACTTCAATGATAGCGTTGTGAACGCATAATCTCTGTCTTAAATTATGGCTATGTGTCTAATCTGCCTGTCGTTTATCAATGACTTGTTTGCAGTCAACATTGTCGAAACGGATTGTTTTTTAATCGGTTCATTTTCGTTTTATAGCATTTTGAAAAGCCCTTGTTTTTCAGGAAAATATATAGATTCCGTGATAAAAGGCATTTACTGGAATATTCTAGCATACACAAAAACTGTCATTTTTCGGCCTATTTATGAATCGTTTTCTTTTTTTCAAAACTTTGTTTATTGAAGTTTTTTCGTTGCAATATGAGATGAGCACAAGGTCAAATTGTACACATATATGCCAGACGTATTGCACATATCTACATATAAGTAGTCAAAATATAGGTCTGTTGAATGTAGACAATATACATATTGCACAAAGCTACATATAATTAGTCAAAATATAGGTCTGTTGGATAAACAATATACCTATTGCACAAAGCTATGTATAAATAGACAAAATATGGGTCTGTTGAATATATAGACTAAAGCGAGTACACCACAAAATAAATATAGATATTGTTTCGGACATACAGTCAATTAAACAGATATGTACACTCATACACTCAGACTGTACAGCAGGAATAGAGGAATGGAACACTTTTGTTTTTTTTAAGTGAGAAGGTAGACATCAGGTTGCATTTGCACATGTAGATAGGTAAATCGACTGGACTGTGCTAGGCTAGGAGTGAGCATTATTTATGGGGGGGTCGATTGAACCTTGTTCTCCGACATAAGTAAAGAAACTACCCCATGTTTTATGAAAATGAATAGTTTTCAAATAAACGCTAGATTATCGATAGTATATGTGTACTTATGCACGCTATAGAGGCGGGCTGAAAAATCGATTCTCTCATTTCCTCATCAGCGATCACAGCCACACACACACACGCATAGGGCAAAACGCTGATATCTCTGTGAAAACAGCTCTGATTATCCTAAGACTGGTAAAATAAATTCCTTACCTGAGATCAGATGTTATCCAAAAAGATTATTCCAATTCCTGATCCCCATTCCAAATATCGATCACGCTTATTGATAGTGTTGGGTCCTGTAAATGCATAATCCACGCGTTTTCCGGGCCGGCGAGCACAATCGATCCTTCAGTTGGCTTGAGGGAAAAGTAAAATGAGAAAACTGGCCACCCCCCCTGCATCAGTGTAAAGTAATGGGGTGCAGTACCACAGGGAGAGACGATAGGGGGCGGTATCTTCCCAATTGAGCTCAGAGAGACTCTGCAGCACTAACCCGAGGCTCGATTGATGAAATATGAATTCAAATTGCCAATAAAAAAAAACGTCAAACGCTATATAGCGTCGGGGGCACTCAAAGGTCGGCATGAACTAACGACAAAACGCGTCCGTGGCACTCAATGTGTTAAAGGGGACATATTTTAGTCATTTTCAACAAGTTAATATGTCTTTGAGGTCCCCTAAGCATGTCTTTTTAGTTTTTTTGCTGAAAAGAAAACACTCAGATTCTGCGTTCTAGCAGCCTCTATAGTCCTGTTTCAGTGCTGTTCTTGTTCTAGCAGCCTCTATACTCCTGTTTCAGTGCTGTTCTCGTTCTAGCAGCCTCTATACTCCTGTTTCAGTGCTGTTCTCGTTCTAGCAGCCTCTATACTCCTGTTTCAGTGCTGTTCTTGTTCTAGCAGCCTCTATACTCCTGTTTCAGTGCTGTTCTCGTTCTAGCAGCCTCTATACTCCTCTGTTTCAGTGCTGTTCTCGTTCTAGCAGCCTCTATACTCCTCTGTTTCAGTGCTGTTCTCGTTCTAGGAGCCTCTATACTCCTGTTTCAGTGCTGTTCTCGTTCTAGCAGCCTCTATACTCCTGTTTCAGTGCTGTTCTTGTTCTAGCAGCCTCTATACTCCTCTGTTTCAGTCCTGTTCTCGTTCTAGCAGCCTCTATACTCCTCTGTTTCAGTGCTGTTCTCGTTCTAGCAGCCTCTATACTCCTCTGTTTCAGTGCTGTTCTGTTCTAGCAGCCTCTATACTCCTGTTTCAGTGCTGTTCTCGTTCTAGCAGCCTCTATACTCCTCTGTTTCAGTGCTGTTCTTGTTCTAGCAGCCTCTATACTCCTCTGTTTCAGTGCTGTTCTCGTTCTAGCAGCTTCTATACTCCTGTTTCAGTGCTGTTCTCGTTCTAGCAGCCTCTATACTCCTGTTTCAGTGCTGTTCTCGTTCTAGCAGCCTCTATACTCCTCTGTTTCAGTGCTGTTCTCGTTCTAGCAGCCTCTATAGTCCTGTTTCAGTGCTGTTCTCGTTCTAGCAGCCTCTATACTCCTGTTTCAGTGCTGTTCTCGTTCTAGCAGCCTCTATACTCCTCTGTTTCAGTGCTGTTCTCGACGGGCTGTTTAGTGTTCAGTGGTGCACAAGCCTATACTGTCAACAGACATTCAGATCTAGGCATTGCAGATCAAATATGACTCAAGATCCAGCATAGCAATCTTACCGTTAAAAATGTTGTCAAACTTATTTTAGGTAAACATTTTGGTATAAAAGAGGAGATTTACGAGTGCCATCTTGACTTGTACACACGCATTTTATCAAGATATCTTCAGACACACATACAAGGTCTTACTCTGGATTGTGGCTGCAATACTGAATTACTTGTTTCAAGAGGGAGGGTTCTTGTCACAGCTGAACTTCAGAAAAAGCACAATGCACAAATTTAACATTTTCTCGTGTTGGGACAACCCCTGATTCTGTAAGAACAATGCGAAACACAGGAAGATTATTAAAATATATTTTTTTATATAAATATTGAGGTTCAACACGCACTCACAAATGCAGACTCATTTTATCAGTCACTCACACACAGTGGCAGGCCATATATTTTACACCTAGGCCTTCAGTGTGATCAATTAAGCAATTTAATTGACTTTGAATAACCTCATCATGCCACTAGGGCTATTAGGCTATTGTTATTCGACGTAACCACCTCATATTCACAGTGAGAAAATTATCAAGTGGAATGAAGTGATTTAACACAAGGCTCAACACTTGAGTTACAATACATTAATTGCAGAGACATTATTATTATTAACCTTTATTTACCCAGGGTAGGTTCTCTGAGCACGGATGTTCTTTTTCAGGAACGCCCTGCTTGACATGATGGTGACTGAAACAATTATGCACCACTGTTACGCAGTATGACAGGATGCTGCATCACAAATAGACATCTAGCCCAAATCAATGTCATTCCCGAGAAACAAGAACAAACTCACAACAAGCAGTTACATTTACTCATATGACCACCAAGCAGGCAGAAATCCTGTAAAACAACACAATCAGGATTCAACAGGCTTCCCCACAGATTCCAGCCAAGCTGCTGGGCTTAAACGCACACATGCCGCCAAGTACAGCCAGGTCAATGAATCTGACCATGCTATAGGACAAAATCTGGTGTCTGAGAACCATAACAGATGAGACTGAACGCATTCGGTGACATCGCACCTTGACAAATGAAAACCTATGATTCGGTGACAGACGCACCTGACCAGACACAAATTAAAACATATTCGGTGATGGCACACCTTACCACGATTAAAACATATTTGATGACAGCACACAAGACATAGATTCAAACATAATCACCAGCAGCATATTGACAACATTATTAATAAATGCAAAGGAAATCCACTTTACCCTCTTCAATCCAACTCACTCACTTCAACTCAGGTTCAAAAACTTCTCATCACTTGAATAAATCAAAGCATTTATTTACTCAAAAAGTCATATGCTTCAAACTTTTTTATTTCCTTCACATAGAAATTAAATTAAAAACAACAAAGTGCTCAAATAGTGGTTGCTACTATTTTGAAGTGAGAAACAAACCCGTCATAATATGCTTTGTCATTGTCAAATCTGTCGTTGCAAATAACAGCCATTTCTTGCAATACAATTTGCAATGTTCCTCCGATGCTGTGAGCCAGGTGTACCTTTCGTAGTTGTTCGATTGAAAGTTCCTTTCCATGGCTGGGACAGCGCTGCTAGCTGTCCTCGTTATCTCCAGCTTTTCTTGAAAGGTCCTTCTCCTAAAAGACTGCCAGTAAATCCTCCACCAAATCCATTGCTGCTCCCCCTTCTGTCATCGTGCATTCAAAAAAACAACAGGACTAAATACAAATCGAAATAAAAATCTCTCGTAAATCGAAATCTGCTACTTTACAGACTTTTAAGTTGCTAGTTTTGCTTCAGTAGCTGGTTCTCTGATAGCACAAGCCGAGCCCGTCCCAAACCGCGCATAAAAGGAGTTCAGCTCGTTCGCTCGGGAGGCGTCCGCTGCCGGCACTCATATAAAATTGTAAAAAAAAAAAAATGTATAGAAAATGTGGACCTGACGGCCCTCCTCTGCTCACACACACATACACAAACGCATTGGACTCCTGTATTTATGTCCATACAATTACAAACAGACAAGGGACATAAACATTGTAAATGCAGTCATATACAGATCCAGTATCTCCTAGATATCAGATAGCATCACTGCTAACCTCCTACCCCCTCTGTCTCTCTCAGGCGTCGTTGGCGTTGACCAGGTGTTGAACGTGCTCCTGACCACCGCCATGTTTGTTGGCGGCTCTGTCGCCTTCGTATTGGACAACACTATCCCTGGTAGGTCTTTCAGTTCAACCTGTTAAATGAGTTGAAACTGTCATTCATGTTAAATGATTATTACACAGTACACACTTCTGACAATGTAAAGGATATTTCTGGTTATGTTTAACCTAGACGCTATTCTTCTGGCATCATGCCAATCAATTATGACCAAAGTCTCGTCAGTTGGACCAAAAATGTGCTTGAACTCTTCAGTAAAGTTAAACTATTATACTGTCTACTCATAAAGTTTCATTATTATACAGTCTACTCTTCAGTAAAGTTAAATTATTATACAGTCTACTCTTCAGTAAAGTTAAATTATTAAACAATCTACTCTTCAGTCAAATTAAACAAACATTACAGTCCAAAGATTTCAGTTAAGTGATTTTGTATTCCTGAGAACAAAAAGAATATTTGATTTGCTGACTTATGACTTTGAACATTCTGCTTGAAGATGTGTTATATCTAATCCCCCTCTCTCTCTTCTCCTCTCCTTCCTCCCTCTCTCCTCTCCTCCTCCCCTCCATCAGGTACCCTGGAGGAGCGGGGCATCAAGAAGCTAAAGCGCGGGTGTGGACCCAGCGCAGCGCAGCTGGAGGGGATGAAATCCTATGACCTGCCGTTCGGAATGGACTTCATCCGGAGGCACACGATCTTCGAGTTCATACCCATCAGCCCCACCTTCAAGGGCTACCAGTGGGGGAGGCTACAGACGGCCTGCCGGAGGAGGACGGGCCGGGCTGAGCTGGCAAAGGGGGGAGGAAAGGCAGGGGAGGGAGTCACGGAAACGGGGGAGATCGGGGTAGTATAGCACCGGCAACGGGCAGAATCTGGGGAGGGAGGGATGGAAAGTACAGCAGAATGGACCAGAAAGTGGAGAAGGACTTGAAGAGTGCAGGTTCTGGGGATGGCGTGGTGGGAGCAGTGTGACGTGCCGACCCTCGTCATGCGTCTTGTCAGGATTAGCTTCCCTCCTTAGCCCCCCCCCCCCCCCTCTCTCTCAAAGTCTTCTCATGCTCTTATGATGGCAGGTCATAGCATGCTCTAAAAGATGTCATCACTGGCTGAGAGGTCCGGCGGTGTGTGTGTGTGTGTGTGTGTGTGTGTGTGTGTGTGTGTGTGTGTGTGTGCGTGCAGGTTTTCATGATGGGGTTGTTCAGTCACTGGTACATTCATTCCCTACCAGAGAAATGCAGAGGATCTCACTCACAGCGAAGGGGTTCAACTCAGAGTTCACACTTTCGACAGTTCATAGACTGGGTTATAATGAAACCTGGTTTTCTTTCTTTCTAGCAGACCTGTACTGCTCAAAAGGATTTTTTTGGGGAAGTATCGTCTACTGTTAAAAGGGAATTGAACAAATGCAAATTTGGGATTTGTGCAAAATGACATGATATGAATCATTTGCCTTTAGGCGTACTGTGTAACCACATCGGAAATATGCATGCGCGTGCACACGAGCAAACACACGCGCACACACACACACACACACACACACACACACCACCAACACTAGCTAATGTGATGTAATGCATGTGAACTGGCATGGTCATGAAGATGGACGCAAGTGGCTTGTCAGGGGACCTTAGCGATTGTGATGTTTGTTTTGCACAATCTGTGGCCTGAGTTATGCAGAGAATGTTGCTCCACTGCTCCCCCTGTGTTTGGCCTTTACACCTGTCAAAGTACAGGACCGATCAAGGCCTGTAGGTATCGAGCCTCTTAAAGTAGGACTGCTGACCTGAGAACAGATTGGCTCAGATCAAGGCCTGTAGGTATCGAGCCTCTTAAAGTAGGACTGCTGGCCTGAGGGCAGATTGGCTAATTTTGAATCAAATACACCGGAATTAATTGAATTGAAAGTGAAAACCCTGCAGCTTTACGGACCTCAAGAAGTCAGTATTATCTTATGCATCATTTAATAACGCCACCAAAACCCTCTTCCTCCTAAAGTCTGTGTAAAGCAATAATAAATGTGTGTTCTGATTTTGTCATACCACCGACAATTTTATTGTTAACCGCCCCAGCCAAATTTGTAATATTAAATAAAACTTGCCGGGTATATAAAATTGGGTTTAAAAATCGTGAAATAAAGATAAGCAGTATTCTCTGCTCAGACATGCTGGGGGGGTTCACTGAAGGCACTGAAACCACACCCCTCTCTTTGCTCTCTCTCTCTCTCTCTCACTCTCTATCTCACTCTGCCTCCACCCTCTCTTTCTGTCTCGCTCTCTCACTCACTCTATCTCACTCTGCCTCCACCCTCTCTCTTTCTCTCCCTGCCTCTTCTCTCTCCATGTCTTTCTCTCTCCGTCTCAATTTACATTAAGCAACTAACCTCTCAGTGAAACAACTCTAAATACGGCTGCAGTGTGTCACCGAGCCATGATTTGATCTTCTAACATGTATAATGTCTTTCCAAACAAATCTCTGAACTTCCTTTACACAGACTTTAACATGGTTAATTTGGACGGGTTCGTGGGAATTTGAGAATCTACTTAGCAAGGAGCTACAATAAATGTGCAATCACTGCAAGGTTTTGTAGATTTTAGAGACCTTTATCTTTCGCTGACCATATCCTTCATTTTGTTATTGTATGTCTGATTCATGTAGACTATATAGTTATTTTGTATTGTTTGTAGGCACATGCGTAGTGATAATGGGGTTTAGAATTAACCTGCCTAATGCCCAAGTTATCATGACAATGGCTCAACGCAGTTACACCAGTGCACGCTTTGCAAAAGAAGACACGCAATTCACCGACTAACACAAGTGACCAGAGAAATAGAGAGGCTTTGAGAGATCCAAGACTTAAAAGACGGTGAAAGGTGGGGAGACCCGCGAGATGTCTGGCATTCTGATAGGTCTGGACATATATTGTGTCCACGCCCTCTGCTCTGGCCTGCCCCGGTGAGGAGGAGCAGGATGAAGGGGTCACTTCTGCTCTGGCCTGCCCCGGTGAGGAGGAGCAGGATGAAGGGGTCACTTCTGCTCAGTACAACAAGGGAACATGATGGATTTAGCAGACGCTGCTGCACCACAAACCACAAACCTCTGCCGGTATCCAAACTTGCATACTACTTCCAATGAAGTGCTCACTTGGCCTTGCACAGTAAATGGTATGTGACAATGGGTACAGGGATACAGTACAAGTCTTCAGGTTAAATAGGTAGACATATTGGGTTGGGTCGGGAAGGGTTATTTTAAAAGTTTCTACGGTGAGGGTGAGGGGTTTATTTTTATCTCAATAGCTTACAGATTCTCTTTTCTTGCACCTCCTACTTCTCACTCTGGATTATTATAATGATGATTTTTGCCGATGTCATTGTTCATATTGTTGGCAATGTTCACTTATTTAGCTGTGATGACTTTACCCCAATCCCCCTTCCTATCCTCTGCCATCCCATAACACATCCCCCACCGTCTCGCATCCAGAATTTCTACCCCTCGAATCTAAAATAGACCTGTTTGGATTTTACTGTTGATAATTGTTTCTGTCCATGCATCATTGCCATTTACGGCAACACATTTGCCCGGTGAAAACTCCCCCTAGTTGATGTGCACAGACTGAACTGTGTATAGTGCCTGGTTTAAGCATCAATGGTCTGTTTCTGTTTGACAACGGCATGACCTAATGAAGACCTATAGGCCTGAGAAACAGTCTTGGACCATACTGTCTTGTGTCTGTTGATCTCTGTAGCAAAGCAGTGGTTGTTGATCAAGTAGGAGAGGAAGGCTTGGAGTAGTGGTATTATTTTCTTGGCCAGTGTAGAAGAACTAGCCATTACTACAGTTACAAAACAACTGCTAAAAGAGAATCAGAAAATATGCAGTACAACAAAGATCTTTGCCAAAATGCGAAAGACTTTTCTTCTATTCCTTTTTTTTTTGTCTCAGGCTTTCTTTCTTTTCTTTTTGGTTTTATTGTTGCTGTACCAAATTTATTTCTTTTTCTTCATAGTTTCCAAAAGTCACTGGTCCAGAAACTACAGAAATTTGGTTGAAATCTATCCCCCAATTAACTAGCTCTCATCTCTTTGTCTATTTATTTATTTATAAGAAAGCCAATGTTTAATGAAGACTATGTGAAGCACATTTGTGCCCCTCTTGCACGATGTCAATAGGATATTTATCAGACGTTTTAAGAGTTTACTTGTTCTGCCCAGTGAAGAATGTTGTGATGATTCTACACTGTAAACAGTGCTAGCAGAGCCACAGACTCATGGCTGGGGCAGCTGATTTGTCGGCCCGCTCTCTCAGGCTCGCCTCTGGTCACAGCTTTTTACAAGCTGTACGGGGAACATCAACGTTCATGCAAGGTGCTCCGATGTCATTCCATACATGTTTCCATCTTTTAACTGGACTGGTTGTGGTGATATTTCAGAGTCATGGCCTTTTCTTTATTTTTATTTTTTTTCTTATTACTGTACTGTATGTTGTGTGGTGGATATTAAGGTAGAGAATCATGGTTACGATAATGGTCATCACCAAATACAAATAGACACACTAAAATCTACATAGATGGTTGTGCTAGAGAGTGGTCATTGGGATTTATGGTCAAGTATATGAACAATGGTTGAAAGTCTAGGTTGATGGGAAGACTATCTATTAGGGATGCACCGAATGGGAAATTCTTGGCCGAAACCGATACCGAAAACAGTTGGCCGAAAACCGAATGCCGAAAGGCCGAAAATGATTCATAGAATAGAATTTTTTTTACCAATGTTGTGGAACATTATGATTATGGAAAAATATATGATTATGGCAAAACTTAACTTAAATAATAAATAATCACTATTATGGGTCCATAAAACATTTATTCAGCACTTCTGAATGCATACAGTACATTAATTCCATCTTTTCTCTGGCTGCCGCGGCGGACATCTGTGCTCTACTGAGCGCACCTTTCTAGTCCCCAGATGAATGTTCTCTCTTGACTCGGCACAGTAGACGCGCGACGTGTATGCTCGAGAATGATAATAATAATGCTCTTCAGATTATATTATCAACGACAGACAGCGTCAATGTGAGAAACACAATCCCCCCCCCCTCTCGCTCGGTGATTAACCGCGACGGGCATATAGTAAATAAGGATATAAAGCAGACTCATTTATTGGACGTGTTGCGCACAGAGTTTACATAGAAACAGTGCGACTCCCGACAGTGCGACATCATCACAACAACACGTGTTAGGTTACAGGTTGTTTCTGTGATATATTCTCGGTGAAATAACTCTTTCGGCCAAAAGCCGAAAGGCAATTTTTTGCCATTTTCGGCCAAAATCTTTCGGTGGCGGAAATTTCGGTGCATCCCTACTATCTATTGGACCTCTTTGTGGTTTGATGCTATTGGGCCTCAGACCTCTAGTGTGGCCAGGCATGGAGAAGAACTCTAGAAGACCTGTGCTGAGACTAGGATTCTAAGAACACTATGTTCTAACTTAGGCTTACCCAACCTTGTGGTCGGGACCCCAAATGCGGTACACCCAGAACAATTCTCAAATCAAACTAAACCGACAGATAGTATAATATCTGGGCAGTCATTTTGAAATTGAAAAACCTCTTGCCCGACAGTTTTTTAACTAAACGAATCAACTCTGAAAGCAATGCGGCCTTTCTACTGTGGCTACGGCTGCCATTGACCAGTAAATGGGCTTCTTTACCACTAAGGAATTAGATATTTTTGCACACTGTCTCATGTGAATTTCCAGAATGGGGTCACCTGCCAAAAAAAAGTTGGCGGTTGGGTTGGAACTAAGTAATCAGAGTTGCTGATGGGATGGATCTAGGAGCAGTGCTACGCGGTACCTGAGTCGTTGGTGTAGTTATATAGGGTTATGGGACACACTGTACCTGCTAAGGTAGTGTTCTCTGGCTTCACAGTCCAAGCTGCACCCCCCCCTCTTGCTCTGGGATGGCCTGGAACAGGGGGTCCATAGAAGTAAGATACCGGTCAGCTTCTTCTCTTTCTGGGTGGGACATTTTGGGGGCGGGGTGAAGGGGGTGATGTCTTTTGGGTGAATTATTTTGTACATGTTGTATAAAAAAATCACACATGCATACTCTATCATCAACTTTTCTATGACATCATCCAATGTTAATGCAACAAGCTGGTATTTCTCCTGCCGTATCCTTCCTCTGCACCCCCCTCAACCCCCTCCCTCCACCTGCCTACTCCTGCAGTACAGATAATGGTGTCCTATCCTGTTCAATGCACCCGTTTTTTTCTTTTGAAAATCCTGATGTTGAGGTAGTTGAGTGCAGGAGAATACACTGGTTGGCCACCTTTTTGAGAGCCTGTCACTCTCTGGCAGGCGATAACTGAAGTTGTCCCTGGAAAACATTGTCTATTGCTCTGTTGTGTCGTTCCCTCCTAGTGGTTATTATGATTCGGAGGATCCATATCGGTGCCTAAAGGCAGCTTTTCATCCGACTTTGACTTTCCCCACCCGCTCAGTTACCATGGGGATGAGAGGTGGGAGAGAGTCCAGGTTGCGTGTAGCCTTTTTACAACGCATCCGCGTTTCCGGCGCTCTGATTGGCCAGGTCATGTGACATGTGCACCCAATAGCGTGTTTGCCCATTTCCGCGTCGAAACAGCCTGCAAACTACCTGGCGTTCTATCGCCATGCTCTAAGACAAACTCTAACCTTAACCAACTTCGAAAGAGTGCCTAAGCTTAACCGGCGAAAGAACTTGCCGTCACGCTCTAAGACAAACTCTAACCTTAACCAACTTCGAAGAGTGCCTAAGCTTAACCAGTGTAGAAACTTGCCGTCCCACGATTGGCGCTCATGTCACATGACCTGGCCAATCCAAGCGCAAAACGGGAACCCGGAAACGCAGATGCGTTGTAAAAAGGCTTCAAGCGTCCAGGTTCTCAACCAAACTGTTCTCGACACCAGACAGATTTGGGCTGTGTATATTACATGGTCATTATTACAGAATTGGACCCCCTAACAATGCTGTGGCGTTAATAAAGAAAATATCTTGCCTTTGGCAAATGCTTTAAGCTTGAGTCATGTTAAGCTTTGACTTAATGGGACTATCCATACGAGTTGGATCTTAAATAAGGTGGCCATGAGGTGTGTAAACACAAAGAAATCTATCCCTTTCAGTTATTTTGAAAGGGAGACTACCTTTTATCTGTCAAGTGTTTTTATCTTTCTCAATGTTTTTTCTTTTTGTTTTTTTTTATACATAATTTTTATGTTTTTACAGACAAATGTTTGTAAGAAATAAGTCATGCATTTTAATCTTAAATCATGCTGCGAAGCGCACCGTTTTTGTTACATTTTTATTTAAAATAAATAAAATAAAAAGATGTTTTGTTTCTATTTCAAATCTGTAGTTTGGTGGAATACTTTTGGTTGTTAGGACTTTTTTCATATTGTATTTTTCTAACATTGCTTTCTGTTCACATTAACACAGTATTGATACAAATAAAAATTTAAAAGGCTGCAAATTTTAACGAGATGTGAAAAAATATATAAATGTATATTGAATTGAGTACAGTGTGCTAAAAACTTCTGGACCAGGCATTGTGTATACTAATAGTAGCATCAAAATGTTATATTCTTTGTTCATACAACTATTTAATAAGATGTTACAAATTCAATACAGTCTTTTGTCTTTATTGGTCTGAATGCTGATCTCTTTATATTGGTCGTGGATCTGAATGCTGATCTCTTTCTATTGGTCATGGATCTGAATGCTGATCTCTTTATATTGGTCGTGGATCTGAACCAAGTTGTTTTTGGTGAAAAAGAAAACCGTAGCTGGTCTGTATTTGAATGGTTATATGTAGACAAATGTTTTGTAGGGTCGTCGTTTAGTTTACCATTGCAGGGTCATCGTTTAGTTTACCATTGCAGAGTTCTGCCATTAGTTTGATTGATTGAAAACTTTATTAACAGATTGCAGAATGGGTACAATACAGTACAGCTCAATACTAACAACTGCTAACAGGATGCAGACCAGAAAAATACTTTTGTCTTGTTTACATAGGATCCTCCATTTAGTTTACTAAATATGCTTACTACATCTAATTCTTAGATATATTATTATAATAATTCTAATAATTAATAAATCAAAACAAAATCATGAGGCACTGAACCAAATGAAAGCGAGAAGATGGTTATTTGAGTATACATTTGTAAACATAGTTGGGCTCTGCCTTTCTACATTTCAGGTAGTTGTGACCAAGCTATTCACTAAGGATATACCCTAGTGCTTGATTCAGTTATGAAATATAATCTCTCTCTCCCCCAGTCCCCCTCTCTCCAGTTCTGTGGCATTCCGTTTACCTGGAAAAGAGATTAGGCGTAATATTGTGTGTCTGGCAGGCAGCATCGGCAGCACACTGCCTTTCACGATGAATCGACACCTATGGAGCCGTGGCGTGCTGCTGGGAGAGCAGATGTTACTGGGTTGATTACTGACACTCACTGCTAGACTGCTAGAGGGAGCATAGCAACCTAAAACATCTCAATTTCCATTTATTATCTAGCCTTTAGTCTGTTATTGCTTTACCATTAAAGAAAAACAATAATACACACGTGGCGTAATAAAACATTTAAATTGAACTATTTTAACTTTTAAGACATGTGAAAGGAAAGTAATGATATTGCCAACGTACTCATACATTGATATATTGGTACAAAACACAGTCTACCTAGCTTCGTATTGGACGGTTTGCCTACTACTACTAGTACTAGTACCCGCAGAGTGCTAGTCTGCTAGACTAGAGGAGGCAGCAGCGCACGTGTCCCATTGTCGTCGGGATTCCCCTTCTATTCAACTCATCTCCATATCGGGGATCGCAAACAAAGGGGCGTCAGGTCGTGCGCTGATTGGTTACCGGGTCCGGTGCCCAGAGGTCCGCAACAACAGATGGGGCACAACACGGTAGTGATGGGGATTCCGGCTCTTTTTAGAGAGCCGGTTCTTTTGGCTCGAATCACTAAACAGCCGGAAACACCGGCTCTTTCAGCTCCCAAGCGGCTCCTCATATTTTTTTTGTTGCTTTTTAAATAAAAGTATTAGGCAAAAAAACGTAGAATTATGTGTAACATTTATTAATAATGTAAAAAAATAAATAAAAATTACATGATATCAAATATTTATTATTTATATATTATTTACATACTCAACGTGGAGCAGAGTAATACAAAAAAAACGACTGATTGGGTTCCCGTTGTTGTTCACTTCCAAGAGCCGTTTCGTTCGCGCACGGCACGCACGGCACGCACACCAGCTCCCGGTGCGCCGCCGACCAGTGATTATTGTTTCCAACGTAGACGAGACGACGAATTGACGGAGTTGTACGGTTCGGGCAACGACTCGGGTGAGAAACGTGGGAGAAGAAGAACCCAAGGAGCCCAGTTTTGTGGTCGGGACTCAGGAGGAACATCTCAAAACTCGGCAGGAATCTGAGACACCAGAGCGGCATCGTAAGTAGCCTGTTATTCGTGAGACTCTGCCATGCAGTCTGAGTCGATGCGATCTGAAAGAGAATAACAGCCTACTATTTTGAAATTGCGTGCCTCACCAAAAGAGATTGCATGACGGGGTGCAGGTTGATAGACTGTTAAATAATACGGTATATATATATATATGCTGGAAAGAAGATGAATCTTTAAGTTAACCGTAGGAGGCTATTTAATAGGCAATGCCAATATGCATAATGTTGTTTAAAACATGGCCTCTATAGTATACAGCGTATTTGGTTCATATATGTTAAGAAATACTCTTAACATCATGGCTTGGCTAAATCACAACATTATGTGGACATATTTATTGGATCTCATCTCTGTATCTGTCTCACGTACAACAAAACCCCGTGTCTCTGACCAGATTGCATAACTACAGGCATTAGATACTTGTGATTCTCCTCAGCAGCACACCAGGCTGACTGGACAGAAGTAGCGCTCTGGGACTGACCCCCTCTTAAGTTCAATGCTCGACTACCACGCAAAGGGGCATATTATACTTTCCACACTCCAAAGTCGTGAGAGAATTCATAATGCATTGCCCTTTACTTTTATTTGATGATTAATAAGACGTGCCGCCAGCTGGGGAGTGAGATAGAGTTTCAGCGTGACGTGGAGTTACTGCATGTAATGGGGAGCCAAAGTAAAACAAACCCAATGTCAGTGGCGGCCGGTGGGTTTTCGCCACTAGGGGCGCTATACCAAATATTTTGTACAGTACAGTACCACGCAACACTCGTGATTCGACTCACGCTCACGGCAATGAATCGGCTCTTATGAACGAGTCGCTCAGCTGTTACTACAACAACACACAACCAGTCAAATAAAGTATAGTCTAGACTCTAATTCACAACTTGAAACACAATATATAAATAGAAAAGTTAGAAACAAAACTCGCCCGTCTACAAACACAGGCAGATCTCTCCCTCTCTCCTTCTCTCTCTCACACACAGCGCGACGTGGAATCGATTCGTTACACAATCAGACCTATTATATACCAAGAATAACTTCAGTATGAGTACAGGGCTGTACACATATTTTGCATATTGTTAAACGAGCCAAGGCTAGCTATTAAACTATCGATATGAATCGAAAATCTGGGACCCTGATGTAAACAAGACAAACGTCTTTCTCTGGTCTGCATCCCCTTAACGTATTGAGCCGTACTGTATTGTACCCATTCTGCAATCTGTTAATAAAGTTCTCATTCATTCATTCAAACATAGACGATCTCTCTGTCTCTCGGATCAATCAAATCAAATAATTAACACATGTATGTTGTCATTTTAAACAACTCACCATTCATTCATTATGCATCAGCAGCATCAGAGAGCATTTTAGTAGTTACATTTTCAACAAGATTGCTGCTATTTAAACACTTCATGGAAACGGGGTAACGTTAACCTTATGTCGACTGTAGTATTGTATGACCTCGACATAACGTTTAAACGTTAACGTTGCTCCGTTCCATGCATCCAAGTGGCCAGCTAAGCTAACGGAGCTAACAGCTAGCAGTAGCTGTAACGTTATGCGGCATCAGTAGACAACGTATCATGTATTAAACTAGAGTTAAGATCGCTAATCTACCTTGTTGTTGGCTTGTTGATAAAGTATATCCACTCCATGGCATTGTCCATCCAGCCTGTGTTGATGTCCATCCATTGTCCATCCACACTGCCTCCATAATATAGCTTGTTGTTAGTTAGCCAAGAGCTGTGTCTTTGTCCATTTTCGCCTCGAACAGCCTGCAAACTACCTGGCGTTCTATCGCCATGCTCTAAGACAAACTCTAACCTTAACCAACTTTGAAAGAGTGCCTAAGCTCAGTGTAGTAACAGTTGCTGTTGTTGTTGACGAGTCGAGTACTGAGTTGCATTAGTCTAACCAACCCGAGAAATGCGGCAATGGAAAAAAACTGGCATCGCGTCGGCCAATCAGAGAGCGTCTCCGCGAAATGCGGCTATGGAAAATTCTTCACGGAAGTTCACGCTTGCTGCCTAGACCGCTTCAAATCGCGCTCGGATTCCAACATAATAGTCATATTTCAACGCACAACGCCGTATGCACTGATTGGCTGTGACGGAGACAGCGATCAAACTGTGACGCGCAGTCAGAGCGTTATCGCTTCTTGCCCGGGCGAGAAATACGAAAAAATAAAAAAAAACGTCACTTCCTGCCCATGAAAACGGTGTTTTTTTTATTTAGATAATAACGTTATATTGTGCATTGGAAATACAAACATACTTAAAATGAGTAAATATTATTCATTTTAAACATGTTTATATTATTTATAGGGCTATAAAACAAAAAACAAAAAAGTTTTTTTTTTTTCTTCTTCTCTCATTTAACAGGTGGGTCGGCGCCCTAGCGCCACCAGTGGCGAGCCGCCACTGCCCAATGTGTGTGGACTCTGGTGAACCTAGAGAAAACACGCACAAAGGATCTCTGGCACTACTATTCCTGACCTCATATGGTGGACCTCACATATTTTTGGGGTTGCTGCTACAAACAATAGTAATAGAGCTAAGACAAGAGGGGGGGGGGGGGGTAGCTAGTGGGGAAGGTTTGATGGTATTCACCCTTTTTTTGCCAAAGGAATTCACAGAGCACAGACGCAGGGCAAGAGGCCAGAAAACAAATATGCATGTGTCTGAATGAGAGAGACAGAAGGGGGGGTGGAGAGAAGGCAGGAAGTTGTGGTCATGAGTTTTAGTAGCATATGGTGGGTGTCTTCCAGTCTTTTTAATAGCATGGCGGATGGTTTTATGGATGGTTTAATACCATGGTGGATGGCTTCCAGTCTTTCACAAGGGAAGGAGAGCAAAGGCAAAAGGAGAGGGGGACATGGGACACATGGGAACTCGAAGACAGCAGAGGGGCCACTAATGAAAAAAGCAATCGGATAATGAATAAATAGAATTAGATGTGCAAGCGATAACGGGAGATGCAAAGAAAGAAGAAAACGGCATCACTTAAAGCCAGACACACGGAATGTGAGGGAGGTGGTTCGATTGGTTGTGGTCGTTATAATGAGACAGCAGAGAGTCAAGGGGATAACTGCATCTATATTTAGATCCATGTCTAGAACACAGAACTGAGGCCGGTTATGCGTTGTTGTTGTTGTTGTTGTTGGGTCAGGTTTGGGTTAGACCCAGTCTGACTCTGTTTTGACGTGCTGCTGCAGTTCAAACCAAACACTATTTGTCCTAAAGAGCAGATACAGTTCCACAGACTGGTTACAGTTCAAGAAGCTCTCTGTGACCTCAGTCCTCAATAGAGACATTTGTGCTTTTACGACGCAGCACAACCTTTTGAAGCCTTTTAGATTCTCATGTCATATCGTTCCTTCCTTGTTTGGGAACATTCTGTTTTCCAATTGTAACTTAAAGGGGAACTATCTTATAAATTGCCTTTTTGAGTGTTTAGCATTGTTTCCTAGCTATGTGAACTTATATTAATATGATCTATGTCTCAAAATTCTCATATTGGCGCATTCTTCCAATTCTCCTCTCACAATATTCACCCTCACTGAACTGAGTCGTTTGAAAATGTGCCTATATGTGATGTCATATAGTCACCGCTGCATGTTAATGTTCAGGCGAAGACGACGCTGCGCAGTGGTTTAGGAGCCCAGGCTCAAAACGGCTCGAGATCTTGAGGTAGAAAAATGCTGTTTTTGAGGACTTGATTAGAAATACAAAACAATGAATAAAAAAAATATATATATTACAGAGGTGTTCCATAGACTCACAGGAATTGTGTAAAAGTGCCCAAATAGTGAAAGAAATAGTAAAATAGTTCCCCTTTAATTGACCTCAAATATGAGCTTTTGTTGTGACCAGCTGGACAATTCCATTGTCTCATTTTGACAGCAGGCCACAGGTTGGTCTCACACCACTAGCTAAGCCATTAACCAGTCTTCCAGTACCTCTGCCCTTGACTATGCTATTAAAGACTTGACGAGGCCTAATATAGGTGCTGAAATATTAATCAAGCTGAACATTGGCCCAGGCTGATTGGCGTTTAATATTTCATACAATCACCACAACACATTTGGGTCTGTATATGGGTCAAAAATGTATTGCTAGGGGTAGTCGATACCTTTTTTAGTGTTGCCTCATCCCATATATTATCAGACGTTTTGGGCAACTGTGTTTACAGCATATTATTTACAATAGAGCTGCACGCACTATTGAGTATACTTGATTATCTCCACCAGGCAGCATGCCTGGGAGGAGATTATGCATTGGGATACGTGTGTGTGTATCTATCCGGAGCTAATTTCGCCAACTACAAGCCCTCCATGGATGAAACTTGCCACATAGGCTGACAGCAGGCCACGGATGTGAATGCTGGAATATACTTTCACATCAGTCAAACAAGTATTTAAATTTAATACATTTCCACCATTGTCCATTGAAATACATATTCAGGAAAAGTTGCACTACACAGGTTCTCTGCTCAGAGCCTCCCCGAATCAGCTCTCTGGCCCCTGTTTACAACATGGAAATGTGAGGCGGCTGGGTAGCGCAGCGGACTAAGCGCCTGCCTACCACCGCAGAGACACTGGGATCGAATCCAGCTGTCAGCGGTACCTCCGGCTTGGTCGGTCGTCCATACTAACACAATTGGCAGTGTTAGCGGGTGGGAAGCCGGTGGGGTGTGTGTCCTGGTCGTTGTAAACAGCGACTCCTACAGGTCGGTCGGGGCGCCTGTTCAGCAGGGAAGGGAGTCCTCGCTGTCGGGTGAAAAGAAGCGGTTGGTTGACTCCACATGTATCGGAGGAAGCGTGTGGTAGTCTTCACCCTCCCAGGCCGACGGTAGGGGGTAAGTGCGCAACGACCAGGAAGGGAATTGGCATAACGACTAACATTGGGATGGGAGAAAAAGTATAAAAAATTAAATAAAAATGGAAATGTGAACCTATCATTGTTGATATACCTAGGCATTGAAATATTTATGAATTAATTTCCATCATTGTCCATTGAAATAACCCATGCCTCCTTTCATATCTCATGAACCGTTTGTAGTAGAGACTTATGGGAGGTATCAATGACCTTAAAGCCAGAAGAGCTCCCAAGGCCTAAGTACATACACAATAATGACAGGGGAAATGTCTGTCTAGCTTACATGCTGTATGAGGCATTCATTCCTCCAATTATTCACAACCGCCAGAGAGGTCTATGCGTGATACTTCATCCGTGTCTTTGAATTGAGGAAGTGTCACTTTGTGAAGTGTATCGTCAGTTTCCTGTGTGACTGAGTCGGTAAAGGAGGAAGAGGTTAGCGGAAGGGGAGCACTTCCTTTAACGCCCCACGCTCTCCCTCTGTCTCTCTCTGTTACCTCTGCTCCTCGGATGGAAAGGTTTTGTAATCTAATAGAACCTCGGAGATCTGTGGATTATACAGCTGTTCAGACCAGAGGAAACAAACAAAGTCTGATTCTCTCTTGTTGCTGCTTCTCTCTGTTTTTCTTCACCCGTCTCTCCCCACATCTGCTGCTCCCTCGGTCTGGTGGCTGTCCAGGGTCACAAAGCCTTCAGCACGGTAAGCTGTCCAACAGCCTTGTAACAAACACACACACACAACAAACATGCTTTTTAATACCATGCACATGTGGGGGCTATTATAGTGGCTCAGGAGGTAGAGCAGTCGCCTGGTAATCCGGAGGTTCCCGGTTCGATTCCCGCTCCTCCCGGGCAGCGTGTCGAGGTGTCCTTGAGCAAGACACGTAACCCCTAATTGCTCCCGATGCGCAGGTCGGCACCTTGCATGGTCGCCTCCGCCGTCGGTGTGTGAATGTGTGAGTGAATGGGTAAAATGTGGGGAACAAATTGTAAAGCACTTTGGATAAAAGCGCTATATAAAAATGCAGCCATTTACCATTTACATTCAGTAGATTTCTATTGCTCATTTACAAACATTTATCCCTTGCCTTCTGTTGCCAGCAATCATAGCACGTTTTAAAAGTGAGCATAATAGCATAGATGTCCCCAGTGTAATTATGAAGTGGTGTCAAAGGAGTGCTTTTGACATTTTTAATTTCAGTTGATTATTTCTCTTCACTTGACACTCGTCTCGCCGGAGGAAAATGTTGACATGTTTTTTTGTCGTTCAGTTTCCCAGAAATGGCACGTTAGCTTTATTAGCAAGGAATGCTAATAAAGCTAACGAGTCAAGTTAAGTCAAGATCAGTAAACGACTGAAATAAAAAAATGTCAAAGTGCTCCTTTTCAAGAGGGCACGCTCCTAATGAATGGAGTTCCACAACGTTCCTTTGTGTATGTGTGGTGGTGGCGCACATGGAACTGTGAGCCCTGGCAGATAGATGTTTAAGCAGCTGAAATGATTTGGTCCAGCAGGTGGCCTGTGTGCCCCTTGCACCTGTTCCTCTCTCCAGTTGCTTGTGTGTGGCATAGATATATATATGTCTATGTGTGGTACCCTGTTCTATGGACACACACACACACACACACACACACGCACGCACCCCTTCAACTGGGAAGGAAGGAAGTCCTCTGAGGGTGATGGCTGAGTGCCATTTTAAACGTGTGTGTGCCCTTAAATGGGAATATTTAAATATGTAGATATTATTTGATTGCTGGATTCAAATAAAGCATGGATTACATTCTGTGTGTATGTGTGCGTGCATGCGTCTGTCAATGTGTGCTCATGGCTGCCTGCATGTGTGTGTGGGAGTGGGTGGGTGCCAGGGAGGAGGAAGTGTAGCGAAGAAGAGGAAGAGTGTGAATAGCAGCTGCCTTCTTCCCTCTCACAGTCAATGGGCCCTATTATAGGAGGGAGGAGAGAGAGGAGGGAGGGTAGCATGAGGGAGACTTGAACTACCAAGAGACTAGTTGTTCTTATATTAGTCCATCAGTTGATCGGTCTGTTCTGCCACACAGAGTGAGTGAGTCGTTGACAAAATACTAGATACTACTGTATGATCTGTGGTTTGCTGCCTGGGGCCCTGGGCACACCCTCCTCCTCCTCCTCCTCCTCCTCCAGTCACTCTTTCTTTATTTTCTCTTCTACAGCATTGTCTAAAAGCTACGACTGGGTGACAGGAAAAACATGTATATTGCAATATTCAGAAGAGCTTTCATGATATAATGCAGGATATTGCATGTTAGGGGGCGACAGTGGCTCAGGAGGTAGAACGGGCGCCCGGTGATCGGAAGGTTTCCCGGTTAGATTCCCGCTCCTCCTGGACAGTGTGTTGAAGTGTCCTTGAGCAAGACACTTAATCCCTAATTGCTCCCAATGAGCAGGTTGACACCTTGCATGGTCGCCTCCGCCGTCGGTGTGTGAATGTGTGAGTGAACGGGTAAAATGTGAGGAACAAATTGTAAAGCGATTTGGATAAAAGCGTCATTTACCATTTACATGGCTGCCTGTAACCTTTTCAAAAGAAAATGCCTCATTTCTGTGGAGTGGTAGTAGAGTAGCATGATATTATTGTTCTACTGTGAGAGGATCCAGAAATAAAACACCAAATGATTATGTTTTTGTTGATATATTTTCCACATTGCAACCGTTGTTTGCAGTTTTGTCCCGGCTCTGAATATCGTGATATTTATTTTTTCCGATATCGCCCAGCGGCCGCTACTCCACTCGTCCCGGCCTCCTGAAGTCTCTCTGTGGTGGTGATACTACATATTGCCTCTCGCTCGCTCTCTGGTCACGAGGAGTCACGAGACTCGATCAGGAGCATGAGAACTCATCCCCCTCTCTGTTGACTCTTTGTCTTCTTCCAGCTCCTCTCATGCTGACTGAGGATGGATGACACGCAGGACGGGGTTCAGATTGGAGAGAACAAGTTCATCAGCAAGTAAGGATTACATGCATACAGTACTATACTCGCACACGCATGTATACACATAGCTCATGTAGTTCAATGAGTAGAGCAGGGCACTGGCACTGCCAGGCCGGGTTTAGGGGTTCTCACTGGGGCCGGCACCCACGCTAAAACATTTACTATGCACTATTGTAAGTAGGTGCTTTGGATAGGTACTTTTGCCCCCCCCCCCCCCCCCTCTCTCTCTCTCTTTCTATTTCTCATTCTCTTTCTCTCTGTCTCACTCTCTCTGTCTCACACACACATTGTCATTAGGGATGCAACAATACAGTCTGCTCACAGTTCAATACGTACCTCGGTTTTTTTGGGTCACGGTTTCGGTTTGGTTTGGTTTGGTTTCCATTTTGTGTGTAAGGAGAAAGAAATGCTACTATTTATGCCAGTTGCTCTTCAATGCCTTTTGTGCGTTGTTTCATAGAGGATCGGGAATTACTCGGTGTGGATTGAGCGTTTCTATTAGGCGACGAAAACCCACATTCTCTAACCGCCGAAAATGGCTGCAAATATTTGCAATGAACTGCACTGTTCTTCTGAACCGGTAGGATAGGCTTGTTGGAAGGCATCAGCGAGACGACTGTTCTTTCACTGACAGTGTTCTTACCAGTTTGACTGTCCCGCTTCCAGACAGTGATATTGCTGGGTGGTGACTTCATTTCTTCTTTTTTTTTTATCAAATGTTTTTTTATTTTAAACTTTCACAAAACAAAAAACACAGCATCAACAATATCAACAACACACCAGCAATAATAATAATAATGATAAACTATAATAAATAATAAATCTGTGTTATATATAAATCTAAGCTAATAATACTAAATAAAAAAAAACTGGTAAAAATAAAGACATCACAAACAACACAGAAGACATTCGACACTAGACAGACAGACAGACAGACATTCCTCCCCCCCCATCCCTAGACCGCCGGACTCCCCAGGACCGACACCCCACCCCTACTCCGCCACTACATGGAGTTCTTGACCAACTCTATCCCCGCTTGTCTAGGTGGTGACTTCATATTGAAGTGTTTCCAATGACATAGGCGACATGTGTGAAGCGATGCCTGCAGGCGACACGTGTGAAGTGATGCCTGCAGATGTACATCTTTCTGTTAACTGTTTTCGTTCCCCCGTTCAACGCTAAAACCGAAATGTCTCCAAACGGCTGCCTCTCAACTCCGCTCGCCATGTTCAAGTAACATGCAATGTTATTGCAAAACCGAAAAATGCCGCAATTCACAAGTGCGTATTGAACTGTGGATGTACCGTACAGTACAAGCAGTATTTCTCCTCATCAGATCTGCTCAGTAACACAACATCTCTGTCTCCAGGGTAACCGTCCTCTCGCATCTTAAGACATACAACCTCTACTATGAAGGACAAAATCTGCAGCTACGGCACAGAGAGGTGTGTATTTGTGTGTGTCTGTGTGTGCCTTTTGAAAGACAGGCTGTCTTTCAAAAGGCATTGTTTTTTGTTTTTTTTGCTGTCTGAAAGCGTTTTCCTCCCATTCCATTGAAGTGTTTATGCCTCCTTTCTTTATTTCTGCTCCAGTCCCTCCTTCATTCTCTTGTATCCGGGCCTCGTCTTCTCTTGCCCTCTCTCTCATTTGCAGCTTAATATACCCCCTACTGCCTCTTTAATAATTCACCCTGCCCTAAAGGGGTAATAACTCTCCACTGTGTGTGTGTGTTGTGTGTTGTGTGTGTGTCATTGTGTCTGTCTGTATTGTATTGATCATGGCTCCTTTTTCCCCAACAGGAAGAGGGGGAGCTGATCGTCGAGGGGTTGCTGAATATCTCCTGGGGCCTGCGTAGACCAATCAGGCTTCAGATGCAGGATGACCACGAGCGAATCCGGCCGCCACCCTCGTCTACATCCTGGCACTCTGGCTGTGCCCTGGACAGTCAGGGGTAAGAAGGAGATGACTGCAGTGACACCTCAATTGACCACATTCACACAGAGGCCATTTTGCTCTTTTGTCACAGATCTGATTGGGTTCCTTTCCACCCTGTTCCCAAGGTGGACCGGTGAGGCAAGGAATGGTCAAGATTGGCAACCGTGATCATTCATTTCATTTAATCTTTTTGTGTTCATTTTCATAATAATTATTGCATCTTGCATATTGAATCATTGAACATTGCCTAAGAAAAGACCAAAACCAACAATGCCTTTCTTCTACTAATAAATATAGTCTGTCCAGCCAACACCAGATTATAGCTCATATCCAGAAGTGATAGAACTCTGTTGTCCAAAACCCACTAAGTCACAGAGCCAGACTGTTAGATCAGTGTGATGAATATATCGTAGTTTTTCCCAAAATTACTTCATGAAGTGACATTGATCACCTCCAGTCTGCCTGAACCGGAACTACTTCCGAGACAATCACGGTCACTTCATGAAGTAGTTCCAGGGGGGGAAAACTACATAAACTATGTGTTTAGCGCAACAATGAATTATACTGACCAAAACCAACAGTATTGCTCTGTGACTTGTCTTAATGGTTTTTGGACAACAATGGAGTTCTATGACTTCTGGATATGAGCTATAGGGAGGTGTAGTGTGACGTCACTTTAGTTTCCCGTGCGGTCCACCCGTATTGGGATTTATCATTGGGAAAATGTATTATCAGCTATTGTAATAATTCTGCCTCATGAACATTGGCAAGCTTTCCATTTTTGCACAAAATTAGTTCCCTTCTATCACTAACATTATTGTTTAAGCATTTTTGGTTGAAATAAAATGTGTTATAAGGTTGTTTAAATTGTCCTTTAAAAAATAAATACACTTACCAGTACAACACCTGTCATTCAGTGCTGTCGCCTAATACACATCACGGCCATTGACAGTTGCGCTGATACCGAGCTAACTAGTTATCAGTGAAATCTAAAATACTTAATGTTAGTTAACATTATCTGATCTGATTTTTTTTGCAGCCTGGGGTTAATGTAAATGTAAATAGCGTATTTGTGTACATAGCATTGCTAACATGTTGCATTAAGCTAACGTTAACTTTACCCATAGATAATGTTACCTAGCTAAATGTACTAGACGTTAGCAATGTCTACTGTCGTGTCCATAAGTTCCCTGGCAGCATACTTTGTTGGTGAGGACTAAAGTATACAAATAGTTTCTGGAACGAGTAAAATGTGCAGGTCCTGTGGTTACACTCTGGGGCAAAGCACTGCACCATGCCGTATAGCTAGCTAGCTACTAACATTACGTAAAAAACAATAACGTTATGAACTATATACACTATGTACAACGAAACAATGATTTATATTCGTATTTACAGTGATTTAATATGCAGCGAATTAACGTTACACGATTTTAATTATAAATACAAATATGGTAATGTTGTGGCTTTTAAAAATGGTGGTTGGTTTTAGAAATAGATGGTTATGATCGCCAGAGCACTAGGGCCTAAAAGAAATAATGGTTTGTTTCCGGTTGCCGACGGACCCTGCCGATTTAGGTGCGACCAATATATTTTATGAGTTAAAAAGAAATAATAATAATAAATAATTTTTTTTTTTTTTTTTTTTAATAAAGTTTCATAGAAATCTTAGTCAAACCTTTAGTATTATGGATATTAAACATGCTGGCAGAGTACATGCATCCATGTTGTTGTGAACATTTTAATTAAATAAAGAAATTCCCTATCCAAAATAAAAAAATAAAATAAAATAAATTCCCTACCTACCCATGGCCTTAACTGACAACCAACAGGAAACAAAAAATAATTTTTGTTATGCCTAGTGTTGGGTGAAACAGATACTAGCCAGTAGCCACAGATTCAGCATCAGTTATTTTCCCATTCTACGAAATGTTAACTCATTCAGCGCCATAGGCTGTCCCCATCTCTGCCGCTTCAGGCCAGCTTAAAATTGTCATTTTCGCGGTGTTTCACGATGTTTGCAGAGCTGTGTGTGTGTTCTGTATTATAGCTGTGGAGACAATGGTGTGGCTCATTTGACAGACACTACTTGTAGTCCAACATGGAAAAAAATAGTTTGTTTCTACAAACTGTAGTTTGTAGTTTATTACACGCTAAACATTGCGCATTTCCAAGATAATCCAGTCTTTTTCCATAGAACGTGAGATAAAACGTGTTATATGCAATAAACCCAAACCGTTTTGGTTGATCCCCTGAAACCCCAAATACTCCCAAATCAAAGGTATATACCATGTACACATGTACCTTCACAAAATCATCAAGGGGGGGGGGTCGTTTTAACTCAACTGTAATCGTGGGGCGCCCTTGTGGCGCACCACGTTAGTGCATCGCACACCTACGCGCAGGGCCGCCTGTGAGAAATGCGAGGCCCTGTGCGAGATTTAAACGCGTGTTTGTGTGTTAGAGAGAGAGAGCATGTCTGTGTGTCGTGTGTGTGTGTTAGAGAGAGAGCATGTATGAGAGAGAGATAAGCAAAGATGAGCCCCTAAAGGATATTCAACTTTTAATGGAGGAACAAAACAGAAGGAAAAGATAACTTCACAAAGGCAACATGAATATACATAGATCCAAAAGGACAAAGATCAACACTTAAATCCAAAGAGAAGAGGGTCTATACCAGAGAAAACAAAGTAGCAAGGAGCCAATGGCCGACATCAGCTAAATAGGCTAACTGCAAATAGAGTAGCCAGGTACTGACACCAGGCCACACACAGCTTTGGCCAACGCTACCCAAGCTACACAAACGACCAAGACAATTCACACACAGCACATGTCGTATCTCCAAATGTTGTGAAGTAACATATGTTTTGCCTGGAAAAAAACATCGTTATTAACAAAACATTCGGGAGGGGAAGGAAGGAAGAGTGGGGTAATGTCCAATGGACATCTTACCTGCACCAAGGAACGCAGGGCGAAAGGCCGCAACACAGGTCTCCACGTTGACGAAAGGCCTCTCGCTGGCGGGACAAAAAGAAGCTATGGCCGGAGCCTTGTCATGGTGCAGGCCCGACTACATCTTCTGTCAAAGATGATGTCGTAGTCAGAGTGCCAGGGCCCCCTGCTATTCTCACGGCTAATGTCAATGGTCGTAGCACAAGCTAACAGCTAACTCTAGGCTAACTGATAGCATCAAACTAACGTTCCCAGCCGAGCGCAGCCGGCAGCTAACGTCGTAGCTAAACAGCTAACTGGCTAACAGTTAGCTCAACCCGGCTATCGCTAACCATTAGCTAACGCAGAAGCAAGCTATGCGGCTACCACTGAAAAACTGTACAACGTGAGAAAAGCAATACAGGCCAAGTTGGCCAACACTTCAGACAGCCGCTGTGTTTTCCTCTTCTCATACGAAGAGAGAAGGGAAAAAGAAGGCAATACACGTCCCACTACAGAGTGGTGTTTACCATAGCGGTGCCAGCAACAAGTCCCTCGCGAACTATAGCCGACTTGAGCATGGAGATATTCTCATAATGAAACACCAAGCTCACCTCCCTCGCACCAGGTGCTGACACCAGGCCACACACCGTTAGCTACTAGTACTACAACAGCTAGTCGGCCCGTTTGGCTCCCGAGAGAGAGAGAGAGAGAGAGAGATATCCACGGCGGGAATAGAATAGAGTGCATTAAAAACTCACCAAACGTCCAAGAGGATGGAGACAACCGCGTGGAGTTGACGAAGTTCATCTGCCGAACGACCATCCTCTTCATCTTGGCATAACAATGCTGCACGCGCTGTCTCTAGGTTAGCTAACGCTAGTTAGCCTTTAGCTAAGCTAGCTACTAGCCGACATCATCATGGCTATCCCGACTGAACCACACGTTAGCACTCGATATTATAACGTAGCTAAAGCTAACTAGCTGTCCCTGTCTTTAGCCGGGATGGCTAGCCTGACTGAACTGTCTAACATGCAACAACTTTCATCTTCAGTCCATCTGCCGAACGATGTCCTCTTCATCTTGGCTGGCATAACCTCCAATGCTGCACGCGCGAAATAGTCAGACGCTAGTGATGGGTCGGTCATGAGCGACTCGTTCATAAGAGCCGATTCATTGCCGTGAGCGTGAGTCGAATCGCTCACGTCTGGCAATGAGTCGGTTCACGCCCCCCCCCCCCCCCCCCCCCCCCGGCACGCACACAGACACACACAATGAACTCAACAGACGCTACCTTACCTGTAACCCCTCCCCTCATTGAAACCAATTCTGCTGCCTGCAGAGCCTCAGAGCTGCCTGCAGAGCCTCAGAGCCAGGAACAAGTCAGACACATTCTACAAACGTGTCTAATGTGAAATATATAAGCATATAAGCAAAACTAGATTTTAGGTCTGTGATGAAAAAGGGCCTCGCGGGAAGGGGGGCCTCGCAATTTTTTTTATTATTTATTTTTTATTTTTTTGTGCGAGGCCCCCCTTCCCGCGAGGCCCTGTGCGACCGCACTGCTCGCACACCCCCTGAGGCGGCCCTGCCTACGCGGCCGTCCCGGGTTCGCTTCCCGCTCCCGGTGACATTTGTCGCATGTCTTCCCCGCCTCTTATACCGTTCATTCTCTCCTCATCTGTCGGTCATGTCTGACCATGAAAAATCAATACATGCTAAATTATTTTTTTTTTAAATAAAAAACTGTAATTGTGTTTGTCGAGCATGTTTTACGTCCGGTAAAACACAAAACTGTGATCGTTAGAAAAACATGTTTCAGGTTCGGTAAAATAGACTATACCTTACCTTAGCCAGAAAAAGAATAATTCCAAGTGATCGCATCACCATTGCGATTACCAGTGTGTCTATACACGTTTCGATGGGAAAATACGCCTCGGCAACGGAATTTCAAGGAGATTGTTGTGAATCTCTGTTCAAACAGGAGGAGGAGCCCTTACCAAAAAAAAGGAAAACGTGTATCAACACCAAGCCATTCCAGTTCAAAGGTAGGCGATACTGCCACCTGGTGATATTTGATCGGCAATTCCAACGTGGGCAAACGGGCCAGGGACGGCTAGAATGATCCGGATGATGATTTAGAACGGGGATCAGAGGGAAAATATCAAAGGATCTAAAAACGTATTATTACGTGTTTGGCGCTCAAGCGTTGGCGAGGAAACACGTATTATTACGTGTTTGGCGCTGAATGAGTTAAGGTTATGATCTGTAAGGGAAATCTGATCCTAGGTCTGCGGCTAAAGCCAGGAGTCTACGCTGTGGTGACGTCAGTCAGCAGCAAAGTGAAGTGTAGTTCCTCAGTGAACGAAAACGCAAACATTGTTATTTTGCTACTTTTACGATTAATTGCAAATTGTTTCATGTTGAGCTATAGATTGTGGATGAATACACACAGAAAGGTACACCATGCCAATGTTCATGCTTTATTTGTTTTAAATGAGATTATTTAGAAATGTGTCCATTGGAAATACATTGCAATTTCAAGTGAGGTGGACCTTGCAGGAAACAACAATTACGTAACCACTACACCTCCCTATAATCTGCTGGATGGAGACTGCACTTTTAATTTAGGCTTGGATTTGGCTTGAGGATTGCCAGTCATTAGGCTTGGAGCCCCACTTTCAGCTCTCTGACCACATTGATCAGCCGAAGCTGTTAGTGGTCCTAAACTAATGGTACAAATAGACATTCCATTGGCTTCTGACTTTCAGTGCTGATGTGTTTGATCTGACTTGTTGGGGTTAAAATGACCTAAATCTAGCTTGCCAGTGCATATTCCCCTGTCTCCCCCAAGTTTGTTCATATTTGATCTAACTTGAAACATGCATTCACACATCAAGCAAGGAATGTGAATCACTACCCACTTTCAAAAACACTCTCAAAGAACACCTACGGGAGACTGCAATTCGAAACTGGCCCCTACAAATGTCTTAACCCAGTTGTACAGCAAATTACCAAGTATTGAGCTGTACTGTACTGTACCCATTCTACAATCTGTTAATAAACTTTTCAATCAATCAATCAATCAAGCACTCCTTCCCTACTTGATGTTTGTATTATTATATATAGTCTGGTAAGAAAGATGAACAAGAACACCTTTGTAAAACTCTGTAATGGAGTAGTAGGTGGCTGTTTCAATGCTAGTGCATGAAGATTCAGCAGGAGAAGATGATCACAGTACTGTGAGCGTTTTAAAAGTGCTGCAAGTCTACAACCTCTGAAGAGAGGAGGGACTGGGAGACCCATGTTACTGACCAAACACTATATCAATGATGGCTGTCGGAATGTAGAGCTATTTAACACTTATTTTAACAAAAAAATACCACTTAGAGCTCCTTTAACTCTGATGATGATAGTAATACTAATACTAATGGCAGTACTACTACTAATAATTGTTGTTGTCATTGTTGGGCTATACCCCTAATGCACCATCCTTCCCCCTCTCTTTCCCCTGTGCTCTCCTTTTGCTCCTTGCATGTTCCACCAATAGAACAGAGGGACAACAGCAGTCCCAGCAGAACCCGCCTACAGTGGAAGTGACGCCACCTACTGACCAAGCCGTGACCGACGACGACGACGACGACGACACAGAGGGTGTGTAGGAACCGCTCATCAGGAACAACCCTGTGTTCTGCATGGCTGTTGTTTACTTAAAAGATACCTCTCTAGTTGACAGCATCAGCAAAGTGATCGTTACCTCACAGCATCCGTGGTTGTAGCGGTAGCTGCTCCAAACTATTTTAATATCACCGGTTGTGTCCAGGTGATTAGACGTAATCGCAAAGCTGTGTGTATTAATGACACACACACACACTTGGACTTCTTCATTCTTATATATTGACCATCAAATTGTCCTGGTACTAGCTGGCCTAAAATCAGAATAGAATAGCTTTGAATTGGGACTAGTCAATAGAACATATTTGAATTAGAACTAGTCAAATATATTCCAATTCCAAACCACTAGTGAGCACCATGACATGGCTTAAAGCAGAGGTGGGACCTTGTGCCGGGTTTGTTTCATATTGTCTCTTATAGCGCAATAGTATAAATCATGTTTTATTTTGACCATTATTACTGGTTGCTGATTGCACAGAGGATTACGAGAGCACTGCCCAGCTCCTGAGGACAAAGAGTGATGCTGGGGTTCTAAGGCGTGGCCAGCGACGGTCACCTAGCGACCAACGGAGAATCCGCAGACATCGCTTCTCCATCAACGGACACTTCTACAACCATAAGGTGGTACCACACGCACACGCAAACAGACACACACACACACACACACACATACACACATACACATACATATACTTATTGACCTCACCTATCTCAAACCTCGCCTTTTTTCTTGATCCTCCAATCACAACGGTTGAGACACAGACTGTGGAGGGTCGAGATAAGAGGGCGAGGTTTGAGATGGGTCCATTTCAGTATGATAGTAAGTATTTGTCTCTTCTCCATCTCTCTCAGACTGCAGTGTTCACTCCCGCCTATGGTTCAGTGACCAATGTTCGTATCAACAGCTGTATGACCACACCTCAGGTGCTACGAGTCCTCCTCAACAAGTTTAAGATTGAAAACAGCCCAGACGACTTTGCCCTCTACCTCGTACACACAAGTGGAGGTGAGTGTGAATTGGTGGAAGCGTTTGTTTGTGTGTACAATGTTCACGTGTCTGTATTGAATCTGTATGTGTGTATTAATATGTCTGTGTGTTTTCTGTGGATTCAAATAAAATATTTAATGTGTGCGTGTTTCAGAGCGCATGAAGCTGAAGCGCAGCGACTACCCCCTGGTGCTGAGGGTGGTGCAGGGTCCATGTGAGCAGGTCTGCAGGGTGTTCCTCATGGAGCAGGACTTAGGAGAGGAGGTCACCTATGATGTAAGGTCATAGAGCCGGGGTCCTCCTGCCTTTTCCCACCCCAACATTTCAATATTGTGCGATCGTGTTGTGCCAGTGTTTATCCCTTTCACTACCACACCACCAAATGGTTAACCCTTTCACTGCCACACGACAAAGGGTTAACCCTTTCACTGCCACACTGCAGAAGGTTAACCCTTTCACTACCACACTACAGACAGTTAGGCCTGGGGGGTACTGTAGATACCATGTACATCTCTTGGTCAATGACGACTCATGGGCTAGAAGTGTAGATCTGAGTCTTTTGTGCAGCACAATAGCTTTTGGATGCAGTTTTTCAACTCTGAATAATATTATTGCAGTCATTTTGGTTTTCGAGATACCAACAGCTATATTTGTTTATGGGATTGTTTATTTGGATTCTCTTAACTCGAAGGATGGTACTATCCATATTACATTTATATTCAGTGTTGTCATGCTATATCTGGAAGTGGGGGAGCGCACTTACTGACTATGATTATAGAGTGTACTGTCGACCTACATTTGGTTTCTCGTTTGAAAATACAAAGACTGGTTGGAGCTCAACCATGTAACGTTAATCTACATACAGTATAAGGGCAGCTCCAGCCAGGGTTTCATCTGGAAAGTCTCAATCAGTAATTATGTCTCTCGATTCCTGCTGAAACACACACTTGTTTACAAGCTTCCATTGCCTTCTTATTTGCGAGATGCTCATCTGCACGAGACGGACTCATGCTCCACCCACATAAATGGGTATGTGTGGGGTGGAGTATAATAACCCCACTCAAATAAAAGCTGTGGAAGGATATTTCTGCCCTCTTTCGTAAGAGAGTGTGCCATGCTAGCCACAGAGTCACTGCCCCCCCCCCCCCCCCCCAGTGCCACTATCAAATGAGTCCTCCATTGCAGACCGTTTCAATGATTCAGAACAATAACACAATATGATGCATCATGCACTTTTCCTCCAAATAATCGTCCTTGTCTATATTACTACCTACGCTACTATACTAATATGTCTTTTGTACTATGCACTCAACACTGTAGCACCCATGTTTCAATACTGTTTGATGAACATTGTTACTCAGCTGAAAGAGTTGTACCTTTCCTGCTGACTTGTTGTACATGAACTTGTAAGTCGTCAGCTAAAAGACTACATTTAAAATGTAAATGCTTGACTTAAAGGGATAGATCAGATTTTTGGAACCCTAGTCCTATTTCCTACTTATCAGTGATGATGTTGATTGGTAGAGTCCTTTCTCATCGCAGGCCATGCTGTTCCTCATTAGCTCCGGCTAGTTAGCCACAAACCAATGCAAAGTCAATGGGGTCGAGCTCCTGTCTGTACAAGCTGGCTGAAGCTCACTGAAATCTACTTTGTGTGTGCACTGTGGAGTAGGCTTCACCAGAGAAATCAGAACTATCCATTTAAGCTGGTCCTTGTTGGAAACATCCAGTGGATGAAATGGGATGCTACAGATCCTGGAGTTTGTTGCCACTGTCTTGTTACATAATTTGACTGCAGCGATGCGAGTGTTGTTCTGGGTTGTTTCTTTAAGAATATTGCACACTCTGATTTTAGATAGTGAGTTTGTACCCGTCAGGAGGGAGCAACCTACTTCTGCACAGTGTAGTCCTAAAAGTAATTTAAACAGTTGTCAGTATACTCAAATCTTAGTATTGTACTCAAGGGTTTAGTACTATATCAGCTGATCATCAGCCGTTTCTGTCTTTAAATGTTGTGGACCAGATGTTTGGAGCTTCAGTGTTGCAAAATACCATTATACCCATTAGGGCTGACCCCTATTAGTCGATTAGTCGACTAATCGGTCGAAAGGAGCCGTAGTCGACTGCCAACCTCTTAGTCGAATACACACACACACAAAAAATATTATAATTTTTTATTTTATTTTTTTATATCATTCTTTCCAAAAGAAAAGAGGCCTAGACGCGTGGCTAACGCTAATGGCACGCATACCAGAGGCTAACTGCCTACGAAAACAGGCACAGAGGCACTGAAAGAGGATTTCACCCATCTAATGAACACACTAGACTAGACAAATATCAAGATGTATCCATCAGTGGACCAATTGCATGCTTTTGCAGAGGACAAGAAGCCTTCAGTCGACTCCTTCAGACATTAAGCACCCCCCACAGCCCAAATGGAATGATAAAAAAAATATATATATATAAGTTTCTTTTTTTTTTAGTCAACTAACACGTTGGATGCCAACGACACTATAAGTCGTTAGTTCATGCCGCCAGTTGAGTGCCGCCAACGACATATAGCATTTGTTTGTCGTATTTTTTTTTATTGGCGATTTGAATTCATATTTCATCAATCACGCTAGTGTTGCAGAGTCTCTCTGAGCTCAATTGGGAAGATACCGCCCCCTATCGTCTCTCCCTGTGTAACTGCACCCCATTAGTTTAGACTGATGAAGGGGGGGGGGGGGGCCAGTTTCCTCATTTTACTTTTCCGTCAAGCCAACTGAAGAGACCCAAGTTGATCGCCGGCCCGGAAAACGCGTGGAATATATATTTACAGTACCCAACGCTGAATCAATAAACGCGATCGATATTTGGAATGGCGATCAGGAATTGGAATAATCTTTTTGGATAACATCTGATCTGAGGTAAGGAATCTATTTTACCAGTCTTGGGGTAATCAGAGCTTTTTTCACAGATATATCAACATGTCCCATATGTGTGTGTGTGTCTGTGTGTGTGTCTGTGTGTGTGTGTGCTGATCAGGAAATGAGAGAATCGATATTTAAGCCCGCTTCTATAGCGTGCATAAGTACACATAATACTATCAATAATCTAGCGTTTATTTGAAAACGATTCATAAATAGGCCGAAAAATGACAGTTTTTGTGTATGCCAGAATATTCCAGTAAATGCCGTTTATCACGGAATCTATATATTTTCCTGAAAAACGAGGGCTTTTCAAAATGCTATAAAACGGAAATGAACCGATTTAAAAAAAAAAATTAAATAAAAAAAATCCGTTTCGACAATGTTGACTGCAAACAAGTCATTGATAAACGACGGGCAGATTTAGACACATAGCCATAATTTAAAACAGAGATTATGCGTTCACAACGCTATCATTGAAGTGGGTGGTGGCATTTAACCACGTTTTACCATGTTCACCAGTAGTAATCAAAGTGCTAATAGTCGACTAACGGCAAGTTTTGGCCAATCATAGTCGACTATCCAAATCCTTAGTCGGGGACAGCCCTAATACCCATTCATTACCCTCACAACATCTGTCCTTTGGTGTGATGTTTCCCTCCCTCCCACCAGGTGGCACAGTGTATCAACGTCACTGTTTTTTGTGCTTTGGTATGACGTTTCCCTCCCTCCCACCAGGTGGCGCAGTATATCAAATTTGAGATGCCAGTACTGCAGAGTTTCATCACCAAGCTGAAGGAGGAGGAGGACAGAGAGGTTCAGAAACTCAGGAGAAGGTACAATAACTGCTGCATCTACCTCATTACATTATCTCCTTTTATGCCTCGAGTCGGACACAACACGCGTAAATTGATTGAATATACCGGTAGATGTATCTCTGAATGCACACTAATTTGATGTTTCTCTCTCCATTTGTCTGCATGTACCTCATTTACCTTTATTCTAGGTACAACTTCCTGCGCTGTAAAATAGAGAAGCAGCTGCGCTCTCTTCCAGAAGGGACCACCTGTATGTAAACTACCCCATGGAAAGTATTCCTGGTACCAGCTCCCAACATACCACACCAACTCGTCAAAACAGTCCACATTGTCAACACCCCAACCTTCAACCAAACCCTCTAAATGAGATTGGCCAACGGTCATCAAACGAGGGTCACCTAACGAGATTCACCTAAGGAGGGTCATCTAATGAGGGTCACCTAACAATGGTCCCCTAATGAGGGTCACCTAAGGAGGGTCACCTAAGGAGAGTCATCTAATGAGGGTCACCTATTAACAATGGTCCCCTAACGAGGAGGCAATGATTATCCCCAGGCTTCGATGTGTTCCCGTCATGTGTATTTCTCCTGTCCTCGTGGTTCATTACAACTCATCACTGGCCATCCCACTGGTACCCAGAACAATCCAACCCAACCGACATGTCAACATGCCAACGGACCATACGGTAACACTGTATGTTGTAAATGTAAATTAAACGTGACCCTTCTCGGCAATAATCGTAATAATCATAGTGACATAACGACAAGTTAACGATAAGTTGTGAAAAACTCATTCCTCTGGCACTTTTCATACGGGGTCACCCCAGCACAAGTAAGCACAGTCTTTCTTTCTTTCTTTCTTTCTTTCTTTCTTTCTTTCTTTCTTTCTTTCTTTCTTTCTTTTATCTCCTCTCTCTCTCTCTCTCTCCCACACACAGGATAACCCCAGGACACTTAAGTACAGTCTTTCTTTCTTTCTCTCTCTCTCCCACACACACAGGATCCAGGACACTTAAGTACAGTCCAGGTTTCGTTCTCTCTCTATCTCTCTCCCCCTTTCTCCCTCACACACACTCACTCTTTCACCTAATTCTGTTACTCCGGGATAATCTAGTAAGCATACTGTACATATGTCTTATTCACCTATTTGGTTGTAAACTGATACTCTGCACTGACTATAGTGCCTGTTGTCACAAAGACATGTCGCAGGTGTAACAAGGTTGAAGCGTCCCAGTAGTCGCCCCTTGGTGTGACCTCACTCCTAAGTTAAATATCCCCACTTCGCTACGTGAATTGGCTCTTTTTCATGGGGCGGAGTGGCATGGTCTGTTCACAGCCAGTCAGAGCTGCCCAGAGTGAAGTGCCTGCCAGTGGCTAGTGACCCCCGGTTATACAGGCACACAACCTGTGAAGAACGTTCAAATGTTAAGAAACGCTGTGAAGCTTCAGCTTTGTAAAAAAAAAAATACTGCAGACTGTATACAGGGAAACATGGCCACGCTTGAGCAGCAGAATGGATGTCGGTGTGAGACCATAAAACCTTCTGAGTGGATGTCATAATGTCCTATGGTGCAACGTCCACCTGGTGTTTTCCAAACTGCCTAGAGAATGTTGCGATTTGGACGCTTTGCACCATATGGGAGAGGTGATGACCTCCATCTGTACGCACCCGTTTTATTGTTTGTTCCTAAATCGTTTAGTTACATAGCACAACTGGTACGTTTAGTGTGAGGTTTGTGGACTATTCTTTCCTTTTTCACCTGATAAGTGACTTGTATCAAGCCCCGCCCTCTTTTCTTGATCCTCGAATCACAACTGTTGCTTCTGTCCGTGGAACCGGACTCGTAAATGATGCCGTAGATGGATCTTCATGATCGGTATAGGTTTAATAGTGAAACACATACAAACAAGGTACATTAATGAGCTTTGGTTGAGAGGAGTGTTCCCACTGGCCACCTGGGAGAACACTGAGGTGGAGAAGGAGAACCAGCTCTCCTGTGGATAGAGAAGGGTGGGGGTTTGGGGACATTGGCTCTCTAGGTTTGAGATTCAAGCTATTGTTCTAGTGAACAGACTCCTCCATACTTCCAAGAATCGAGAGGTTTATTTGTCACATACATACCAGGGCATACAGTGAAATGCGGGTGGTCATGCCCGCATTGATTGTGCAAAATACAATAATAAAATAGGCATAGAAAAAAAAAATAGATAAGACACAAGCTATGCATGGTAAAAAAAAAAGACATGCTAGGTTCCTGAGAAACTGGTTCTTATATACACTACTATGCACTATACAATTTACAATGTTAACTCTTAATGTGGTCCAAGGAAAGCAACAGTTGTGATAGGAGGATCACGAAAACAGCAGGGTTTGAGATGGGTCACTCAATTACCTCTGGGCCCACAACGGTTACTGTGGAGGTTAAAGTTGAATGTGAAATCCATAGAGAATGGATTGAAAAGCACACAGGAGGGGAGTCCCATAAGATTGTGAATTGTTAAGGTGATGATAGATGATGAGGGAATGATGAGTGGTTGTGTGTGTGTTTCAGACACAGCGCATTTTGCCTCTAATGTATGATACATTGCATATGTCTGCTTTTGTTTATGTATAAAGTGTGTTTCTTAAAAAAGTTCTGACATCATTGACCATACCTGTTGGGCCACTGTGCAGTGGGTTGAGGCACAGCGACTCTTGACTTGATGAAAGGTTAGTTTATGTGTAAGAAAGTGTCTGCAATACTGTGAGTCATGTTGTCATGTTTGCAGTGGCCCTGCTTATGTATTTTCCTTATATTTGAGCTTTTTTTTTGTATCGCTTTATTTGGGAAATAGGGCCAAATCAACAGCACATGCCACATTTAGAAAATTTTGCTTTTTAACAACGATGATTATAATTTAATAAAAGGTTATCTTGAGAAAAAATGTATTTCCCTCGTCCCTCTAATCTCACCTCACGCTCATCCGGGTCGCAGGGTTAAAGACATGATGCTGTTATGTAACGAGGCTTAAACGCTGTTGTGTCATTTCAAATGATATAATGCCACAATCTAATATTAGACAGATTTGCCTTTTGGTTTAAAGCCTCATTCAGTCAGTTTTGTGACAACTTTGTTTTGGGTAACTTCTAGGGATTTTAAATGCAGACAATGTAGAATCTGACCAGACATGGACCCTGGCACACATACAGTAACAGTACACACGTATACAGTACGTACACACACACAGGTAATCTATGTTGAGTGTCCTCAGACGGGCTTAGGTTGTAAGCAGGGATGACCATGGTTCTGTTGACACAGTTCAGCCAATGAGATGGTAGGAGAGAGTGCTCCCCTGACGGAAATTGTCTAGAGGGTAAGAGACCCGTCCCTAAAACATACAGACGGTCGGAGGAGTGGACACTGGTACTGCCAAGAGGAATAATACCAACCATCAGCTGAATCTTCTTCTGTCTCATCACCAGCAGGTCAGTCAACAGGTGAACTGTAATAATGTCAAAGTGTTTTTCCCATGATGAAGATAATTTTATTAATGTGATGTTATTGTTCCGTTTTGTAGCGTTTTCAAAGTAATGCTAGTAATATACTATTCCTCAATTGATCACTCTTATTATTTCTGTGAAGTCAACCATATTAACAAGTTAATCATTATTTTATGCAATTGTTTTGTAATTAGTTGACCTATTACTTGTGTTTGGATTAAATATAATGTTTAATGTTGTTGCCGTTGATATTGTTTGTTGACTGCAGAACAAATTTGGGAGCTATTCCTAGAAAACTGATGCAATCCGAGTTTTGATCCTATAGACGGGCCTTTGACAGTGCTACAAAATCCTCTAGAGTCTATAATGAAAGTTCTGGAAGTGTTATTCTCAATGAGTCTGAACAACAGTGGCTGTAATCTGTGGGAGCTGTCATGGGATTATTGTCAAACTAAATGACCAGGGATAATTATAACCCAGCCTGCCTCGGAGAGGACAGATTACAGCGTATGCAGACGGATGACGATGGAGATGATGTCATGCTGCTCACCAGTCACAGTTCATGTATCCTTTGCTTTTTATCATTTTCTACGAGAATAAAGATGGATTAATTCCAACAGATAATGGAAAATGCATGCATTTCAGCAAACGGACAAATCATGTAAATTCTTTATTATATAAGCACTGCGTTTTTAAACGGCTACCATCTTAAAATAATTTATTTTGACACATTTATTTAACCTATAAGGGTCGACAGTTAATGATAATTTTATTATAGATTATATATCAAGGGGTAGATATCCAATGATATCTGAGTCTTTATCACTGTTGAATGTTTTGTTGACATACATTCGAAACCAGATTACCCCACTTCAAATCCTCAGTAAAGGCATGAGAGATTATGAAAGATATCTGATCCTGTGTCAGCTGTTACAGTCAAGATGTGATGTAGCTGTGGTGGCCCTTGTGTAAAATGTGTCTCTCAAAGCTGGATTAGGAGCAGCAGTAGCAGCAGCAACCTGATTTGTCATGTTCTTCCGCGCTCCTAATTTGTTGGCCATGTAAAAATACCACATAATCAGCAGCACAAGCCTAAAGCCATGATGGGTACATCTAAATCTGTGCAGTGTCCCAAGATGTTGATAAAAGTCTTGACTTCAGTGATTGATTGATTGAAAACTTTATTAACAGATTGCAGAATGGGTACAAAACAGTACGGCTCAATACAAAAAACTGCTAAGAGGATGCAGACCAGAAAAATACTTTCGTCTTGTTTACATAAGGGTCCTCCATTTTCAATTCATCAAGACATTTATGACATACAAGACATACAAATATACAGTACTGTCTAAGAAAGAAATATCATAAAAAAATATACATCCGACGGGGAAGAAACTGTACATTTGGGGGGGGGGGGGGGGGGGGGTTGACATTTACCGGGGCCCGTTTCTAATTGCAGCCACCCGTAGGTGCTCTTTGAGATCGGTTTTGAAGGAGGATAGTGATTCACATTCCTTTACGGCTGTGGGTAGGGCGTTCCACATTATTGTGGCATAATTGCGAAACGTGTTTAGTCCCTTGTTTGAGCCGAATCTGGGTTGAACATGATTTGTGGAACTCCCTCTGGTGTTGTGGTTGTGGACTTCACTGACCTTTGAGAAGTATTTTGACATGTACATGGGTATCTTAGTGGTGTAGTGCAGTGTTTCTCAACTGGTGGGTCGCGACCCAAAAGTGGGCCGCGGGGCAATTTTGAGTGGGTCGCGGATGTGTGTGTAAAAAAAGAAAAGAACGTATTTTTTTTTTTTATATATAAAATGCTTTTGTTGCACTAGCTATCTTTGTAAAAGTGGCTTCTCAGCTCTGGTCCAGCTGAAGACAAAGCAGAGGAACAGATTGGACATTGAGCACAACCTCAGAGTTGCTTTGTCTACCATCACCCCAGGCTTTGAGACTCTTGTCAGGAGCAAACAACATCCCCAGTTATCCCATTAGTTCCCTGGGATGTTAAGCTAAGAAGTCTGCTAAGAAGGATATATTATTTATTATTATTATTATTATTATTATTATTATTATTATTATTATTATTATTATTATTATTATTATTATTATTATTATATTTCATTGTGTTTTTAGCCCTAGTTGCACTTTTGTTGCAACCCCAGTTATCCCATTAGTTCCCCCAAACATACTGTAGGTCTGTTATGTTAAGCTAAGATGTAAGAAGTCTGCGAAGAAGCATAATTATTTATTATTATTATTATTATTATTTTATTTCATTGGGTTTTTAGCCCTAGTTGCACTTTTGTTGCAACCCCAGTTATCCCATTAGTTCCCCCAAACTTAGGTCTGTTATGTTAAGCTAAGAAATCTGCTAAGAAGCATATGTTATTTTATTTCATTGGGTTTTTAGCCCTAGTTGCACTTTTGTTGCACTTTTTTGTGTTTATTTCATGTTTTTAACAGTGCATGAAAGATTGTGTATTAGTGCAAAAACAAAATTTGAAATAAATCATAGTTGTTCAAAAATTTGGGTCGCAACTTAATGACTAAGGAAAATGTTGGGTCCCGAGGCTAGACCTGTTGAGAACCACTGGTGTAGTGTATCTTGTAGACCAGGCCCATTGCAAGTTCCTGTACTCTGTCGTCTACTCTAAGCCATCCTAGGTTGTCAAAATGGGCAGGGGTAAGGTGGGTTTTAGGAGTAAGGCCAAGCAGTAGTCTGACCAGTTTGTTTTGTGATGTTTGTAGTTTTTAGGGCCTTTGAGGTGCTTTGGTACCATGAGGTGCAAGCATAGTCGTAGAACCCTTGAATGAGTGTTAGTCTTCAAGTTATTCTTGTTTACCAGAGAGGAGATCCTGTACAAGAATCTTGTTCGTTGGTTGACTTTTTTGATTACATTGGTTACCATTTTGTCACAGGAAATATTTGCCTCTAGGATGGAACCCAGGTAGGTAATTTAATTTCATCTTTCCTTGTGACAATATTGTCACCCACTGTAACCGAGAAGCCGTTGGCCTTGCTGAGTTTGCTATTTGATCCAAAGAGAATGGATTCCGTTTTACCCAGGTGTAATGATAGTTTGTTATCAGCGAGCCAGGTGCAGATTCTGCCGAGTTCAGAGCTGAGGTATTTTTCAACCTGCAACTTGTCCCTGTCAGAGACCAGCAGGGCTGAGTCGTCCGCGAACAGGAACAAGTTGCAGTCACAAGCTGATGACATGTCATTTGCATAAATTAGGAACAGTAAAGGTCCTAGTATGCTTCCTTGTGGAACACCACAGCTCACTGGGAGGGGGGGGGGGGGGCTACAAGTTATCACAAATTGAACATCTAATAGTATCTATAATAATGGTATATATAATAATAATAATAATAATAATAATAATAATAATAATAATAGTAAGGCGGCTGGGTGGCGCAGCGGACATTGCGCTCGTCACCAACGCAAGAGACACCGGGTTCAAATTCGGCTGTCGGCGTTGCCTCCGGCTTGGGCCGGCCGTCATACTGGCTCAATTGGCAGAGTCAGCGGGTGGTAATCTGGACGTTGTGGACAGCGACTCCTACAGGTCGGTTGGGGGACGCCTGCACAGCAGAGACCGGAAATAGCGGGGGTAGTGTGAGCCTCCCACACATTACACCTCGCCAATGAGAGTCCGCGCTGGCAGGTGAAAAGATGTGGGGACACGTGATGCAAGGCTTCTATCCTCCCTACGTGGGGGGCATATGCGAGCAACGTTCAAGACAGGGGAGGGGAGAATTTGAAAACAGCGAAATTGGGATGGGAGGAAATATTAAAAAAAAAATAAGGAGAAATATATATATCTACCTATATCTATCAATCAGACACAAAGCAGAATACTGTCCAGGCAAGTCGGCTATTCAACCACGGGACAACTCATAATACTTTGTCTGCCCTCCTTGTCATTACAGGTGGAAATACAACAATGCCTGGGCAACAGAAGCTCCTTCTCACAGTGACAATCTGTGTGCTGCTCCTAGCCACCCTACTACCCAGCTCTGAGGCCCGGCGTGGCGGAGGCTTTGGTCGTGGTGGCGGTGGCGGCGGTATGTTTGGCCGTGGTGGTGGCGGCGGTGGATACCCCCGTAGCGGAGGAGGTGGAGCTGGAGGATACCCTCGCAGTAGCTATGGTGGACGGCCCGCAGCTGCCCCTGCCGCGCCTGTCCAGAGCGGCGGCTCTAGCGCTGGGAAAATGGCCGGGGCAGCCGCAGCAGGTGCTCTTGGGGGAGCGATGATTGGGTCTGCTATGAGTCGCCCCGGGTATGGAGGAATGGGAATGGGAGGAATGGGAGGTTATGGAGGCGGTTACGGAGGCGGGTACGGAGGAGGGTACGGAGGAGGGTACGGAGGAGGGCATGGAGGCTACCCCCGCGGCGGTGGTGGCTATGGCCCGAGGCCTGGCTACGAGTCTGAGGGCTCTGGAGACATGGAGTATTACTACGGAGCAGCATCCAGCGGTCCCATCTACAACAGTGTCATTGTCATCATCAGCTTCCTGATGTCTCTCCTGATGGGCCACTGGGTGGCACTGATGTAGAGATGGATGGACATAAAGAGCCCCAAAGACAGAATCCCATGTTCCAAACACCTGATCCAGACCACAAACAATATCCCACAGCTTCAGACTAAACAACAATACTTTTTGATTGTGTATACAAAAGTGGCCAAAGCCATATATTTAATTGAATGTTGAATTCATCTTGTTGTCTTGAAACCACAAGATACTCTCCAGTCTCCATGGAAAGAGACCCTTAAAGAAAGGAAGAGGAATACAACTGACTTTACCCTGCTGTATGTCTTGTGACACTATACCAATCTGTCACCTGTCTTCACATTATAGGGGTGTAGCAGAGAAACGACACATCCTGTCTGAGCCATGAGATGAGAAGTGACTCAGGATCTGTTTACAATAAATTCCCAATTCACATTCCTATTAGCCACTATTATTTGAGCCTTTAGTCGTTTTTATTTTATTTTGTACAGTGTGATAATTATTTTTGATTATTGTGGATTAAGATGGGGGCAGTGGAGATGGGGATGATGTGACACAACACCTCCTTAGGTTGTGAAGATGAATACAGTGTTTTGCCGGGTTGTCTACTTCAAGAAAGCAATAACTAGATAAAGAGCTGCTATATACATACAATTTACATAGTAAGGCCAATCTGTGAATTGTTTTCAGCCATAGTAGAACTTGATTGTTCTTACCTTTATCCCCACTTTGTGTTGCACATTGTAAATGTATGCTAGGATCAGGTGCTGCTAATGTAAAAAGACAGACAGATTACTTATTTTTGGTACATTTTAGAGTTGCTTTATAAATAAGTAAATACAACATTGTTATAAAAAGAAAAGGAAAATAAGTGTTGTCTTGACTTTTATTCTCCTTATTGTTCCATGGTTGGTCTACATTACTCCACACAGCTGGCAAACGTAACACACTTTTTTTGGATGCTGTTAATTTTTATATATATATACAAATTATCAGTTTAAAGTTTTGAAAGATTGTGGCTTTTTTTCTAGTTAAAATAAAGGTTTGAAATTAAATTAATTTAGGTCAACACAGTAGACTGTGAGTTAGTGTGTCCAAGTTAAGATGTTTTAGAGCCAAATAGAAAAAAATAAAATAAAAATGGTGATAGAAAATCTTACACATTGCTTTAAATTTTTGAGTGTAAAATCTCGTAATTATACCAATTTATTGTAAATATATATATATATGATAATGTTTTTATATATGAGTTAGAAATCCAACTAAAACGAACAGGTATGTTTGGTTCTCGCTTTCCTAAAACGCCTTCATGTGTTTGTTTGCAGTACAAACTCGACAACATGAACCCTGTGACTACACTGCTGCACTATCTGGCTGCAGTACCAGCATTTAACCAGCAGGCAAAGACGTGAGAGCTTGAGGAAGGAGGATGGAAGAGATATGCTGAATGACGTTGTCAGGAGAAAGTACAAAAACATCCTACTCAATCAAAAGTCCCCTTTCGACTGAAATTAGCCTCAACTTTTAGTCCAGGGTCTACGGTACATCATACATGTGATGCAACACTCAACATGACCAGTGGCAGTGACCACCACATAGGGGGGGGCGGGCATTGGCGGTGGATGGTTACTCAACAGCGACAGCGTTGACACAGCTAGTAGATGATTGTCTAATGCAGTGGTTCTCAACTGGTCTAGCCTCGGGACCCAACATTTTCCTTAGTCATTAAGTCGCGACCCACATTTTTGAACGACTATGATTTATTTAAAAAAATAATGTTTTGTTGCAGTAATACACAATCTTTCATGCACTGTTAAAAACATGAAATAAACACAAAAAGTGCAACTAGGGCTAAAAACCCAATACAATAAAATAATAATAAATAATTATGCTTCTTAGCAGCCTTCTTAGCTTAACATAACAGACCTACAGTAAGTTTGGGGGAACTAATGGGATAACTGGGGTTGCAACAAAAGTGCAACTAGGGCTAAAAACACAATGAAATAAAATAAAATAATAATAAAAATAATAATAATAATATAATAAGAAGAAGAAGAAGAATAAGAAGACGAATAATAATAATAATAAATAATATATCCTTCTTAGCAGACTTCTTAGCTTAAACATCCCAGGGAACTAATGGGATAACTGGGGATGTTGTTTGCTCCTGACAAGAGTCTCAAAGCCTGGGGTGATGGTAGACAAAGCAACTCTGAGGTCATGCTCAATGTCCAATCTGTTCCTCTGCTTTGTCTTCAGCTGGACCAGAGCTGAGAAGCCACTTTCAGAAAGATAGCTAGTGCAACAAAATTTTTAATTTTTTTTTACACACATCCGCGACCCATTAAAAATGGCCCCGCGACCCACCAGTTGAGAAACACTGGTCTAATGGATATTGATAGAAAGAAATGAGCAGGATCAGTGATGTTAGACTTCAGGGCAGCATTTGATGTCATGGATCATGAAATACTACTGGTTTTGCTTCATCGTCAGTTTCATGGATAACTAGCTACTTATACAGTAGAAAACAGAGAGTATTTTTTAACGGTAGCCTATCTGAAGCGAAAAATGTTAAGTATGGAATTCCGCAGGGAAGCTGCCTTGGACCTTTGTTATTCACCATTTATACAAATGATTTGCCGTTAATTTTAGAGCAAGCAAAGGTGGCTATATATGCGGATGATACAACCCTGTACATGGCATCCTCCTCTGTGGAAGATCTGGGTGTGGCACTAAATAAAGAGCTACAAAAAGTAGAAGAGTGGATTAGAGCGAATAGAATGGTTTTAAACATAGCAAAAACAAAGTGTATTTTAATGGGTTCACACCATATGCTAATTGCTAATCCAAAATTTAAAATAATGATGGGGGGAACTAAAATTGAACAGGTAAAAGAAGCAAAGCTACTAGGTATAACATTGGACATCTGAACTGGTCAACGCATATAAATAACATAACAAAAAAGATGGGGAGAGGGCTGGCTTTAATTAGAAGATGTGCAGAATTCCTAACTCCGGAGTCGGTGATCCATGTTATCCAGGCTCTGATCCTTTCACATCTGGATTACTGTCCGGGGATCTGGGGAAGTGCTGGAAGAGAAAAACTGGGAAAACTACAAATGACACAGAACAAAGCAGCGCGCCTTGCTCTGAATTGTAGGAAAAGGTCAAACATAGTAAGCATGCATGAAAAACTGTCATGGTTAATGGTAGAACAAAGACTAAATGTAAATATCATAATGTTTTTTAGAAATATATATAAGAACAAAAAACCTGCTTGTCTATATGATGAGATACAATTCACAATCAACAGACACAGTTACTCCACCAGGCATGTGTCAATGGAAAGATGTACTGTAAAGATGCCAAGAACAAATGCAATGAAAAGGACTGTGATGTATAGAGCCATGACTGCATGGAATTCCTTACCACCTGCACTAACTAGGGTTGAAGACAAACAGACATTTAAAAAACACCTTAAAAATCATATAAGAAAGAGTGGTACTGTCAGTTAACACTTTGGTTGCCTTGGGTTAAATTCATGATATACCATAGGTTGCCGGCTCTATTTGTCTATGGAGAAGTACCCCTTCTTTGCATGGCTATAACTTTTTAAATTCTATTGCTACATTGCCATTATTAGGGCCCATTCAAAGTCCTATATGTATTGTTCATTGTGTAGCAACGTTAAACTTTTTCATTCACATATTCATAGTAAAGTATGGTCTAATGTATAAGTATGTTTTCATCTCTTTCTGCAGCTTTCTCCAGAACGTGATCTATAGCCCCAAATGCATTATATTGATGATGCAATAGTTTTATGGCAATCAGCGCGATATAAAAAATTCCAACTAGACGTACTTCTAGAAGTTACTACACGTCATTTGATGTTGACCGGATGGGCTAGGGGGCGTTTATAATTCCGTGGGCAGCGTTATACCAATCATCTAATGTGGGTCAAATGTTGATAATAGCAGTTAGTATCGAAGACGGTAACGTTACACGCTGAAACTCACCCCAGTCTCCGCGCGCCGTTGGGCGATCATCGTAGAGTAGAAATCTTATCATTATGGGATGTTTTTTTACCCGGTCCATCTCCAGCTTGTATAATGGTATATACGTCCAAATCATGTTGTTTATCGAGTTATTGGCAATCGATCACTGTGTATTGTGACGAGCTAGAATGCCGGGACCTATAGCGAGCGCCCGGAAGTAATACGGACGTCCAGCACAACCTCTATGCCACTTCCTGTTAAAGCGATTGCGCCGATCGGCCACCAGATGGCGCTCCTGAACCGCCAGAGAGCTCAGTGGGTCCTCCTGGTGGATCTCAGGCCAGCGGAGGGGACATATAAATCCGATCGCAGATTTTTGAAATATTGATATAAGGACGCTGTACAGCGTCCTCCGGCAACTTGAGCATGGCCGGCAATGACGTCTAAAGATGTTTCATGGCAGCCAAAGTGTTAAGTAAACATAGTGGGTGATTGAGAAGAGGGGTATGTGTGATTGTTGAACTTAGATTTTTTATATATTTGTATATTGTATTGAGATGTATTGTTATGCTTTAAGTGAACATATATGCCTTGAAACATGATTGAGTAGATGGGTATGTGTGATTGGTGAACTTTTATTATATAATATTTTAGGTGTTATTGAGGTGTATTGTATTGTTTTATTGTATTGTATTGATTTTATTGTATTGTATTGATTTGTGTGGACCCCAGTAATAGTAGTCTATGCCTGTGGCAATGGCTAATGGGGATCCGAATAAACTAAACTAAACTAAACACAGGTGATGAAATCACGAATTACTTTGCATTTTCTGCATTTTCTTTGCATGACTGCATTGTCACATTGATTAAAAGAAAACTATAAGAGATGAAGCGTTGTGACGCGCACGTGAGCACTTCAACGAGTAGGTGAAGGGTTGTGTGCGATATTGTGGCATTCCTTCGACAATTGTGGCCTCTGTGGCGATCGGAACAGAAGGGGAAAAAAGCTCAAAAATCATCGGATTCCTAGAGTGGGATTACATTGGGGTCTATGGGGAGGAGAACCTTAAAACAAATGGTCATCAGTTGAGATAGAAATGTCCAATTCCATTTATTTTTCTTTTGTGAGCGAGCAGACAGCCGTGTCATCGTTTTGATGTGTTTGTTTTTCTTCTACGTCCAAAATTGAGATCACTCTCGCAATTTACCCAAGGTAGTGGAAAAAAAATTATTTCAGCTACCGCACTCTAACTTGCAATGCATTTCCAATGGGACCAAAATGTTCCCGTTTAAAGTCGATTCGTAGCCAAACGGTGCGGTGAAACTTTCCGAGTTTGAATAGCGCTGTTGCCATAGGCAAGCCGGTCGTTTTGATACCTTTCACGTGTATGGGGCGCGAACGCTCTGGCAGGTCACCAACACTAATAACAACAAGACAAGATGTCCCACTTCTTGTCCGAGGCCGACTGCTTGCGGTAGTTCTGTTGAAGATCCGACAACAGACAGAGAAACAAGGGATTACTATAAAGGCAAACTCCCAGCAAACCACATGCAGTAATTAGTGACAACGAACCACAGGTGACAGTCAATCAGAGCTAATTACAGAGAACAAGGTGAAGTACTCCAGAATGGCAGTAGGGTTTCCACTCCTGAAAGAGGATAGAAACCCAGAACGTTACAGTATAGCCGAAGTAAAAATTTTACGAGAGGGTCCACATGAGAAGCAGGTAGTATTGTAATAGGCCAGGCCATGGAGAGCGTGGGATGCTTGGATCTGAATTAAACATGAATTCTTTTTAAGGATATATAAAGTTCAAATTTGGTTACTTTTAATGAAATACACCTTTACCCGAGTCTATATGTATCTATGTATCTACCCTCTGTACAGCACTTTGGTTGACACGTATCATGTTAAATGTGCTATATAAATAAATCTGATTAATTGATTGATTGAGTCATTTACAAAATAAAGTGTGTTAGAGTGTGAGGCAGGTTGTCACCCCGTGTTTTGTTTTTTTATTTCTCTTTTCTTTTGTTCACCAGTGGAAAACAGGCTGCAGCACAACTAATTACAACAACGTAGCATTTACATATAGAAAAATGCCATTTGAAAATAAGAACAAAAATACAAAACTATTCCACTTCTCCTACAAACAAAATATCGCCCAACAACTAGGTCCTTGGCTATGGGAACTAGTTCCAGCAAAGCTGGAATAGTTTCTTCCCCCTCGAATGTATATATTTTATTTTATGATCTCTGTTAAACAGTACTGTATATCTGTATGTCATGTATGTCATAATTGTCATGATATATATCTGTATATCTGTATGTCGTGTATGTCATAAATGTCATTACGAATTGGAAATGGGGGACCCTGATGAAACAAGATGAAAGTATTTCTCTGGTCTGCATCCCCTTATCAATTGTGTGTATTGAGCCGTATTGTACCCATTCTGCAATCTGTTAAATTTCAATCAATCAATCTGTGTCTCTCTTCCAAGCCTACTTTTACTTTTACTTCTACTTCTGCTTCTGCTTCTGCTTCCTCCTGAGAGGAGCTTCTGCCCCAGGCTTCATCCTGGAAGCTCCTCCTATACAGAGACAAACCAAAATCAATAAACAAACAATTAAGCAATACAGACATTATTTTACACCATAAATAATTCTGTACAACATGTATACATCACTCCATATCGACCTACCATCACAAAACACTAAACAGTGTTTAGGGCACTGTACAAGTCTATTCCCTTCTCATTATGACCGCCCCCCCCCCCCCCCCCCCCCCCTGTCCTCCACCTTCTGAATCTCTCCTCCAGAAAAGGCTTTGGCCTCTCCCACTTCTGGAGTAGCAGAAGTGTGAACACAGAGACAAAACAAGGTATTTGTTAAACAATTTAAATAAACATAACATGTTATTATTCAACAAACAATGTGTTTGTCTTCTGTGCATGGGTTTTTACCAGCAGACATGTAAGATACAAACAATGCCAAAGGCCTAAGCTAAGTGTTTGGCTAGCATGACCACATGTGGGGACCAGGGCTAAATCAATTAAGAATGGCAGGGCAACCATTACAACTCAGATAACCCATTAACTATACACAACTATCCACAATTCTATGCCGGCAAGATGTTATTATAAATAAAAGTGGTGTGTGTATCATGGCCAATGTGCATCCTACTTATAGGGCATGGGATAGCCCTGCATGACAAAGTGTATGAACAAAGTAAAGCAACATTAATGGCATTAATGGTAGCTTCTGTCCAGAACATCCCATAGAACATTTTCATTTTGATAAATTGTACAGAAGAATGTCAGCGTTCATGGATGATTAGGATTAGCCATAGTCCAATAGTTGGAGATGCTGAGAAAAGCCGACTCTGGAGTGAACAGTAGATAGGATACTATTGTTGATGAAGAACTGAAGACATGTGACGATGTGGTTGCATGAGGCTTGGTTACTCCAAAAGAAACATTTCTCATTTTGAAACCTACAAATAAAAAACGACTCTGTAATGAGAGTGAATGTAATTAGTTACTTTCCACCCTCAGCAAGGAGATCCTTCATTGCCTGTGTGGCCTTATGTGATGATAGAGTGGGGCTCTTTTTTTTTATTGAGTGCACTATAATCACATTTCCTTTCCTTTCCACAGTGAATACGATGGTTATAAGAGTACTGGCCAGTGTGATCTTACATAAGCACTTAACGCCCCCTCCCCTCCTCCCCACATATTCATATCCAACAGTCCTGCTTCATGTCAGGAGCAAGCTGGCAAAGTTGCACCAAGTTTCAAGTTTCTTTAATAGTTGTCATACAGAAGTACAGAATACTTTCATACAAAATGCTTCTTACTGTTACGCTCTGAGACTGTGCTAGACAAGATAGTATCAAATAACATAGTATAGCATGTAATTTAGAAGTAGAAAAAGGTCACAGTGTTCAGTATAGACATATGTACAATGTTCGATGCAGAATAGACGTAACTGAGTTACCATATAATATACAATACTATGCAGTGTACTAATGTACAGTACTATATAGTGCAAAGCAGAAATGGGATGAGGTACAATTTACAGTAAGGTGTACGAGTTGTAGTGCAATCCTTCATCAATAAATATAAAGTGTGGGGAGTGGGTGCTACAGTGTGTTTGTTTAAAGTGGGTGTGTGCTATAAAGTGTGTGGAGTGGGTGCTACAGTGTGTTTGTTTAAAGTGAGTGTGTGCGTGTGGATGTGTGTGCTATGTGCGTTTGATGGTTGTTGTTGTGTAGTGTTCATTGTTCGTTTAGCAGCCTGATGGCCTGGGGATAGAAGCTTCTTCTGAGTCTTTCTGTTTCTGTTCTGTTCCATTGAGCAAGAGTTGCCATAGCGATCCCCCTCGAGGTGTCGCACGCCCTTCGTAAATAAAAGACGTAGCTAACCATTACAGGCCTGCCATGATACAAAACAAACAGGGGTAGAGGTCTGTAGCTTTCAAATAGGGCCGTCACATTATTGAGGGGGCAAAAGGAAGGGAAAGGAAACTTTATTTGCCAAGAACATTGTGTGCAACCTGGAAAAAGCATCAGGGTCTGATGGAATTCCAATAAGGATCCTCAAAGAGGACTGTCCCATCTGTCTTCCAAATCCCCTTTCCCTCTTGGTACAGTATGTTCCCTGAACAATGGAAAACTGGTGATTCCAATCCACAAAAGGGACTCAAAATCGGATCCATATCCCTGCTCTCCGTCATCAGTAAAGCGATGCAAATCAGCCATTGGCTATGTGAATGATGTTTATGAAGCTTGTATCTGCTAAAGCTTAATACAAAAGAAAAAGTACATTTACATATACCATGGAAGGTGTCCTCTGCACCCATCCCAAGAGAAATAGGGTTAGCATTGTCCATTAAACACAGAGCTCCAATTCTTCATCATCTCAACATATAAAATATGACTGCCAATGGGCAGCTTTCTTAACGGTGTCTTTAAAAGCTGGGAGAAGTCAAAGAGAACACAAAAAAAAACCCAGCAGAAAAGTTCTTTAGTGAGGTTAAGAACTTTATTAGACAAGACAAGCTTATGCAAGCGGAAAGTGCAAGTCATTATGTGGTGTTCAAAACAGAACCTTTAGACTTTAGCCAACAAAACCAATCCGTCAGACATTACACCCGGGCCTGAATCATAAACGCTGTTGGTGTGGTGAGTAAAGAGGATGTTAAGGGTAGGAGGGTAAATGGACTGTTGTAGAGTGTAGCTTGGCAAAAAGAACATTCATTTCACAGAGCATTTTGAACTCTAAAAAACACATTCAAAGACAATGTAGAGAAGTGTACATGTAACATCACATTAAATCAATTCGTATAAAGACCATGATTACATAACATTCTATGAAATTACTTCAGATTTCATCATCCCATTAACTACAGTCTCTGCAAATAATGCAAGATAGATGTGCAGTACAGGGTTCATACACTCGTTTCCTAATCAAAGTCCATGATTCCATGATATTTAGTGGTTTCCATGACCAAGATGTGTCTGTGTTAATGTTGTAAATGTTATTTTGTTGGGAAGCTTCCTTGAATGTTTTGGCAAGCAACCACTTAAAACTTAACAATCAGAAACCGTGTTATTTGGGTTCCATCTAAGAAGGTAACTAGATCCATCTGCAGTTAAACCAACATCACAGAATCTAGCTGGCTGAAAATAAAAGATTTTGATGAAATCTCCATGACATTTCCAAAATATTTGGAGCATGTATAATTTTCAATAACTTTTTCAGGACTGGAAAATACTGTTTTCAAATTCCAGGACTATTCCAGGTTTTCAATGAATGTATGAATCCCAGCCTTTGGAGATTATTAATCTTCATTCAGGTCAGTTCATCATCAGTACATCAGGAGCTTTACACAATAAGAGCACTTACAGTACAATCTATCAGAGGGGAGAGAGAGAGAGAGGGGCAACACACTTGCCAGGGAGGGAAGGAGGGAGGGGAGTATGTACAAAATATTAAACATGCTGTACAAGCCATACGGGATACACAGTAGGTTTATGGAAATATCATCCAGCATTATGTAGTTATGGAAAAACACAGCATAAACTTGACATCCACTGGTGATTTAGAAATATACAAAAACAAAAGTAAATCCTGCTTACATCGACCCTAATATAGTAAAATTGCATCAAACATTGTCCAGTGCCTAAGTCCTGACCAATGGATGCCATAGGCCATGAATTCCTTCAAGGTAGACAATGTTAGGATAATGAAATATCATACGTTTATCACGTCTTGTTTTACTAATTGTCAGACAAAATAATTGATTAAATTGACTGATATGCATTCTTGTATTTCTTTGTGTCATACACTGATTACATAATATTGTAGGTACTTTACAAATTCAAAGCTATGGTAAAATGCATCATAAATAGACCCTTATGATTGTAGCATATAGCTGATTACAATATGAAATGGGTTATAGGAGAATATCATCAGACTGCATTTTGAAGCCACGGTAAGAGTTAAAATAATTTCGATCCATTGTTAAATGATAATACTGGATCATTATTCACTGTCTTCCAAGTCAACAACCGTCCTAAAATCCTCCACCTCCAGTTCCTCTCCAGTTGAGTGTTTGGTTAGTACACACACACACCACTTATAACTTATCTCTGCAATTATATTTACAGAGCAATATTGTTTATTTACACATGAGAATCACCATGGCTACACCTTTGCCAGCCCCATGCGCATAAGCTAATCCTCTCAGCTGCTCTCCCAGACAGACCGAGAGATGAAGGGAAGGGGAATGCCAGGCCACACAAACTAGATTAATAAATTAACAAAACAATGCAATATTACAACATCCTTCAGAATATGTCAAACTTAAACAGTGATATATTTTAATCAATCAATAACTCAAAATTAATCTAAATAAATAAAAAGGCGTCCAGCATCATCATGAGATGACCCAGATACAATGAATTAATCATTGAAGTGTTCATCAATGATCATCATGCTACATGCTTTCCATGGCTGTGTGCAGTTAAATCACACACAGTCTGGTCAATGTTTCCATAACAGCCATCGCTGTTTTGAGTGAGACTGACTCAGATGGAACCTGAGGAGGATCACATCAACTCTTTTCAACAGAGAGCCTGTTAATGTGATTCAAATAGACTTTAATGGGCCGATATCTTCGTTCCCACTGAAACCTTGCAGTATCACAGTTAATTAAATATTCTTCTTCTGGGAAAGTAAATGGACAGTGCAGCACTGGCACTGAAAGTGGCTCTCTGATCTAGTCAGTGCATTTCAATGGGGCCTCACTACAGAACTGTCTCTGAAGAGCTTGTCCTATGTTATCCTTGTCAGAGATAGGATAAATCTTATTTTGCTAATCCCAAGTTGACCTCAGTTTTCCTATCTTAACTTTACCATCCCATCATATCTTTATTTCAGGACACCTTAACTGTTGTAATCAAACTCACGGCTCTACTTATAACATCATGCATGTTTATGGTTGAGTGTTTACTATTTAGTTAGGCTGTATTTGGTTAGCTGCTCACAACTTACAGTAGGGTCAATGCTTCGGTTATATCCAACTCATCTGGAGGATAAGATCCTGACTGAATCCCAACTCCGTTCAAGGAACAAGTCTTCTTTAATAGCAAAAATCCTAAATATGCTCTTAATTGGTGGACATTTCACACTTGGGATGTTTCTGCAATAAACCCCCTGGAAAGCAATATGTGTGCCAGCTATGTGGTGCGTCAGTCATACACATGCATGAGGATGCAGTAACTATGAAGTATTGACGCAGATAACATCAAAACAAAACAGAAACACACATGATATAAAGAGTCCTGAGGAGTCAGAGAGCGCACACACACAGACACACACACACACACCATTTGTACCCTGCACTGTTCTTATTCTCCCCCTCTCCCTCTCTCCATCTACGTTCACCTTCACACATTCTCTGTCTCCAACCTCATGCTCTGATGAGGATCTCAGTACAGCAGTAGGATGTTGCTGTTCAGTAGCATCAACACAGTGCCAGTGACCAGAGTGACCAGTCCCTGGAAGCCCGTCTCAAGTCCCGGAGCGCCTCCCCTGGGCCCCCCCGCGTGCCTCTCCTCCTGTGTCTGTTTCGCTATGTACCTCTCAGAGTACACCATGTAGAGCTCCACACACCTCCTAGCCTTCAGCTGCTCGATCAGCGCAGGGTAGCCTATCTCTGCCATGCTGACTGTATCGTCCTCATCGTCATCGTTGTTGTTGTTGTTGTTATGGGTGTCTTTTGAGGCTGGGTGTAGAGGGTTGGCTTCAGGCTGGCTGGGAATGCTCGGGCTGGGAGTTAAGGGTGCAGGGGTCAAGGCCTTCTCCCCTGTGGTGTTAGTCTCTGTTGCGTTGTTGCTGGGTCCACTGTCTATCGCTGGCATGCTGACGGTAGTAGTGATTGTGATGGACGTAGCAGTTGTAGTAGTCGTAGTAGTGGTAGTGGTAGTGGTGGTGGTGGCGGCGAGCTCCTTCTTCACTTGTGGATTCCCTGCAGGCAGCAGGTCCGTCCTCGTCATGCAGGTGACCATGAATTTATCGTAGCCTATAGGAGGTTGGCTGAACTTGTAGTCTCTGCTGTAGTCATTGTCATCAGTGGACTTGGCACCATATTTCTTGTACATGTAATGGTTGTAGTACTGCTCCTCCTGGTGGTTGTTGAAGCCGAATGGGGGACGAGGGAACCTCCCGAGACCATAGCCCAGAGCCATCCCCATTACAGCCCCTGCTCCTGCCGCCATCATCGCATTACGCCCAAACCCCCTGGATTGCATAGAGGGCCCCATACCCATTCCCTGCACTGAGCGAGAGAATGGAGAGCCCCCTCCAGTCCCATGGCCCCCATACCCATAGCTGCCCCCGAAGCGAGGACTCAGAAGCTGGTTGTTGGGGTTCTGGTTCATGTATCCACCTCCACCATAACCATAGCCTCCACCGCCCCCGTACGGGGAGCCCCGTGCTGGGTAGCCTCCGGCTGGATACCCACCAGCAGGATAACCTCCAGCTGGGTACTGGTTAGGGTAGCCTCCCCTTCCTGGCTGTTGAGGGTAGGAACCTCCCTGAGGGTAGCCCCCTTGGTTTGGATAACCACCCTGATTGGGGTACCTGCCTGGTTGCTGAGGGTATCCTCCTTGCGCGGGGTATCCTCCTTGCGCGGGGTATCCTCCTTGCGCGGGGTATCCTCCTTGCGCGGGGTATCCTCCTTGCGCTGGGTTTCCTCCTTGAGCGGGCTGCCTGGGGGGCTGAGGGTTGCTTCCCTGGCTGGGCTTGCGGCCTGCATTAGTGTTGGTGTTTCCAGGCTTACTTTTTCCGAAGCCAAAACTGGATTTTCCGAAGCTGCCACTCCCTCTCTTGGCCAGAGAGAAATGGGTGTGAACCAGCAGAAGGGACAGACATAGAACAACTACTGAAGTCAGCTTCATATTTATACTGCAGAGAGGAACCTACTGGCAAGAAGGGATAGAATAAAAATGGGGAGAGAGAAGATGAGTGTCAGCCATCTTTTTTCAAAATCAAACACATTGAGATATAAAAACCAAGAAAAGGATAGCTGAGGATAGTTATATCAACATTTACCACAAAAAAACACATTCTGTATATCAGAACAACAATATCATGTTTATTTACGTTTATTCCCATGTTGCAATAGTAAAATTTAGGAACAATAAACAAGGGTTTCAAGTGGAAAATTCCAATGGGAATTACAGTGCTTTGAGGCATTAATAATTGGTGAGTCACTGACACTTAGGTAATGAGTAGACAACGCATAGCAACTAGGTATGGACTCCTGACAGTGGACTCACACACATACAAATGATCACGGCCCGGGCATGTATGTTAAGATTAATTATAATATTAGACCATATATTCAATTCAGATCAATTCATGCAAACCATAACATGCCACAGCTGACAGAAGGGACAATGCAGCCAGCACCACCAGTATTCAATAGTGGGGCTGGGGCATAATGGTCTGGTGATGGTAATAATGACCAAGCTGACTGTTATTGTTTTATTTCGTTTTGGACCTCTTGTCAATTTGAGGCCGGCCTTTTCGTTTCACCAGATCGAAAGATGCAAAAAGAAAATGTTTGTGCCAAAATAGCACAACTTCAATATTCACGCAGCAATGTGTCGAAAATAGAGACCAGTTTCAAAATGGCGTTTTACATAGGGTATCTACAGATTGTGTTAACATGGGTTATATTGAGATTTCCCACGCTTGTCGGTGTACCTATATGATGCGTACCGTAGATCGTTTTTTTTATTATCCATGAGTCATTGAAAAAAAAAATGTTGATCCCCATTTGTTAAGCCTTTATTTACATACATTTACAGTTGAAATGGGAGTCTGTTTTTACAATAAGCACAATAGCCTAAATTAAGCGACCCAGTGCCAATAATAGACAAACGCAATCTACCGGGATTGTATTATAGGCGCTCCATATTCGTGACTCTATTTGGCGTCAGCGCCAGTCGCACACAACACAACACAGCCCGTCAGACAACACCTGCTATATTAAATCTAATTAGACAGCCGCAACCAGAAAATAAGATCCCTAGAAAGACCTGAACAAACATTTCATTCTTAAAAATGTTATGACGAAAATGATAAATGTGTCCATTACCTTATTTTGCCCCTGCTACGAAACGCCTTGCCACCACCCTCTTGTGCGAACAGTCCACTACGATGTGACATGTAGTGAGTGAATTGAACATCCAGGCAAGCCAGTACGTAGCCAGGGGCGGAGTTTCCGTGACTCAGCTTGGGGCTACGGGAAATCAAGCACCCCTCACCCCCCATGTACACTGTTGCACTTAGCTACAGATGAAATGTTCATGGTCAAAGATTTAAATGTTTCCATTATGTTGGGCTACCTATATTGTCCGTTTCTCAATTTTGAATATTGCAGATCATTGGATCCTCCGAAATATATTTTAGGCAGTCTTGTTAGTAAAGAAACACACTCCTCAGTGTCAGTTTTAGTATTTAATTGACAAGGATGACGACACCCTGAACCAGACAATACAGCGAAATAAGCTGACAAAGTTTTACATACATGCATGTTGTCACTAACATAACGGATATATATATATATATATATATATATATATATATATATATATATATATATATATATATATATATATATATATATATATATATATATATATATATATATATATATATATATATATATATATATATATATATATATATATATATATAAGGATATATAAAGTAAATACACACTAACTAATAATAATGTAAACTCACATGAATGAGTTGAACGAACGTCTTGACTGGAGGCGGAGTGAAACGTAACGTTAAAACTAAAATGGCCGCTGGGCAATGCTGAATAGGAGCACGGCATATCTGGTCAGATAGTAGTGAGACGCTGCCCTCTAGTGGCCGGCGATAAACCCTTCATCCCGCCCAGACCGGAAAGCTATGGGCCGGAATAGATTAACGGTCTAAATCCCGTATCCAGCTGCCGGACTCGAGCTCGTATCGTGTAGGCGGCCTCCACCGGCGGCGATGGCGCCGCCGACTGCTGATGGGCGCAGGGTGTGGCCGGCGTGTAGGCACGGAGGAACCGTCGGTTGCGCAGTGTCAGACGTCCCGAACAGTCAACCCTGACCCGATACTGGTCGTGGCCTGGTGACTCCACCCCTGACCTGTCCCATTTGTGGGGGCTCGGGCCCTGCTGGTTCTGGAGGAATACTCTCTCGCTGAGTGCCAATGGGCGGAGCGGTCTTGAGTGAGTCCCCAGAGACTCGTGGTACGGGACATACGGGTCCGCAGGGCGTCCTCCTTCGCCGCCCATGCCTCGCGCCATAGCAGGCGGATATGTGGGTTCGAGAACTTCTCGAGGCGGTTCACAAAAGAGAGCGAGCCACGAAGGGGGCGGCCGAATATGATCTGCGCTGCATGGCGAGAGGTTGCAGTCGGGGTCAGGTGTGTTTCTCAACTGCAGCATCGCACGCAGGAAGCAGTCCTGATCAAGGCCGCCCGACGGGCCGGTGTTGGACATCAGGAGGCGCTTAGCAGTCTTCACCGCAACTTCTGCCCTCCCGTTCGATTGCGGGAAGCTGACGGAAGACACACAGTGCTTGACGTGCCATAAGCGGAGGAAGTCCTCAGTGTGGCTTGCCTTGAATTCCGGGCCGCCATCGCTCGAGAGCTCCTCCGGTACGCCGAAGGTGGCGAAGAACGAACGGAGATGTTGGACCAGGCCAGCTGAGCCCGCCAGGGCAGTACCCGCCGTAGAGCTCAGGACCTCTACCCAGCCCGAGAGCCGGTCCCCAACAACCAGGTAGTGGCGGCCCCCATAGTCGAAGAAGTCAGCAAACACCGCCTCGAACGGAGTGGACGGGGGTGAGGACGGCAGGGGTGGTGTAGCCGCCTGTGACGGAGCATTGCGGTTGCAGTCTGCACATCCGTCCCTGGTGGCTTGAATGTCCCCGGACATCCCGGGCCAGTAGACTATTGCTCGGGCATGCTGCCCCATTGCTGAAGTCCCCTGGTGAGCGGCGTGGAGATGCCGAAGGACTCTCTCACGGAGGGATGGGGGAACCACGACACGGTCTCAATAGAGCAGGACGCCGTCCTGGGCGTAGACGGACTCACAGACCGATGACAGACTCGCCAGGGCGGGGTCGTTGACGTCAATCCCACCCTCCTGCTCGATGAGGCGGAGGAGGTGGCCAAGGCACTCGTCAGCCGCTGTCTCCCGTGCGAGGAGGGGCCAAGAGACGGCACCGAGCTCCCGTGCATCGTCACGGATGGAGGCCATGAGTGCTGATTCCACGGTGTTAGGCTCGCTCGGCAGCCCCAGTTCGTTCGCCGAGCCTGAGGGGGAAGGGTGCCTTGAAGTGGCATCAGCGGCATAGTTGCTCTTGCCAGGCAGATGCACAATGTCGAAGCGCCACGGGAGGGTGCGCTGCTTGAGTCTAAATAGACGAGAGTTTGTTATCTCATCCAGCGTGCGGTCGCCAAAGATCTTCACCAGCGGCGTGTGGTCGGTGACCACGACGAGGTTGTCGGACCCCTGCGTGAAGTACCGCGTCTGTCCCAGACCCCAGGCCACGGCCAGGGCCTCTCCTTCGACAGCCGCATAACGCTGCTCCGCAGGGGACAGGAAGCGTGAACCCGCGAGGGTGATCCTCCATCCTCCTGGACAGCAGTCCGGTATGCCCGAGGCACAGTGACAAGTGTTGCTGGAGCAGGAAGTAGCCAATGCCGCGCTTGGACCAGTCAGGGCGGAGGCAGGTACGCTTCTGCATGTCGTAGATCTCCACGCCCTCACGGATGGCCTCAATTATGGCTTGCTTGGACGTCTGGAAGGCCTCCTCCAGACCGGGGGACCATAGGAACACACATCGTGGGCTGAGGAACGGCTTGAACGGAGCCATCGTGTCACGCAGCTGGGCGTAGTTAGCCACCTGGTTGACAAGGCCGAACCAGCTCCTGATATCCGTCATGGAGCCCAGTGTAGGGAAGTCCCGGATGGCGTCCAAGTACTTCGGGAGCGGTTCGATGGTAGAGTCCGACACCCTGAAGCCAGCGAAATCGACGCACCTCTCCGCGAACTGAAGCTTGTCCGGGTTCAACACGATGCCCGACCGGCCGACATGCGTAAGGAAGTCCATGGTCCTCCACCAGTGTTGCTCTAGGTCGGTGTCATAGTGGATGGTGTCATCCACACAACGTTCCTTGCGCTCATAGTCCGAGAGGACGGTGTCAAACCGACGGTTGTAGCCATCCCCTGATGACAGGAAACCTTGTGGTGCCCTGGTGTAGCGCCAACGGCCGAAGGGTGTGATGAAGGTGGTGAGGTGGCGATCTGATTCACGCAGGGGGACACTGTGGTAGCCGTTCCAGGCGTCCGTGACGGTCTTCCAGGTGCCCTTCGGGACGCGGCGTGCGAGGTGGAACGGGGACTCAGTGGCGAAGGTCTCGCGCTGGCAGAACTTATTGAGGGGGGATAGGTCCACGGTCCTGCGGGGGGAACCGTCGTGCTTCCGAGTGACCACCATACGATGGCACCACGTAACTGGCTCGCCGTATGGCACACGTTCGATGACCCCAAGGGCTTCGTCCCGCAGGAGGTCATCGTGGACCCTCCGCTGCCAGTGTAGAGGCACGTTAGCCGCGGTGTGGCATGCCTTGGGTGTAGCTGCGGGGTCCACGTGCATCTCGATAGGCGGCCCTTCCATGCATGGCAATGCCCGATGAGGGCAAGTGTTGAATGTCGACGAGGCATATCTCCCGAGTAGCCAACCTTTCATCCGGTTGTTGTTCTCTGGCGTACAAGGGAATGGCAGTGCTGCGGGGAGAGCCAGGGGGACCGTGCGCTAAGGACATGAGCACTGGGCGTCCTGGGGGTCACCCGGCCCTACGCAGCCGCCGTTGGTTGACCTTGTAGCGTTGACGGACAAGGGCTGGTCTGGCGTGTCAGCCGTGTCAGGGCTATGCCTGTCCCTGGGCCCCCCTGCAACGACGGGAAGTTCACGGGCAAGAGGCCGAGGTTGAGCAACGACTTGTAGGAGAGGTACATGGCCCGGACTGAGCTGCTCACGTATACCATGGAACGGCAGGATGTAACGCGCCCCCCGCTGCAGGTCGCCGAGAGCCTAGCGAAGAACGCTCCCTCGATGGCTATAGGGGAGCGGTTGGCGGCCGTTGACGCCCCTGTCGCCGGTGGGCCCTGTAGCAGCCGATGCACACCTGGTGAGGCTTAGGATTCCACCCGCGAGGCCCCTCTGTGAAGACGTTAAAGACGCTCTTACATTCCGGGCATGAAGCACGTTTAACCCTGTCCACAGGGCCCGGGGCGGGGCTCGTCTGTGGGGTCGCCCTAAGGCGCCGGAATGACGACATGGCTGACAGGGAGGACGACGGGAGAGCGTTACGGGCCATCTCCTTGTTCTCGATGAGTGCAATCACATCGTTAATTGGCTTGACCAGAACGTCGGGTGTCCCCAGCGTCTCGCGGCGTATGTCAGAGTCATAGATGCCATTAAGCAGAACATCACGGATAATGTGGTCGGTATAATCCACGTCCTTACCACACTCGCATACCGCATTATATGCGCATGTCTCTGCTTTACCCCACACTCTGGCAGCGAATGTGCGGAATGTCTCGTTGCGTTCCTGGCGTAGCTGAAGTAGCTCAGTGCGCAGGACACATGTAGTGACTGGGATGACAGCTAGGGAACGCATGAAAGCGATCAGTTCTGGCAAGGATCCGGAGGTGGCGTCGGGGACGGCTTTCAGCAGGCTGTCCTCCAAGTACAGGCCCAGCGCACTGAAACAGCTGGAAGGGGGCCTCAGCATCCCTTATGCCTGAGCCGGCACGGAATACGTACATATGTGTTACCTACTGTTTTCCTCATATTCTGGTTTCATCAACATCCCCATTCTTCTTGACCTCAGCACTGCCTTTGACACCATTAACCATTCCATACTCATCACACACCTTAAATCCATCCTTGGTATTACCGGCACTGCCCTCTCCTGGTTCCCTACCTCACAGACAGACATAAATGAATCTCCATCAACAACTGAAAATCAACCACGGTTTTTGCCACCCATGGGGTGTCCTCCAGGGTTCGGTGATTGGTCCCCTTCTCTTCATCCTCTAGTCTACATGCTCCCACTTGGACAGATCCTCCACCGCCATGACATCCAGTTTTACTGTTATGTCGATGATACTCAGCTCTACCTCTCCTCCAAAACCATCACTGCTGTGACCCACTCCACTCTCACCACCTGCCATGGACATTAACGCATGGATGCAAATAAACCTTTTAAAACCTCTTAACATGCAACGGCCCACATGTGGGCCCTCTTGAGGACGATTTTCCCACCAGCACTTTGGCAAGCTCTACCGGCTCGGCTGTGCATATTTTTTAAAACAATATATATATATATCGAATTAAAGCCCTATTTGTTGCCTGTCGATAGCTACGGACAAGATCCGTTAGGCGGTTCTCGAGTTGCATGCCGATATGTGAGGCTGCGCCGATTCCGAAGTACATGGTATTGTACAAATACCATTCCCGACTCTCGAGCCTCTAACTCCGTCAATCATTTGGCGATCTCGGAAATTATTGGACAGGGTTGTAACCAATGAGTAGGGCTTTCCAAGGGTATAAGTGATCTAAGTGAGAAGTCACTAGCCAAAACAGGAAGAGAATTCTCCGTCGAATGCATTGAAGTCTGAGAAAAGTTTTCTGAGCCCTCTCACCTTTTACCAAAACCGCTTCTAATCACTCATTTCTGAATGGATTTTTATTAAATTTGGACATGTACTACAAAATACTTCAGGCTATGGACCCAGGGTGTCTTTTCATGTTTTTGGAAATACTACTTCTGGACTACTAACTACTACAGAAAAACGTGAGTAACAAGTTTTTCTACAACTCAAGTTCAGACCTATGTTACTCATTAGCACTAAAAGTGAGTTTTCTTTATTGTATCCGAAACCTCAGAATGTCATCCTTCAAAAGTGACCAGGCTCATGCATGTGCTATAAGTATAAAGTATAGTATTTTGGTTTGCAAAAAAAGTATGCAGTCCTCAAAAATGAAAACTAAAATGGCAGATTTTGGGGGCACCTGTTAATTAAAACTCAACTGCTGTTGTAATGGGGTGTTTTAGGAGAGGTGTAGGATTCAAGCGCAGGACAGTTGGGGGTGAGAGAGATGAGGCACGAGTCAACGTTGCAAATAACAAGCTTTACTTGAGCGTTAGCAAACAAGGAACGTTACAAGGCAAGGCAATAAACAAAAGCGAACTTCAAACATGAAAACAAACCCTCAGCTATGCTGGAAAACGTGGAAAGCTAAACAGGAACTGACTCACGGGGAAATACTGGATAACAAGGCAATACCGCCAACGGCAGGGAATGCAGGAACACAAAGGCACAGGATACACGGAGGCAGGACAACGGGGAGCACGACAGGATAATACAGAGAGCTTCACGAAGACAAGGTAGGCAGTACACGGGGTGAACAGAACAATGGCGCAACACTGGTAACAGGGGGCAGGTACAGTGGTGCAGTCGTAATATCAGAACTGCCTGGACGCCACGTGCACGCGCGCGCACACGCATACATGTTCCCTCGCTTGCGCACAGAACAGATGATTATTATGCATAAATAGTAGGAAACATGTTTGTATAGGAAATTAACTTAAACTAGAAAAGTAAATACAAACTAAATTAACAATGTAACTTAGTTTACAGAAGGACAGTTTTCTTCTGAAGCACAACTTAATGTCTCATCCTTCCAGTCGGGACCATTTGTCACATAGTGAGAGCTCCACAGATCAACCCCCACAGGGCTTGTATTTTGGTTTGGCTCTTCTCGTTCTTTGTTATGCTATCGGTATCCTATTATTATGCAAAGTCTAGGTGATAGATAAGTGCCGGGTACTTGGCGCACGGCGCGACGAGTCCAGTGAAAATTGTATTTTTTTTATTTTTTTTAACAAACACATAAACAAACATGACAACACACGATTAGATATATAAGCATTGTTAACAGTGCACATCAAATTAAATCACCGTTTAAATAAATGTCTTATACAAGATATGCCCCTAATATCTATTCCCCTACACACATATGCTCTTGCTCGCACCCCCTACCCTGGACCCCCCAATGGATAATCCATCCATTCTCATTCGCTCTTAACCTGACACTACCATTATATGCTAGCTTTTATTCTCTCCACCACTTCTAACCACATTGTCAATTTGGATTCATTAAGACCCAAAATTCTTGCTGTAGATATTTCTAGATAAATCACATCGAGATATGTAAGAATCCAGACCTTTCGGCACATTTTTTCCGGTTGAATCCATCGTGATGCTATCAGTTTTTTAGCCACTGTAATACCAGATAAAACCAATCTCTTTAGCTGTGGATGTACTGCATACTCAAAAACATCATTCAGCAGTAATACAGAGGGGTGTACAGGTATATTCAGAGTTAAGAGATTTGATAATTGCTGGGTCACTTCTTTCCAGAATATCTTAACTGGTGGGCAGTCCCAGTACATGTGCATAAATGTCCCCTCGTCCCCATTTGTACATAAGGAGCATTTGGAGTCTTGTTTAAGACCCATTCTGTTCAGTCTTATAGGAGTCAAGTATGTCCTATGGATATAGTTAAGATTGATTTGTTGATGGTCCGGGTTCCTTGATGCAAGTCGAACATTTGCCCAGGCTTCTTGCCACTCAAAATCTATTTCCAGGTCTGGTATATCCCTCCTCCAAATAGAGTCTAGGTGGAGGGTTTCATACGAGGCCGTTAGTAATTGATGATAAAAATCTGATACAAAACCTCTCGATGTCTCTCTTTCATAGAAAAATGTGTGGTATCTGTGGTGTGCAATTGGTATCCTTAATGGAACACCGTGAGACTTCAAACATAACAATAATTGTGCGTAAAAAAGATATGTGGAACCGGCGAGATTAAATTTTTTCTATTTCATCATAGCTACAAATACCCTGTTTGTTGAAAACATCTCCTAATGTATGTATGTCTTGCTTTTCCCATCTAGGGAATCTTATAGGTCGTTTTCTAATCAGGAGTGCATTGTTATTGAATAAGGGAGTATGATTATACCATTTATGTGGGTTAGAATATTTTTTTTGTGTTTCACGCCATATCCGGATCGCATGTGTAATTATGGGGCCAAATTTCAGTTTGCATTGCTTAATTGATATTTTGGTGTATACTATGTCCTGCAGTCTCTGTGGTGCTACTATATTTACTTCTAAATTTCTCCAGGATACTGATGCTTGGGGTTCAAACCAGGTTGTCAGTGGTCTTAAAGTGTACGCCTTAAAATAGTGGACAAAATTTGGAATTGCCATCCCTCCGTCGGCTTTGTTTCTCTGTGCGGTGGATCTTTTTATACATGGTGGTTTGTTATTCCAAATAAATTTATATGCGGAAGAGTGTAATTTTTTCCAGTAACCATCTGGAGGGGGTAACGGAAGCATTGAGCTGATGAAGTTGATTCTAGGTAAGACATCCATCTTAACTATTGAAACCCGTGCCTGTACTGAGTTTTTAAGTTTTGACCACCTAGGTCAAGGTCGTATTTGACTTTATTTTGGATTTCTATGTAATTGTGTTTCACCGTTTGGCTTATGGTAGGGAATACTTCAACTCCCAAGCATCTAAAGTGTTTAACCATTGGTATTTCTTCTGGAAGACTTGTATTCTTTGCAGGGGTGTTCAGTGGAAGGAAAGCCGACTTTGGCCAGTTTATTTTAAATCCCGATAGGTCGCCAAAGTCATTAATCAACTTGAGAAGATGAGGCATTGCGGTGTTAGGGTTTTGCATGAACAGTATTACGTCGTCCGCATATAGACAAATTTTGTGTTGTGTGCCCTTGATTACGATTGGTTCTATGAGTTGGGATTGTCTTATATATTGTGCTAAAGGTTCTAGTGATAAATCGAATAGTCCGGGACTAAGAGGGCAACCCTGTCTAGAAGAGCGTGATACCGGAAATATTCCGGAGGTGATTATACCTGTTGTAATCATGGCCGATGGGTCTTTGTATAATACTTTGATCATATCAATGAATCCTTTTCCTAACCCCATCCTTTCTAATACTGCCCATAGATACGACCATTCCAGCCTATCAAAAGCTTTCATTGCATCCGGGGACAGCATCGCCTTGGGTGTGGTGTCGTCCTTGCTGGCATCTAGTACGTATAGTAATCGTCTTATGTTGTCAGTGATCAAACGGTTTCTTATGAAGCCAGTTTGATCCGGATGAACTAAAGACGTCATATGCTTTTGAAGTCTGATGGCTAATACCTTAGAGAACAGTTTGATATCGGTTCCGAGGAGGCTTACGGGTCTATAACTACCGCACTCGGTGGGGTCTTTGTCTTTTTTAAGGAGGACTGTTATGAGTGCAATATTGTCGTTCTTATGAAAGTTCCCCTCCTTGACTGAGTATAAAATCATATTAAGTAATAGGGGTCCAATTATGTCTCAACATGAGAGGTACATTTCTGGTGGGATACCGTCTCTTCCAGGAGCCCTACCACTTTGCATTTCGGATATGGCCTTCCTGAGTTCCTCTAGTGTGATTGGTGTTTCTAACTGTTTAGCATCATCCTCTGAAAGTTTGGGGAGGTTAATTTGATTAAGATATGTGTCCATTTTGTTTTGATCGAAGGTCGTTTCTGATTTATACAAGTTGGAGTAGAATTCTTTGAATGTCGCGTTTATTTCTTTGGTGTCTGTTACAAGTCCTTGTTGTGCTTTAATGGAGGTTATATCTGCAAATTTTGCGTTAACTCTTAATCGCGTAGCTAGTAGGTGACTTGGTTTGGAACCTTGAGAGTAATGCTGTTGTCTTGTGCTACGTATTTGTACTTCAGATTGTTGTCTGTAAATGGCGTTAATCTCTATTTTTAGTAAATTAACTTTAGATTCCAGTCGAGCCGAGTCATTATATTGTAAAGAAGTAAATAATGTAGAGTAAAGCGTTTCTAATTCCGCCAGTTTTGAGCATCGATTCTTGCGTATTTTGGATGAAAAGCTATCCGTGAAATCCTTGATCATTCCCTTTACCGACATCCATAATATTCTAGGGTCCGGCACCGAGTTCACATTCTCTGGTAGGAATACTGAAAGAGCTTCTTTGAGTTGTGAAATTAATTCCTTGTTATTCAGATGTGTTGTGTTAAAGCGCCATCTTGGGGCTCGGGATGATAGTACACCAAATGATCCTTTTAGGAGTAAATAACAGTGATCTGATAATGCATTGGGTACCATCTCCACTTCATAGTTATCAAATAGTCTTGGTGTTGCGAAAACATAATCTATTCTGGAGAGTGTTTTATGTCTTGCTGATCGACAAGAGTACTTCCGGGTCGTGGGGTTGAGTGATCGCCATAGATCATTTACACCTGTATTCTTTGCCCAGTCCTTTAACGCATTAGATTACTTTTTTTGTTCGTTGGAAAAGTTGCGATAAGATTTATCCAACCCACGGTCCCAAATGGCATTAAAATCTGCACCAATTATAAATGAGTATTCTGGAAGGTTTAACATTTCGCTAGTGAGTGCAGTGTAGAAATTAGTTTCGTATAGATTTGGGGCATATACCGCTACCAACGCTATTTTCCTATTCTTGTGTATAATCTTAGCTATGGTTATCCGACCATCTGCATCAGACCATACTCCCTTCAATTCAATATTCAATTTCCGTTTCACGACTATAGCAACTCCACGGGTTCTCGTTCCAAAGGAAGAGTGACTAATGTTATGGTATGTGTTGTCCGCTAACGTAGCTTTGTCTCCCACTAAAATGTGCGTTTCGCTTAAGAGAGCCACATCCACCTGTTTGTTTTTCATCAATGTGAGCACGCTTTTGCGTTTATGTTGATTATTTATTCCCCCAGTGTTCCAGATCATTATATTCAAACTAGCCATAATCTATACATATTGATTTGTATTTTTGGTAATATTTCTGGAGTGCGAATTCACAATGGATTTACATCCCATTGTTGAGGTCCCGTTGAGAGCCGAGCATAAAAACATACATATATACAAAAAAAACCTGATCCCCCTCCCTTACAGAGTCGTACAAGGTACCTATTTGATACCTCCTTCGCGTACAACTTCTTCCTTTCCTGCACCTCCGGTCTGCCCAGAATGAGCAATTTATCCTAAGCTTTCCTATGTATACCATAGAATATTTTAATTCTAATTTAATAGAATGTCACCTGTGACCAAGCCTCTCTCCCGTTAATGTAATTATAACAGAATGAAAATTATACCAGGGCGGTCAGGTGGCGTAACGGAGATTGCGTTCGTCACCAAACCCCGGAGCGGCTAGATTCGCCTGTTCGAATCCAGCTCACAGCTCCGGGGTTGTCACCAGCTTGGCTGGCCGTTCACACGAATACAATTGGCAGTATTAGAGGGTGGGAGAAGCTGGCGGGGTGGGTCCGGGTCATTGTAAACAGCGACTCCTACAGTTCGGTCGGGGCGCCTGCCAAGCGCGGATAGGACTTGAGTGGGATAGTGTGATCCTTCCACACGCTACGCCCTCTCAATGAGAATCCGCGCTGACAGGTGAAAAGAAGCGGTTGATTGGCTGGACGTGTGTCGGAGGAAGCACGTGATAGCCTCCACTCTCCCAGACCGACTGTGGGGGGTAAGTGCACAGCGACCAGGAAGGGGATTGGGAATTGGCATAACGACTAACATTGGGATCGGAGAAAATCGGAGGAAAATGGAGGGGGAAAAAGATCAATAAAAAAAATTATAATAATGAAAATTATACCTCAATTGGTATACTCATTTAAACCTCTTTTTTTTTAAACCTTCTATTAATTAACATTTATTGGTTAGAACATTTCAGAATAAAGAAAAAAAGGATAAGAAATAGTGATGTTTAGAATTAGATATCGAAAACCCATATAATCCGGGAATATTTACTTACATTTTTTAAATACCTTTGCATGTTTACACATCTAAACGACAAGGAGAATTTTAAATACTTGTATGCAGATCGTCCCCCGTCATGCGTGATCATTAATCTGTTATGGTGGTCGTTGTTCTTCACATCTATTTCCTGATCAAGTCTCATATCGTTGTTATTTCACGGGGCCATCATTGAAAAAGGTATTGTATTCCAGAGTGCTGCCCGCCGCTCGTGACTTGCAGATTGATGTTTTAATGTTCCAGTACATTCCTCGTGCCATAGAACAATAACAATCCAGTATATTCCAGAATATTCCGTTATGACTCATAGCCTTCATGTAAGAAAAATAGAGTCGAAAATTCTAGAATGTTCCAAAATGGTCGGTATCAAATCAAGATCTGCATATTACCGTGAATCTATATATATGGTGTTTAGCGTTTTATATAAAATTACTTATTTCTCATTGTTGTCAAAAGTTTGTATGTTGCCGTTTTTGATGTCCATGCAATTGTAGCGTTTTCCATGAAAGATGATTCTTGTCATCCACTTTTTATATTCTTCATGTAATCTTCTGCCGCCTCAAGCGAACGTAGCACGAATCTCTTTCCTTCTCCCTCAACTATGGAAAGATTAACCGGATACCGTAAGATGGGGTGGAAACCTTTCTCATATAGCCGGTTTACTACACCCTTGTAGCGGGCCCGCAGAGTTATGGCTTCTTTGCACATATCTTCATAGAACCACACTCTTTTCCCTTTGTACATCAGTTTCCCCCCATTTCTTGCGTGATTCCCTGATAATCGTGTCTCTTGTTGCAGTTTCCCGTAGACTAGCAATTATCACTCTTTCCTTGTTGTTATTATTGTAGTTTTCAGATCCAATTCTGTAGCGTTTGTCCACTATCGGTTCTGTAGTTAAAATTTCAGAACCTAGGATTTCGAATAGCACTGCAGCAAACTTGATTCATCCAAACCCACTATACAGAGATTGAATCTGCTGGCGTGCCGTTCTATTTCTAGCAGATGGATCAAGTTTTCCTCCTTGTTGTCATGGATTGCCTGCCGGAGCTGTTTGTTTTCCAGTTGCATTTCCTTCGATACTTCGGCGATGGCTTCAGATAGTTCCTTATTCTTCTCCTCTTGCTTCCGTGAGTATTCGATCCCAGTATTTGCAACCGCCGTTATGCGATCGGATTGTGCTACAACCTGTGTCTTGATATATTCAAATTCAGCCTCTATGGCTATCTTAAATGCGGTAGCATTAATCTCTGCTCTTTCCACAGCTTTAGAAATATCAGTAACCTTGTCGGTTAAGATCTTCATCATATCTGTCATCAGCGTTTTGAAGTCGGGTGAAATACTCTCCATGACTGTCTCGGCTGAGGTCGTTTGGATGTTAGAATCCATGCTATTGTCGGGCTTTTTATTCTCTATAGCGTCTGCTCTTCCCTTCCCTGTGGAACGTGTCACTGCGCCGTCTGCCGTTGGAGAATCTGCTTCACGGCTTTTTGAGTTATCTTTCTTTGCTGGCATGTCGCGTTTGACTGTTGATATAGTTAGTTGAAGGTCTTAGTTAATATATAAGTCGAGGTTTAAACACATTAGTGTTGTATAAAGTAGGTTTTTAAGCGAAATTAACAAAAAATGGAGCGGAGCTTGTGACAGATGCGACCGTCACATACTGTCGTCAAACCGGAAGTCCAGTGAAAATTGTGAACGCATTTGTGTGCGCGCGTGTGCACATCCGTGCGCGATTGCGCGCACTTCTGCTCAGCGAACTTCTAGGACGGCGTGGTACCGGGTGGTACCACCACTGCATCCCTGGGCAGGTATATATACAGACAGTGCCGTCTGGGAGAAATGCGAGGCCCTGTGCGAGATTTAAATGCGAGTTGATGCGAGTCAACTGTTCTTAAATAGTAGCGCTGCCCAAGGCTGGGCATATGATACAGTCAACGTATTCTTAAATAATAGCGCTGCCCGAGGCTGGGCATATGATACAGTCAACGTATTCTTAAATAATAGCGCTGCCCGAGGCTTAGTGGCAATGCACCTGTACAGTCGTACACCTGGCAGTAACAGGGAAAATGCATAAAACACCCCTGGAACCTGATAAACAAGCTTAAAGCCAGGTACATTTTTCAAGCACGACATGCAGATTTGCAGTTTTGCCTTATTTGAATCGAACTCTATAAGCTTAGTACACACATCACAAACTGCACGATGCAACACACCGAGTGAGAGAGAGAGACAGAGAGAGGCCGAGAGAGCGAGAGAGCGAGAGAGAGAGCGATAGAGAGAGAGAGAGAGCAAGAGAGAGAGCGAGAGAGAGCAAGAGAGAGAGCGCGAGAGAGAGCGAGATAGAGAGAGAGAGAGGGAGAGAGATCCACGGCGGGAACAGAGTAGATTGCATTAAAAACTCACCCTAACGCAGAGTCAGGTCCAAGAGGAAGGAGACGACCGTGGAGAAAGTTCACCAGTCCCATCATGATATTGTCCCCCCCGTTGGGATGAACTTGGGAGTCTGTTCCTAGTTTATCTGCCACACGTTAGCACTCGATAACGTAGCTAACGCTAGTTAGCTGTCCCTGCCTTTAGCTAAGATACTAGCTGACATAGCTATAGCCTGACTGAACGTTCTAACACGCAACAACTTTCATCTTCAGTCCATCTGCCGAACGTCCTCTTCGTCTTGGCATAACCTAATCACTATACTTGGTATATATTGATAAGCTTACGGCATGTGGTGTTATTTCTTCTGCTCCGATGCTGCACATTTGGTTTTCAAAAGTAGGATGCTCTGCCTCTTGGCCAAGACATCCACTCGCTCCTGTGGATAGCGCCGAATAGACCCCGTACCGGCTGTACCCCCTCCCCTCGTGGATAATACCGGTCTTCTTCACATCTCTCTACCGACTACCAGACAGACGCCAACCAGCTCCCCCTAGTGTTAGTCCTACCACAATGCTTTGCACAAAAGTAATTGAATGAAACCAATAGTATATCTGCAGAGCCGCAGAGCCCAGAACACTATTCTACAAACGTGTCTAATGTGAAATATATAAGCATGTAAGCAAAACTAGATTTTAGGTCTGTGATGGAAAGTGATTGTTAACATTCTATTTATTTTTATTTTTATAAAAGAAATAATAATAATAATAAAAAAAAAAAAGCACTTCTCGCACGCTCCTTGAGACGGCCCTGTATACAGACACTAATTATGACAAGAGAACAGCTGGGGGTAGACTGGACTAGAATACATGAATATCAATACAAACACTGGAACACAGGACTAGACTAGAACACATGAATATCAATACAAACACTGGAAACACAGGACTAGACGGACTAGACTAGCGGCACGGTGGTGTAGTGGTTAACACTGTCGCCTCACAGCAAGAAGGTCCAGGGTTCGATTCCCGCTTGGGGACCAGGTTTCCATGATCCCAGGTACCCAGGTGGGGTATCTCCCAGGCCTTTCTGTGTGGAGTTTGCATGTTCTCCCCATGCTCGCAAGGGTTTCCCCCCCGATAAGATAAACCCAATGGAAAAACATGCACAACAACAGATTGCTAACGCTGTGGCGTCCTTGACGAAGACGGGCAGGAGCACTTGGATTGGTCCCCTGGCGCGGCCCTCGCCGACGCCTGTCTGCTCCCAGCTGCCCTTGGGGGGAAGGACGACGGGATGGGTTAATCGCAGAGATGGATCGCGATCCTACAAAGAACAATGCATGCGTGTGTGTTCCGGTGTGTGTGTGTGTAACCGTGTGTGCTAACCGCTAAACATTGAGGATAGTTGCATGCCAATTAAAGACCTCTGAACAGGTCCTGCATTATTATGCATTATTATTATTATTAGACAAGAATTCATGAATATCAATACAAACACTGGAAACACAGGACTAGACTAGGACACATGAATATACTAGTGAGCATACAGGACTGATAGCAGATATACAGGGAGCATGATAGCAAGGGCAGACAACAGACTCAGAATTACAGGCAAATAAAGAGTGGTGGCCTGTAGTACCACGGACAGGCCGCCGGACGGCAGCAGAGGACAGTATGTTCAGAAAGTTCACCAGTCCAAAGGGAGGCTGAGGCAGACAACTGCAATAAATCAGAATTATTCTTTATTTATAGGCAATTTTTTGTCATTCTTATTCGTGACTTTGTTTTGTCTACCTAAATGTTTACTGTGAGCGTTTTGTAGTGCCAAATTTCCCTCGGGATGATTAAAGTATTTCTATTCTATTCTACCCCCGCCCCCCCCCCATGCCTGCCATGTTCGTATTGCCTAGTTGACTTTTTATTTTTATTAGAACGTTTTTTTTGTTTTCGTTTTTTTACTTGTTTTATTATCCAACATGATGTAAAGTGTCTTTGAGTACTCTGAAAAGTGCTGTATAAGTCTTATGTATTATTATTATAACATTGGAGAGCGTGAAACCTATGATTAGAGTAGTTACTTCTATATATTCTCTCATTGGATTAACTTCTAGTGAATTAAATTGTGAAATTTAAATATTCCCCATTTTTCTGGGGACCCTATGGAACTCTGGCTATGAACCATTGGCTACTGCAGCGTTTGTATTTACAATAAATGTATTTGTTGCCCAGGCCAGGGTATGGACTTTGATGAATGATAATGAGGGAGCATGTTTTAAAACAAAATGCAAGATTCATTTTTAAATTAGTATAGTAATCTGAATATAAATGGTTCACACAGTTGTTTCGTAAAAGAGGTACAGGGCACTGTACAGAAATAGACCTCAGTACATGACTAATGCTAAATTTGTATGATGTCGCCATCTGCTGGCCTTGAATATATATATTTGTATAGCATCATAGTCAAAAAGGATGTCTGTCATACTGTGAAATCAGTATCATGACATCAGAAACAATTACTATGAAAACAGGTTCCTCTAGAGGGCCTCTGTGTTGTCCGACCAGTCTAGTTTGTTGTTCAGGTGTACTCCAAGGAACTTGTATGTCTCCCCCATCAGTTGGGGGGGGCTTTCTTGCCTCTCTAGTAGTCCACCACCAGCTCCTTGGTCTTTCTAATGTGGAGGTGGTTGCTGTTGCGCCACCCTACGAAGCTCTCCAACAGGGCTCTGTACTCATCCTCATCCTCATTGTTGTCTGTGATGTAACTTACAATGGAGGACTCATCTGAGAACTTCTGTAGGTGGCACTCACTCAAGTTATGGCAAAAGTCTGAGGTGTAGAAGGTGAACAGGAAATGTAACAGCACAGTTGCCTGGGTGCGGTGTTGCTCACCAATACATCTGACTTACTGCCCTGCAGTCTGACATACTGTGCTCTGTTGGTGAGGTAGTCAGTGTCAGTGATCCAGACCACCAGGCCATGCTCCAATCGCATCACTGTGAGCTTCTCTGCTAGCCACAAAAGCTGGATGGTGTTGAAGGCGCTTTTGTCAGCTACTCAAGTTTCAAGTTTGTTTATTAATTATCACAATAAAATACACTTACTTTACAGTACTGTATAAGCAAACACAGGACAGGTAATAATAAAATAATAAAAATCCCTTTAAAAAATATTCACTGTGTATGGCATTCTGAGTTTAAAATGTCAAAATGTTTCAAAGGCCCTAAACATACCCTGAGGTATAGAGCCCATCCAACACTGGATCGTTGATCGGATAACATAATAGCTTTTTCCAGATAGTGTAATAACTTATCAATATCACTGTCTTATTTATGAACAAAAACACCTAAGGGAGACTGCAACTCGAAACTGGCCCCTGTAAATGTCCGAACACAACCCCCTCCAATGTACAGTAAATTACCAAGTATGGTCTTGTCAATATTCCAATGTACAGTTTTGTTTGTACAGTTGTACAGTGTCCCCCACCCACCCCTCCTACCCAACCTCCCCCCCCCACTCCTACCCAACCCCCCCCCCTCCACCCACCCAACCACCTCCAATGTACAGTCCCCCCCCACCCCCTCACCTACCCAATCCAATGTACAGTTTCTACGTCAAATGTATATACTTTTTTTTTTTGACTCTTTTTGTATTACAAACAGTACTGTATTTGCAAATCTGGTATGTCATAAATGTATAGATGTAGCAGTACTGTCTATCTGTATGTCATGTATGTCATATATGTTATGATGAATTGAAAATGGGGGACCCTGATGTAAACAAGACGAAAGTCTTTCTCTGGTCTGCATCCCCTTAACAATTGTATGTATTGAGCTGTACTGTACTGTACCCATTCTGCAATCTGTTAATAAAGTTTTCAATCAATCAATCAAGCTTGGCATGAGCTTTAGATATTATGCCCCATACAAATGGAAAGAACTACAGTAAAACCCTGAAGTTAGAACAATTCATTCCCTTAGAAGATAACGTTTTGAAAATATGCACCAACACAAAGAGCATGCTGGAGGATGTGTGGGAAGGAGGGGGCAAATCACACACACATATTCTGGGGATGTCAGAAGCTGAAGGGGTATTGGGAGGAGATAGGGGAGGCAATGATCAGAATATTAGGATACGGGTTACCACAAACAGGACTGGTGCTTTACTTAGGAGACCTGACACACGAGGGAATACAAGGGGGGGACAAATATTTAATAAAGATAATGTTGATAGCGGCCAGAAAAGCAATAACAAGACTGTGGTACAAAGAAGACCCACAGACAATAGCACAATGGGTAGGAATAGTGGAGGAGATACAGGATATGGAGAGGATAACACACATGCTGAGGTTACAGGAAGAGAAATTTGGAGAAAGATGGGGAAAGTGGGAGGATTACAAGGGGAACGAAAACGACATCACAGAGGAAGAACCAAATGCATCACAAGAGGGCGAAGGGTAAAGGAGGAAAGAGGTTCAAGGAGGGTCTCTGAACCCATGTCACACACTTTTGACTTAGTTAGCATTTTCTGATTTTATTTTTTATTTTTGTTGGGTATTACAATTGTATTATATTTTTTGTACTTTATTATTTATGTCTGTTTAACAATGTTGTATTATGGGTTCCATTTTTGTGTAAGTGTTGTTTGTCTATAAATGTTAATAAAAATTTAAGTTTAAAAAAAAAAGAAAACTCTGGTGGGTGAGACAAGGTAAAACGGGGATTATAATACTATTGGAACAAAATACATCAGCAAATAGTCAGAATGTTGGTAACCCAATAATAAATTACAAGCCTCTGAAACAAAGGCGTAAATATTGTACGTTTTATTGACATTGGAACAGTAATCCAAACTATATAAAATGCCAAACTCTATCCAAATATGAAATACTATATCAGCCCTTTGAACATATACAGGTCCAGAAATATTTGGACATCAACACAATTTTGTCTCTACACCACAATGGATTTGAAATGAAACAATCAATATGTGTTTTAAGTGCAGACTTTCAGCTTTAATTTGAGGGTATTTACATCCAAACGAGGTGAAGGAATAACAGTTCATATATAATATATATATTTATTTATGGGACTAAAAGTAATTGGACAATTGGCTGCTCAGCTGTTCCATGGCCAGGTGTGTGTTATTCAGGGGCGGATCTAGGGGGTGGCTACCTGGGCTCAAGCCCCGAATCTATTTAAATTTTTTTTTTTTTTTTTACAATTCATCATTGTTACATGAAAATATGTTTGCACCAGATTTAGCAGAAGCTAATTTCCATCTGTGGTCTATCCAGCTGCTAACTGTATTTGAGTGAGTTAAGTCTTGGTGTTATGGTAGACTCAGACCTAAGCTTTAAATCACAATCAACAAGTTGACAAAAACTTAATTCTTCCACCTTAGAAACATAGCTAAAGTACGGCCATTTATAAATCAAAAGGACGCTGAAAACCAGATCCATGCCTTTATCTCAAGCCAACTCGACTACTGTAATGCACTCCTTACCGGCCTCCCGAAAAAATACGATGATAACTATTTTATTGCAATGCACTATTGCATTATTTTATTCTATTTTACTAACTATTTTACTTTGTATCAGTGAATCATAGACGCCTGGCCATAAGAGCATTCGGAGCATCTCTGCTCTCCCACTATTGAACTTGGGGGAGCAAAGGTATGATCTTGCTCCACCACTTTTTGATTATATGAAAAATATGATATACCCCCCCCCAATATATAAATCTAACCATAACTACGTTATGGTTAACTGAGTTTTATAGTGAAAAGAGCAGCTTTATTGGTCAAGATTGAAGGCTCTATATTGCAGGAAATTGCACGTACAGGTTCATTAAATTCAAAAAAAATCTGTCACCACCCCTTGCCTGCCCAAAAAAAAGAAAAAAAAAGATTTAAAAAAAAAAAGAAAAAAAAGGAAAATAATAAAAAAAAAAAAGGGGGGCCCATCTGGGCTAAGCCCCGGATCGCCTACAATCCTAAATCCGCCCCTGGTGTTATTCCCTCATTTCATTTACAAGGAGCAGATAAAAGGTCTAGTTTATTTCAAGTGTGGTATTTGCATTTGGAATCTGTTGCCGTCAACTCTCAATATGAGGCCCAAAGAGCTGTAAATATCAGTGACGCAAGATATCCTTAGGCTGAAAAATCAATGTACTTGTTTATTTAAAATGAATTGATACAGTAGGTGTTGAAATGTACTTCATAGGCGGGGGGAAAGGGAGAAAATCTACAGTTTTGTTCAAATGAATGATCCTTGAAGTAGGATGGATGGAGGAAGGATGAAGTAGTGCTTACAGACACAAATAAACCAGACACAACAGTAAAGAGTTTCATAAATTTAATGATGTGAACAGTGAATTCTCATCTCTCATCACCCAAACACTCACTTGACATGGTGGAGTGGTGTGCGATATTAATGCACGGCGATAAGTTCTCCATCAGCAACACTGCTTGAGATTGAAAGAATACAGACAAGGGACTCATTTGAGCTCCATTACAAAAGCACGAGTGGATCTGCAGATCATGCTGGAGAGGTCTGGCATACCATGGTGTCTGCAGTAGAGGGAGATGCAAACGGGGCCCATTATTCACCAAGCTTACATGAGTACCGAGTGTAGATCTGGGGTCAGCAGCGACCGGGACTTCACGTCTTTCATATTCAAACTAACAGACTGAAGCTGACTCCCGGTCAGTACTCCCACTTTGAGAGGCTTGGTGAACCATGGACCTGAATCCCTGAGCAGGCACAGTGAGCAGTCTACTCTTAACCTTCTATCGTGTGGCAGTGAAAGGGTTAACAAACGAACAGTGGGTCAGGCTAGGCTAGCCGATGGTATACGGACCCAACAAACGCACAAACGTTTGGTGCAGTGATGCTGAATGAATGAGACTACACACACACACATCTGCTTTGAGGAGGGATATCTGGGAAGATTAGTGTATTTTGTTGATAAAATGACTAGCTGGTGGAGTCCTACCATAAACCATGAGTAAGGACAAGCAACCAAGAAAAGAGCAACAATAGTCCCGTCCAGCAGTCATCTACCTTTTACATGTTATAGCCCGACACATCCACACAACTGTGGGTATACAACAGCGGAAGAGTTCAGTCCAATCATGCTCACCTCCTCAGTGCCATATTATTATTATTATTCAGTTATGCCATCAAATGCATAGGGGGAGAACATATTTCGACCACATCAACTCATAAAAAAAAAAAAAAAAAAAAAGATAAAAGAACACAGAGCAACACACAAACAACGATGCCTTTCTCTCCCAGATCTGAGTGGCGAGGACGATTGTGAATGGAGCACTGGTAGAAATCTAGCATCGAATCTAGATATAAACTTCTTGACTGAAAGATATATATAAAGAAACGACAATCCATGTTTTTTGGGGGATCAATCCAAGTCTACTTGGTTCCTCCAAGTAGAGACTCAGGACTGGGTTAAAAGTAAAAAATAATAACACAAACAAGTTTATGTTTAGCGTTTTAATTATCCTATCTCAAACTCTGCCCTCTTTTCTCGATCCTCCAATCACAACCGTCGCTTCCGTCTGCAAGCGACGGTTGTGATTGGAGGATCAAGAAAGTAGTAAGACATTAAAAAAAATAAAAAAATAAGTGCTATCTTTTCCGTCATCGGTGTCAGTTGTGGTCTTTGGAGGAGAGAAGGGAATCGTTTGGGAACTACGGACGTTGTTATAGTAATAGTGAGGGGGGGGGGGACAAGGGGCATAGGAGACATTCCTCAATAGAGAAGACGTTAAAAGTGCAACCATGCAACCAGGCACCTTTGACTTTTGGCAGTAGCCAAAAACGTATTTGCACACAATTCTCAAACCAAGTACAAATAATAAAACTGCAGGGTGTAGGTGAAAAAAAAAAAAAAGTCTAGCTTGCCCTAGAAACCGTAGGCACATTTGTAAATACAAGAATGTAAAATATTTTCTATAATAGATTCAATCGCCATCGATTATCCATCTTCATGAAGTGCCTATGAGTGAGGAGCTATGAGGTGCCTGGGGTAACATGGCCGCTAGTTACATTTTACTCAGTGAGAGGCGAGTGCCAATTAACAACAGTCCTGAAAAAAAATGGGGGGGGGGGTTTGTAAAATCTCCTGACTGCATGCTACACAGAGTTCTCCAAAAGGCTAAGGCATCATCAAAACACACAGCCATACACACAGAGAAGCATATACAATACACATGTGTATGTGGTAAAAACCTTCAAACAACCTTCAAGGTCATAGAATAGTGAAAGCTTTGTTAATTAATATGGTGGCTGTTTCATAGTCATATATGGACTATGTATTTCTTACTCTTTGAGAACCACAATTGGAAAAAATAAAATTTAAATAAAATGTATTTCAAAGTTACACTTTCTAGTGTAATCGTCTCGTTAGTGGCTTACGCATTGCTACACGCCAATAAATTATCCGACACATCTAATGACATACTGATACTTGGCGGGGTACTGACAATATCCAATAGCAGTCATGACGATGTCAAGTACTGCATCTCTTCTTTCAAATTTGATTACTGTGAACAAAGGGCAGTAGCATCATAGCATCCAAACAATATATACACTGTATATTCCAAATACAAAAATAATTGGCTAATTTTACACAGATTGCTGGTTCAACTGATTACCAGTGGAGGCCAGGCTGCACGTCACAGCACACTCCTGGGGGGGGGGGGGGGGGGGTAAGGAGTGAGCTCTCTCTTACAATCAGAATAATCGACCAGTGTTAATTTCCTATTTAAAGCTGCGCCTAAACAACACCACTTCATTCAGTCCAAAAGCCAGTGCAGATCAGCTCGTCATCAGCTCGACGACATCCTGGGATTTCAGTTGAACTTTTGAATGATGTAATCAAACTTTCAGTTTCATAATGTGGATCTCTGTGGATGTTGCGTCATCTCCAGTGTTCCAAGTTGGAGAGAGAGAGAGAAAGAGAGAGAATCAAAAAGGAGCAAGAGACAGCTGTTGAACCAAGATGGGTCAAACGACTTTTCAACAATTCATGTTTATCTCATCAGCTGATTTCTGGGCCAGTCTGAACTGGACTTTTAAATGTTTTAACAAATACAAATGATAAAAAGGGAAAAAGGTTCATAGAACTTTTTCTTTTCTTTTTTTAGGCTAAAGGAGTTTTAGAGAGTCGCATAGCAAACTGTACAAAGCAGTTGGGATGTCCGACACTGTACAGGGTATTTACAAATATACAAGAGGAGGAGGTGCAGGAGAGACCATCCAAAACACACAACTAAACCCGCTCGTGTGACTCGAGAGGTTTTGCGTCTCCTCGTTGAGGACGAGATATCCTCCGTTGAAGTCACACCACCAGTGGTCTACCGGTCCAGTGATGTCTCTGGTCAACCAGATGTTGCGAAACTGAATGGAGTGCTGCACATACAAGACAGCAAACGGATGGAGAAAGGGGTCAGAGGCTGCTGTGATGAACAAGAGGTGCGTGGCAGCAAGTATTTCTTCAGGTGTTTAGACAGAGAGACAGAGCGACACAGAGGCAGGAGGATAGGAAAGGGTTCTCCTGGACTGTCAAGAGAATTATGAATCATCAAGCAGTCAACTGCACTGCAGGACAGCAACAGACCAAGGACTTCATGTCCCTTTGGTCTAGAGAAGGGAGGGGGGGGGGGGGGGGGTGTTCAAACAGCCGAACGGATGGATTGATTCCTCCTGGTTTGTGAAGATCGTTGACATCCCAACATCTGACCACCACACCCATCCCTGACAGCAGGGTGTGTCACAGCTAGATCCGTCCCTCTCCCTCCCTGGTCTCTGGTCCAGCTCCAGGTCCCCTGGCCCTCTTTACACACCGTTGGCACTCATCTTGCTCTTCTGGGTTACATCGGTTGCAGCTTTAGCCTACAGGAGAGGTCAGACAGTAAAAGGTTAACTAACTACAGTTATTTTTGCCAGCACAGATTAACTTGTGGTCCCTGTATTATCTCTATGAGTAGAGCATGACACTAACACTATTAAGGCTATGCTGTTGATTCCCACTAAGAATGCACGCACTCACGGTACCGTCAGGCACTTTGGATAAAAGCATCCCCAAAAAGGCATATGCTGTGTTAACGTAGATTCTTTAGAAATTGTATAAAATCTATAACCATCTGCATCCGTGAGCAATTTTCTTGTCCTTCTCGAACATTTCTTCCAGTACATAACAAAACCAATCTCCTCTAGTTCCTGCTCTTAACCCTATTTGAGTCCTGGCTGTAACCCGATTGGCTGGTTGGCTGGAGTGATCAGCATGTCTTGAGAAAGAGAGAGAGATCAAAGGTCGTAAGAACTAACTGGATTATGGAGCCCTGGCATCTAATCCCAGTGGTTCCATAGTGGCAACCAGGGGTCCAACTAAATGTCCTTACATAAATGTACTTGTGGCAGCCTACCACAATATCAGATAATCGCACCACAAACAGTAACATTTTAAAACCATTTGCTGCTTTGCACACACAGGCCCCGTTTCAACCTGGCATTAAGATTTGATCACAAGTGGACAGCTATAAGTATATCAGTTTACACCCGGCGTTAGAATGTGTTTACACCAAGTAACACTGACTACCGTGGCAAGCCTATCGACCAGCTCAATTTGCATATCCATTTCTTGCCCTGGCAAGCAGGTCAGAAGGTCTTCTTTCAATCTGGCCAATGCCCATGCTAAAAAGAGCTTGGTGCATGCTCTCACTCCAATTCTGTTTCTGGGTTAGCTGGAAGCTAGCTAGCTTCCATTTATTTTCCATGGGCAGTGGCTTGGTGTCGCTTTAAGGCTTTTGTGGATCTTAAGGCCATGGTTTCACATCTTTAGTCCCAGTTGATAACTCCTATAATAACCCCAACAACCTGTAGGAAACGGACTGACCTGAATGACCTCAGCAGGAGTCAAAGGTTTGTCTGACATCACAGGAGCCGTATCCCTCACCTCCTCCACCTTGGATGGACAGACAGACAGAGTTAGACGGACAGACAAGAGACCATACAAGACGGCTGGAGAGCCTTTACGGGATTCTGTGCATCTTATAGTGTAGGTGGTGTGTACTGACCAGTCTGTCTTTGATTACCAAGGCAGGGTCTGCCAGCATGTCAGCAGTGGCCGAGGTTGTGGTGGCCTCAGTGTTCTCTACTGGAGGAGGAGTTGATTTCTACAAAAACAACAGCAGCAAACGTGGAAAAAGATGAACCAATGGCCCAAAAGAAGGTACAGTGTGTGATCATAATTAAGACTTTGTCTAACTTCACTATATTGTCCACCATAGTGGACTTCTCCCACAAAAAGGTTAATTTCCACTTATTATTATTCCACTTATTATTTATTCTATAATTTGCTATAATATTTTATAGTATAACTATTTATGTCTGTCCCGTCTGAGATTATCTGTTGATTGTACAACTAAGACAAAGGTATCTATATGACATTTTATTACAGTCACGTTGTGGTACATCCTAAAAGAAACTCCCTCCGTTGGACAAAGACAACCCCAGCTTGTTACATAACCCTCCGTGCCCTCCAGAGAGTTCCACAGAGAGTTCATACTCTTAAGGGTTTACTCTGCTGGCAGGGACACACTTCACATCAGTGACCTGCATTCCAACTACAGGCAACAGCCTAAATGTAATTAAAACTAGACTGCTGTGTGCTCTGCTCCCATTCTTTGATGGGAATGTGGAACAGCTTGCTAGAACAGTTGTACATTATACAGGTTAACTGTTTGTGTTTGTTTGTGTGTGTCCCCTTGTTTTCATACCATTGTGGGGACCAAATGTTCCCACAAATGATGAAAACAAACAAGTTATTACTGTCGTTGTGGGACAGTCTCCACAAGGTAAAGAAGCTATTTTAGGGTTGGGTTAGAGAATGGGTAAGTTCGGGGTAAGGATTGGGCATGTAGTTAAGGTTAGGTTGAATGTGAAAGGTTAGGAGATATGGGATTGAATGTGATTGTCCATGGAATGTCCCCACAATGCATGACATTGTGTCAGGGTGTGTGTGTCTAACCTCTAGCTTGGGTACAGGGGGGATGACTGGGTGTTTGGGCTTGAGTTCTGTGAGATACATGGCCCTGGAGAGCAGCAGCAGAGAAGGAGGAACGTTCTCCTTCAGGTGCAGGTCCAGCCACTGGGAGTGGAGAAGGACATGGGTTAATGGAGGCCACGACTAGATACTGACACTTCAATACAGTCTCTATACATTTCTTTTGGTAAAGCCCAATTATTAATTTCATCGCAAACAATATTTGTGGTGCAACAGACTTATTTTAATATATATATTCATTCAAATCACCACAGACAAGAGCCAACATTCTGATTAAAACTGATAACAAAAACAAAATCTCAACTGCCACGTGTTGAAACTAACTACTACCATTTCATTAAGCCTGGTCTAATGGCACAACCTTGTCCCAACATCTCCTGCTTAGGTATTAGATCCGTCAAACAAATCAGACCCGACACCGGAACGCCTCTCACCTGCTGCATCTGCTTCTGTAGCTGTTCTGTGGTCAGACCCAGAGATCTCATCCCACGACTACGGCATGCCGCCTGCAGCTCTGACACGCTCATGGCCGGCACGCCCTCTGTCGCTATCATCTGTGTGGAGAGAGAGAGAGAGAGAGAGAGCGAGAGAGAGCGAGAGAGGGGTCACGCTGTGTTGAGCAGGGTGGGTGTATGTCATGATCTCAGCAGCAGCTAGAAGATCAACAGCAGGACTCCACCCTCGGGTACGTCCATCAGTTCATCACAGCCACTTCCTCTCTTGATCTTCTTAGAACTAGAATCTCTACGTTTTATTTAAAAGTTACATTTTACATTAGATTTGATTCAAATTGATTGTCATTATACAGCACAAGTACATTTAGCTGACGCTTGTATCCAAAGCGACTTACAAGTTCTGTACAACAAGTCAGCAGGAAGGGCACAACTCTGGCAGCTAAGTAACATTGTTCATCAAACAATGTTGAATTTGGGTGCTATGATCTTGAGTGCATAGTAGGTAGTACTATAGGCAAGGTAGATTGAGATTCCTTAGTATCAAAGTCCATAATAGCAAAATACAGATTCTTTTTGAGTGTTTTGCTTTCTTCATTTCAGATATTGATTGAAGAAGTGTGTTTTTAGTCGACAGTGGAAAATTAGGCGGGTTTCGACTGTGGTGGGAAGTTCGTTCCACCATTGTGGAGAATAGCCTGCTTCTCTTTGACGACAACGAAAATAAGTTTGGCATCCAACCAGAGTGCAAATATAACGGTAAAGTGCAATAGTAATATGCAATGTACAGGTGATTAAACAAGAGTATAAAATATATAAATTAGTACTACCGAGTATAGTGCTAATCAGAAATCCCGAATTTCCCCAAGGGGATTAATAAAGGATAATCTTATCTTGAATGTACAGAGTTGTAGTATTAATATGTACAGTGATATAGTAAGAGTAGGTAAGGAATATGTACAGATATAGTATCTACAGATGTGTAAAAAGGATTATATGCAGGTATGTACAGACAGATGTGGATATATATATACGGTAAGAATAAATATATATATACCATATATACAGCATTATGTAAACGCTCAAAATCATTTACATTCAGTACAATGTATTGGAATTTAAAACTGTATCGACGATTCAGTTTAACTGGTGGTAGGGTATAGCCACTGCTATTAGCATAATGTTTAAGACTCAATTTCATCTTTGAAATAAAATGTGTATTTTTCAGTGCCAAACCAAGCTGTGTAGTACATACATACATACAGTATAATCTATAATTAGAGCTCTGTAGTATGAATACATTGACGCATACATTACAAAATCAAATCTAACCTTACTGTCATGCACTTGTCCTAATAAACTAACCTACACTACTGTAGCACTCAACACTTTGATGAACATTGTTACTCAGCTGATAGAGTTGTGCCCTTCCTGATGACTTGTCGTACAGAACTTGTAAGTCGCTTTGGATAAAAGCGTCAGCTAAATGTAAATTAAATGTAAATCGGATCCTCAAAATTGAAATTGGTATTGAATCTGAAAATGTGTGCATTGTTTACACCCCTGTCTGTTATGGTGTGGGTGGGAACCACAGGAAACACACACATTTCACACAATGCCCCTCCCCAATCCGGCTTGAACCCAGAGATTCTCGCTGTGAGGCAACAGTGTTGTTAACCCACTGCGCCACAGTGCCACCCATGTCCTTCCTGTTTCTCACGACACCCGCTCTCTCTCTAGTGTCCTGCCGTCTGTTGCTGCCACAGGCTCATCACACAATGCACACACTAGGGCCGGACAATAGGTCAATACATTTGTGACTTATCGTCTATCCGTGTTATCGTATGCAATCACTAACATTGTAAATCGTGATATACAATTTGTCATCAAAATGTATAATAATAAGTAAATATTAAGTTTAGATCTCACAAAAAGATCTATCCCTCTCACCTCATCATCTGACCAACCTCCCATCACTCCTCCTCTACCTCCCTCCCACCTCGTCATCTGACCAACCTCCCATCACTCCTCCTCTACCTCCCTCTCACCTCATCATCTGACCAACCTCCCATCACTCCTCCTCTACCTCCCTCATCATCTGACCAACCTCCCATCACTCCTCCTCTACCTCCCTCCCACCTCGTCATCTGACCAACCTCCTGTCACTCCTCCTCTACCTCCCTCATCATCTGACCAACCTCCTGTCACTCCTCCTCTACCTCCCTCTCACCTCATCATCTGACTTGATGGTCCTCAGCTGCATCATCAGCTGGAAACGCAGCAAGTTGTTGGTTCCAATGGGCTGCAGCTCCAGCAGCTTACACAGAGCCACCAGCTGGGGGCGTTCCAGGTGCTCCAGCGTCAGCTCGTCCTCAAACAGCTTGGAGAACTTGACAATGTCCTTCGTGGTGGGCTGCTCCCCCGTATGCCGCACCTAAAGACACAGAAGAAGAAGAGAGAGGAACTTTGAGTCAGATACACAATGTCCACATAGGATATTATGAATCGTAACACACAATTGTCTAAATCGACAATAAAAAGCAAACATTATGCCAAATGTGTCACTAAATTATTTCTGAAAATGACATATTTACTCCCATTACCAATGCAGTCCAATGTGATTTCCCAGTTCCCACACCTATCAATATCAGGAAAAATCTTCCATCCGATTATTGTGCTATTAATGATTTACCCAGCCCTGACTGAGATTGAAATTGAAAATGTTGAAAACTGAATTTGAAGATTGTGAGAGCGCTGTGCCAGCTAGCTGGGTATTGGCTGTGGTACCGCTGGAGGCGTGACCTTTGGTTCTCCACCAGAGTAGTGTCTGGTAGCTGGTTAATGATTGGCTGAGTGATAAAAGATACAGGGGACTGCTTCACTGAAATATGTTGTGACGGCATCTAGTGCAAATAACAGATACATGAAATCACAAAGAGGTTGACCTCTGAACTCAAAGCTTGAGCCTGTCGCAACAACAGCATGCAAAGTTAAGAGTGCAGTGCGGGTTCTTACTGCACATTCAGATACAATAATAAAATGTAGAGGCGCTGCGGAAATGCACACAAAGTCAATTGAAAGACGCGAACGGAAGTGAACAGAAATTCGCCAGACAAGATGGAGCAGATATAGGTATATCCTAACAATGAACCTGAAACAGACAGCTATGAATGCTCTGTGGCATATAGATATTGAATAGGTTACATTTAGAAATAGTCTTGTTTTTGTAAATGTCAACAATGATACTGTTAACTCATTCCCTGCCAACAACGATTTTATACGTGTTTGTCCGCCAATCGTTGAACGCCAACCACATATATATATACACCGGTATGTTATTTGATCGTTATTTCTTTTATTCGCTATTTCCATTCATATCCATCCAGGGAGCCTGGTGTTACCATAGGGAATGAGTCTGAGATCGCAAAAGTCCAATACCGCCGCCTGGTGGCGGTCTAGTCGGTGTTGCACTTCCTTTGAGACTCTGTATGGGGCTGTGTGTCGATGAAATGCCTCCGGGCGGACTTTTCTAGTAACCTGAACCAAGGGCTTCACCCGATCGCATTGAATAGTTTTCGGGACCCCCGATTCATTATGCTGTGGTGGGTTATGTCGTGGACATAATAATTGGAATATTCTTTTTGGAATCCCACCGGCCACAGGTAAGAGCAATTTAACGTCAATTTCAGCTTGATTGTGCCTTGTTTTCATAGCCATCGCCCTGATCAGCGTATGTTGTTGTACTAACGAATGCCGTTATTGACAATCAATTCATCAGAAACGACCCCCCCCCCCCCTTTCATGATGTAACATAATATACCGATTTCTTTTTTTTTTTATCCACTTTTTCTCCCATTTTCTATATTTTCTCCCATCCCAATTTCGTATCATCCAATTCAACCCTCCCCTGTCACGGACGCTGTTTCTTGCCTCCCACAAGCCGGCTGCAATGTGGACTAAGTCATACATAGCACAAGTCCCCTCCGGTACTTGAGGTAACAGGCTAACAGCAGTCGCATCTTTTCACCTGCGCAGCTCGATCTCTCAGTGGCGAGGAGTAACGCGTGGGAGGCTCACGCTGCCCCCGACACTTCCTGATTCTACTGCGCAGGCGCACCAACCGACCTGTAGGAGTCGCTGTCCACAACACCCGATCCCCACCCTTCAGTTTCCCTCCCCGTAATACGGCCAATGTGTATTACTGTGGACGACCAGCTAAACTGAAAGCAAATGTGGAGCGCTGGGCTCGAACTGACGAGCCCAGCGTCTCCAGCATTTCGTGGCGAGTGCCTTGCCCACTACGCCACGTAGCCGCCACTATAATATACCGATCATATGCATTTGAATTTTTTATTGTAGCGTGTATAGGGACGAAATGCCAATGGATTAACACTTTGGGTGCCGGGAAACGCTTAAAACATGTCATTCCCGGCCATGCTCAAGTTGCCGAAGACGCTTTACAGCGTCTTTGATATCAATATTTCAAAAATCTGGGACCGGATTCATATTTCCCCTCCGCTGGCCTGAGTTCCACCAGGAGGACCCACTGAGCTCTCTGGCGGTTCAGGAGCACCATCTGGTGGCCGATCGGCGCAATCGCTTAACAGGAAGTGCCATAGAGGTTGTGCTGGACGGCCGTATTACTTCCGGGCACTCGCTATAGGTCCCGGCATTCTAGCTCGTCACAATACACAGCGATCGATTGCCAATAACTCGATAAACAACATGATTTGGACGTATATACCATTATACAAGCTGGAGATGGACCGGGTAAATCTACATCCCATAATGATAAAATTTCTACTCTACGATGATCGCCCAACGGCGCGCGGAGACTGGGGTGAGTTTTAGCGTGTAACCGTCTTCGATACTAACTGCTATTATCAACATTTGACCCACATTAGATGATTGGTATAACGCTGCCCACGGAATTATAAACGCCCCCTAGCCCATCCGGTCAACATCAGATGACGTGTAGTAACTTCTAGAAGTACGTCTAGTTGGAATTTTTTATATCGCGCTGATTGCCATAAAACTGTATTGCATCATCAATATAATGTATTTGGGGCTATAGATCACGTTCTGGAAAAAGCTGCAGAAAGAGATGAAAACATACTTATACATTAGACCATACTTTACTATGAATATGTGAATGAAAAAGTTTAACGTTGCTACACAATGAACAATACATATAGGACTTTGAATGGGCCCTAATAATGGCAATGTAGCAATAGAATTTAAAAAGTTATAGCCCTGCAAAGAAGGGGACTTTCTCTATAGACAAATAGAGCCGGCAACCTACGGTTGATAATGAATTTAACCCATGGCAGCCAAAGTGTTAAGTTAAGTATAATATACGTTGCAGGCTATTACTAGCCTCCCAGGAATTACCCGGGCCTAAACCACTCTAAAACCATACTTATATTCACCACGGTATAAAACGGGAATGTATGGATGTAAGAATTATTTCGTTTTCACATCTTGAACGATAGATACTCGATGTCAAATGGGCCATAGTATTGCATCCATAGCTAGAATATAGAATATAGTTATAGCCCTGCAAACAAGGTGAGCGACTCCATTGGTTTAATGCGTGGCAGCACATAGCCATATCCTTTAATGCGTGGCAGCACATAGTCATATCCTTTAATGCGTGGCAGCACATAGCCAGATCCTTTAATGCGTGGCAGCACATAGCCATATCCTTTAATGCGTGGCAGCACATAGCCAGATCCTTTAATGCGTGGCAGCACATAGCCATATCCCGTTCCCAGCGTGGCAGAGAGAGTTAAGACCAAACTCTCTAGCATTTCTTCAGATCAGTTTTGATTTGATTTTATTACGGATCCCCATTAGCTGGTGCCATGGCAACCAGCTAATCTTCCTAGTTTAGCTAGTTATCAACAGTTAAACTGACATGAGTAAAGCGGGACAATATTTCCTTCACGTTGTATTCTGAACGCACTGTTTCCATTTGCAGTTCTGGCAGGCTGGGACGTGCGATGTACACAGTCGGAGCCCGTGTAGAAGGACTTTGTTCACGCAAGACGAAACGTTATTGTATCAGTTTGGGAAATCCCTTTGCGGTGGGAACCCTTCCGATATCGTGGAGTCATCTTTATTCCGGCTCACCTTCTGTACGTATGTAGAGAAACGCTGGGTCTCGTCATCGGTCAGGGCCTTGGCCTTGTTCCTGTGGGCCATCTGGGCGATGGTCTCCTGGAGGAACTTGGCCAGCTCCAGCTTGGCAGCCAGACCCTTCTTCTGCTTCTCCTCCTGCGGGAACAGAGGGACAGACGACGTTAGTCGCTTTTCTAGACGAGTCCTTTTCAAGATAGTTCAGCTAACTGTGATATTGTTGGTGTTAACAGGTACATTAGTTTACTGCACCGACGTCACGTATGAATGATTTCCTTCACATGCATTTCACGACTGCAAAAATATTAACTTTTCATTCTGGCCGAAAAGATAAGTATATGCCTTCATTAATTCTCTTTTAATTTAAATCAATTTGCCACATAATTATCTGCTTTTATTCTTTGTTTACATGTGGATAAGCGCCACACAAATATGTGACAGTGGTGAGTCGTCAAAAGGAGATGATCAAAATGGTTGGTGGTTCGAATCCCGCTCAAGCCCATGTCCATCGCCGTTGTGTCCTTGGGCAAGACACTTAACCTACTTGCCTCGTATGTAACCTACTTGCTGCAATTGTAGCTTACCACCACCGGTATGACTGTGTATGAACGAATAATGGACTCTGTGAAGCGCTCTGGGTGTCATGAAGAGCGCTATATAAATCCAAGTCATTATTATTATTAAAAAAAATATGGACTTGCCTAAATTATTTTTGTATTATTATATTATTGTGAGCACAACACATAATACAGAGTAATGTTGCAGGATATGAAGAACAGAGACAGATGTAACCGAGGAGTGTAAATGTTTTTGAGATGCCATGTTTTCCGCCACATTGAATAGGTGTCTGTGTGTATGGTCTTATGGCATGTGCTGTTGCCTGTTGCACAATGTCTGTCATCATTGTGTCGGCCTACTGCCACTACCTTAGTCAGGTCTCTCTTGAAAGAGATTTTAATCTCAATGAGACTTCCTGGATAAATAAAGGTTAAATAAAATGAATAATGTTAGTGGATATTATTTCATCATAATGCATTTGTACTGCAGTCAAATTAAAAAGGAAAATGTGTCTAATAAAACTAAATTGATCAAATATCAATACCGTACTTTAGAGCAGCGGTTCTCAAACTACGGGTCGAACTCCAAAGTGCGGTCGTGGGTAGGTGACAGTGGGGTTGTGCATTGGCAAGTAAAAAAATATATATATTTATTTTTAAATGTATATGTTCTGGCAACGTATTTTGGCTAAAAGTATGTCTTTTATGAATGTGTATCGATAACAGTGCTGTAATTACATTTTCTAATAAATATGCATGATCAAATTCAACATGTGCTTTTATTTTGATATTCCTTAATTCCATGTTGAGATTACGCGATAAATTAAGTGTGGGGTCACCAAAAAAAAAATCCTAAATATATTATTAATATTATTTTGGGGTGGCCCAAATATTGTAATAATATCGGATTGTGAGGTTTTCGTTGATAAAGACCACTATATACGATACAGTGGAAGTCTGACAGGCTGCTGCCATAAACACAAAACAGCAGCCCGCCCCCCCCCCCCCCCCCCCCCCTATTATGTCAGCCTTCTGAAAGGCCAGACACCTCTCCGTTGTCCAGGAGCACATGGGCATTTCTGATAGTCGCTCAGCCGTGCTCCACAGTTCGCAGAACAGCCACAGAACATTAGATCCGACGGGTCCAATGGACCTTATGACCAGACCTGTGCCTTCTCCTCGTCTTCAAACATTCACTCCAGGCAGGGGGGGGGGGGGGGGGGGGGGGAGACAAGTAGCGCTAAGGAATTTCATATCTTATGATATTATGGTAACAGTAAACAGAATCTATACATCTGCGGGGGGGGGCCAGTCACACTGTGGACACATCGTTATCAGAATTTGGGAATAACAGTAAATTGCTTGGGTCAGCTGTGGTCAGCTGCTTGCTGATTAGATCAGCGACAATCAACTGTCAATAGTACATTTTCAACCATATCTTAAGAGGTTACGTAACGGTAGAGCCAGTCGTGAGGTTGGCATCATGCTTCCGGCCAGGTGAGTGTGTATCATGTAAACATGCCTTTTTGGACTCCGTCTCGAAGGTGGAGGGCAGCATCTCTGGGAAGAGCTTGAGGAAGACGGGGAGTAGGAACTCCATAAAAGGAACAATGATGAACACCATGAAGGGCAGCAGACGGAACAGGTCGGCACAGGTCCTCAGCAGCTGAGAGTGGAGAGACAGAGATGGGGAAGAGAGAAGGAGAGAGAGAGATGTGAGACCCAATAGTGTCACATCCCAACAGGTCACAACGCCATGGGGCACTGGGGCAGTGACACACAACCCTGGTAGAGTTACTGTGCCCGTGGGCTGCCGTCTGTCTGTGCCCAGGCTTTAGTGTGGGCTGCAGTCTGTCTGTGCCCAGGCTTTAGTGCCAGTTTTAGGGATACCCTGACAATCCTGTCCTTGGTAGCGTGTTTGTACAGCGAGGGTCACCACCAACACGTGGCCTCTAGCTCTGCCAGTCCCATTCTAAAATAGCCCAGGTTTCGAGGATAGTTCTACCGCTATGGTATTCCGACAGCATGGGTCACCTGATGTAGAATGACACATTGTGTGTGTCCGTCCATTTGGCCCATCTGCCAGTCAGCCAGGGGTAGGAGATGTATCCATTTTATTCATTAAAAGGGATAGCTGGAGATTTTTAACTTGAGTGTGATATTTATTTGACCAGGCCCTTGCCACACTGGAGGGAGACTACTACTACAGCGTGCCTTGGGTTTGTTGGAAAACACTTTCTCTTTACAGTCCTACAGAAGAAGAAACGAGCAATGAGTCTTTCCAAGTATCTCATCTATAAACACAATGAGCCCTTCTAGTTCCAAGTATCTCATCTATAAACACGAGTCATTCCAAGTATCTCATCTATAAAACACAATGAGTCCTTCCAAGTATCTCATCTATAAACAAAATGAGTCCTTCCAAGTTAGGGCTGCAACTAACGATTATTTTGGTAGTCGACTAATCTGTCGATAATTTTTTCGATTAGTCGACTAATCTAACGATTATTTCTGTATATATATATATACCGTAATTCCTCTAATAGTGACCCGGGCTTGTATTTGCTTAAACTGTAGCGGGTACCAGGCTTTTATTAGGAGGAGGCATGTATAAGAGAGAGGCCTATATTTCTAATTTTCAAACAGATCATAATGAATAAATCAACATTTTGTGTCAGTTTGAACCCAGTAAAATTTACTGGGTTCATTTATTGAAACCAAGTACTGTATGAAATAGTAAACAGTGCAATTACAGGTGGTCACTGGTCATTTCAACGTTTTCAAAGTGAAATCAAGTAACTTTACCTTAGCAGCTCAGTATATTAGTAACCCGGCTTGTATTAGGAGGTCGGCTTATAATTGCTTAGCTCAAGAGCGCATCCGGCCATTAATAGAGACCCGGTTTGTAATTGAATACCGGTCACTATTAGAGGAATTACGGTATATATATTTTTTTTATATACGACGCATCGACGCAAAAATTCGGCGTCGATGAGTTTTTATGATCGACGTAGTCGATTATGTCGACTAATCGTTGCAGCCCATTCTCATCTATAAACACAATGAGTCTTTCCAAGTATCTCATCTATAAACACAATGAGTCCTTCCAAGTATCTCATCTATAAACACAATGAGTCCTTCCAAGTATCAAGGCACGGTAGGTCTACCAAATGTGTAGATTAACCAGGGACCATACTTGTGGTGGTCGCAGCAGTCCCTTGTTTAGGGTCCTAAAGAGAAGAGGTCTGTAGTAAAGAGAAGAGGTCTGTAGTAAAGAGAGGTCTGTTTACTGAACCCAATCCAGACATCTGACAGATCAGCTGATTTCTGTTTCATAACTGGCTCCTGGTACGTCTTACTACACATCTCACTAATCTGCTCCACTAAAGCTGTGGGCATAACATGAGACTACAGTACAGTATGCTTAACGTCTTCATTCTTGTGACCACAAGAGATGTTTAAGCACCACACAGAAGACTAATGACCCTTGAACTATGATAGCACAAAGTATGCTCAACTAATGGGGGAATGGCTGCCCCCATTAATGATGTCACTCGGTCCTCCTAATCTACCGCACAATGCAAAGCGCTCAACACATCCTCTTTGGTCATTAGCGCTAATATTTGCTACCAGACATCAAGAACTGCTATGCAGCTATTAAAAACTAACTAGCATAAGCTGTACCATTTGGTGGTTGACACAGCAGTTCTTGATATCTACCTAGTAGCAAATATTATGGCTAATGCTGACCAACAACCAAAGAGGATGTGTTAAATGCATTGCATTGTGGGATAGATGGAACATTTGTCAGGAAAGTATGTGAATATACAGTACTCCACATTTCAAAGGAATTCTGAATTGGAGCTTTAAAAGATCATTATATGACATTTGTGTTGTATAAAGAGAAAGTAAAGACAGGAAGGGATGATGACATGTGATGCCAGTTTAGAGCAAGACTAGTATGTGGCATGTGCTCTGAGCCCCAAGACACGCCAAGCACATGTGCTAAACAGAGTTTAATATAGACCTATAGATCAGTGCACTGTAGGCATAAGCTGGGAGGTTAATATAGACCTATAGATCAGTGCACTGTAGGCATACGCTGGGAGGTTAATAGACTTATAGATCAGTGCACTGTAGGCATAAACTGGGAGGTTAATATAGACCTATAGATCAGTGCACTGTAGGCATACGCTGGGAGGTTAATATAGACCTATAGATCAGTGCACTGTAGGCATACGCTGGGAGGTTAATAGACTTATAGATCAGTGCACTGTAGGCATAAACTGGGAGGTTAATATAGACCTATAGATCAGTGCACTGTAGGCATACGCTGGGAGGTTAATAGACTTATAGATCAGTGCACTGTAGGCATAAACTGGGAGGTTAATATAGACCTATAGATCAGTGCACTCACTGCACTGTAGGCATAAGCTGGGAGGTTAATAATATAGACATAGATCAGTGCACTGTAGGCATATGCTGGGAGGTTAATATAGACCTATAGATCAGTGCACTGAGTTTATTATAGATCTATCGATACTCAAAAGTCCAGGGCCCTCATTTATCAACGTTGCGTACGCACAGATATGTGCGTAACCCGTGCGTACGATCATTTCTAAGCAAAGTGTGGGACTTATCAATTTGAACGTGTGCTTGACTTTGTGCGTATATCTACGCTCAGCTCAGACCATGCGTACCTGGCGCCCGGCAGTAGAATATGGAGACTGCAGACGGACGGCATTATGCTTTCATCAGTTTCATGCATTAGTTTCAACGCGGAAATAAGCTTTGTGCATTAGTTTCAACACTGGCGCATGTTCTGTATGAACCGCGAATAATAAATTATTATTTATTATTATTAAATTATTATTATTATTATTAACCGTAATTCATTATAGTTCATTGTAAAATAGCGACAGTACAAGAGGTTGGCCTGCTTGTTTGGCACGGGGGGCAGACGCAGAACACCCACCTCCAAACGCGATTAAATATTGTTTCAAATAAAAAGCAAAGTACTATTATTTTGTGCGTCATGTTTCCAAATAAGATTGGTCACAACGAAATGCTTTCTACTTCAATTTGTTGGTTAGAATAGATGACCTCCTTTTGAAACTTCGCTGAGACTAACAGTCTATTTGTGAGCTCCTGCACAGACGTGGTGATAATAATAATAACAATAATAACAATAATAGCTTCATTTTATATAGCGCCTTTCAAGAGACCCAAGGTCGCTTTACATAGATAGGGGGGGGGGGAATAACAAAGTAACAAACATAGTGGACAGACACAACATATAAATACGATGATGGAATTCAAGTTCAAGTTTGTATTGATCACATAACACGCTTTGCTCGGCTTAGTCCACTTCTCCACATACGCTGTATTTGGGGGGCTTTGCCATTGTTGGGTGAGGTGGGTGGAATTTCAGGGCTGTGGGCAGAATACGGGTCGTATGAACACCCACGATATAGTGTTCTTCCCCCTTCCTACTGTATAAGAAAGAATTAAAAACGCATTGCAACGAGAACAGAGGTTATTTGTTGAGTTTATGTGTATTACAAAACCCTTGCAATAAATGTGTCTTAAATGAAAAAAAGCATACATGCTCTGGATACAGGTAGCATGTATCGTGTGGGTGATATATGACTTGTATTCTGCTTGCAGCTTCGAGGTTCCACTTATTTAGTTTTGCAATGTCAAAGCCTTTTGAATATAAGTCGGGCGTTCCTGTGTTTCTGCAGTCTATGCGCAAAATAATAACGAGTTGAGTTCTAACAAAGAACGTATTACATGGGTAGGCTGATAGAGTAAACTGTAAATAAAATAGCCCATAACATTATAAAGGATAGGCTATAGCAGGGGTTCCATTTCTTCCCCAGAGCCCCACGATTCCCTGGAGACATATATGAATATGATATAGGCTATACATGGGTCCGTCAGCGAGGAGATTCAGCCATTTGAGAATAGGCCATTATGGCCAAACGAGGGCCTATAGCCTATAAATATTATTAAATGTTTTCATAAGCGTAAAGATACAAGGACAACAGTTATATTAACGATCAAGTTAGTTTACTGTATGCAGGCTTCGCGGGGCTCCGTGTGACATGTCTGTGCCATGCTGCGTTATGTGCAAATTACTGTTGCGTTGCATAATGTAGGCTATGCTATTACATCTAATTTATATAGGCTACCTAATACAGACAACAAAATAGATTGTATGCCTCTACAAATCATATTATAACCGGTAGCCAATCGAACGGAACGAATAAAGGCATTCATATTCCAGCATGGTTATAATGACATTGACAGTTTGACACCAACGCCAAACAGTGGTTTCGGTCTTTATTAGTGTTTTGAGCTGTCCAGGCAGAATTGCAGCAATGGTCTTAGGGAGTCGTTGATATCTGACATCACCGTGTACAAGTCCGCCAGCCTTTTATTTATCCCATAACACGGGTTGTGTCTTCTTGGTTCGACAGCGCCTCCATGAACAATCTCGCTCGTGGAGTTTCTCAGAGTTCGCTCGGGTTAGTCCATTATTGCACATCCCATGGGGGGTGTTTCATTACCATATATGGATAATCATGCACGAGCATTGACGGTAAGAACAAATGGTATTTATCAATATGGAGTGTGCGTAGGACCCGTGTACGCACGGTTGATACATCCCGATATTTCTGTGCATACACATTCTAAATTCCGTGCGTAGGAACGGAAATAGAACACTTTCTACGCAACGTTGATAAATGAGGGCCCTGGACTCTTGAGTTGGCAGTTAAAAGTGGCATCAGTCCATCCCTAGTAGCACATGTCTGCTAATACCGTAATTCCTCTAATAGTAACCCCGACTTGTATTTGTTTCAACTGTAGCGGATACCAGGCTTGTATTAGGAGGAGGCATGTATAAGAGAGAGGCCTATATTTCTAACTTTCAAACAGATCATAATGAATAAATCAACATTTTGTGTCAGTTTGAACCCAGTAAAATGTACTGGGTTCATTTATTGAAACCAAGTACTGTATGAAATATGGTAGTAAACAGTGCAATTACAGGTGGTCAAAAAAAGTAAAATAAAGTAAAATAGTGCAATCACAATACTGGTATAATAATAATAATAATAACAACTTAGTTTTATACAATTCTGAGGTAGGCTTACTCTCTTGGTAAACATGGTATTTACTGCACAGCCAGGCCAGCATATAACAACAACAACAAAATATACCCGGCTTGTATTAGGAGGCCGGCTTATAATTGCTTAGCTCAACAGTGCACCCGGTCATTAACTCTTTCAGTGCCACTCACGAGAAATGAAAATGGATGGGGAAAAAAATCCGGTACTCCACATTTTCCAGTTCACTGATCCAGCCGGGGTTACCAGAGTTCATTCTGGAGCCTCAGATCCCCGCGGATCATAGAGATCTACTGTGTCGCGTTGGATCCATACACGTATCGATTTTTTCGAATGGTGATCAGGAATTGGAATATACCAGTTGGATACCATCTGATGTCAGGTAAGGACTCTATGTTATCAGTGGTAGGATAATCGGAGTAAGTTTGATGAAGTTATAAGCTGTTTTGTGAAATGTCTTCTTTCGGTTTCACTGTAAAACTCAGTGAGGTAATCAACGGAGCGATTATCAGTGCGCGGCCGTAATGTGCTTGCGTGCACGTATAATATTGATCATCTAGCGTTTATTTGAAAATGATTCATAAAAAGGCCGACGAATATCAACGTTGTGGAATATTCCACTAAAAGACGATTTTCATAGAATGCTCCAGAATGAGCTGTTTTTTATATCAAAACGGGGGCTTTTCTAACTGCTCTGAAATGGAAACGACGCGATAAAAAAACAATCTGTCTTCACAGCACTGACTGGAAAATAGTCTTTGATAATGCGATGGGCAGATTAGACACATAGCCATAATTTAAAACATAGATTAGGCGATATTAACGTTAACATTGGCGCCGATGGTGGCATTCAAGCGGTAAAACGGAAAACCAGGCGTGGCACTGAAAGAGTTAATAGAGACCCGGTTTTTAATTGAATACCGGTTACTATTAGAGGAATTACGGTATGTAGCCATAGATTTAATTATTCCATGTGCATGTTTACAGCTCGTCTATGTTTGGGTCACCAAGGACTCTGTAGGCCAGGGGTGGCCAACCAGTCAGAGACTAAGAGCCACAAAAATTACTGTGGTACCACAAAGAGCCACACCATATACCAGCGTTTCCCCAACCTTTTTTTCAGTCACGGCACCATTCATGTGTTTATAGGTCTCACCCTCTGGCCTCTGAAGTTGCTAATGTCTTTTTTATTTGGGCCTCACAGGGTTAAAAGTACCCTGTGAGACCCACGGTTGCAAAATTACAAAATCACTTTTAGCCATTTAAAAAAATTATGTTTATTTAAAAAATGTTAAATGGGAACTATTTTACTATTTCTTTCACTATTTGGGCACTTTTACACAATTCATGTGAGTGAGTCTATGGAACACCTAGGTTTATAAAAAAAAAAAAAAAAAATGCATTGTTTTGTATTTCTAATCAAGTACTTAGGCCTGCCACGATAACACATTTTGCTGGGCGATTAATTGCCCCCGAAAATATCGCGATAAGCGATATTATTGCGACCGGTTAGAGATTTTTTTTTTTTTGGAGAAATTTATTTCCCAAAACTTTTATTTTGAAGCCCACCGCTCCGTCTTTTCCGGTGTTTTAGACTTTTATTTTGAAGCCCACCGACCGGACCGGAAGTATTGTTGCGATTATCAGGTACTTTGGGTACCAGAAAAGTCACGTGAAACACTGCAGACCACTGATTGGTCAGAATAGAGACGCGTCTCTAGGATTTCATAAGCATTATGTTTGCAGCAGGCACAAGTGCAATAAACAAAGGATACAGTCACTGTGTATTCTGCCTCATTTATTGATTAAACAAAACCGACATCAACACAATTTGCCACCGAGCGGAGAGTTTAGTCTCGCAAAAAGATCGCTGACTTGTTAAGGCTTGTTGTTAGGTTAGGTGCTAATGTTGTGCTAGCGTTTTAGCATGGCTATCGTACATAGCGTGATCAATATAACTCGCTATTGATTGTTTGTATGAGTAACGTTAATGCTAGTAGAATAGACACAACGTGAGGTAATCACCATCCATTTTAAACCGGTTATTACCTAATGCTAACGTTAGCAAATAGACGCGACTGGTAACGTTACAGCTAACGTTAACGCTTGTAGAATAGACACAATGAGAGGTAACGTTAGCGTTAGCAGAATAGACACAACGAGGGTCTCGTTAATGTTGTTATTGATTGATTGATTGATTGATTGAAAACTGTGTTTACTCTGTTTGTATGAGTAACGTTAATGCTAGTAGAATAGAAAGCCAGCGGCCCGCCTCCCAACACGGACAGTGACTGACAAGGGGCACTGGGTCCGCCTCATTAAAACAAACGCGCAAATAGCAATTAATCGCGCCCGTCAAAATCATTGCATTCATTTTAATTATCGCGGCAATTAATCGATTTATTGCTTATCGCGGCAGGCCTACAAGTACTCAAAAAACGCATTTTTCTACCTCAAGATCTTAAGCAGTTTTGAGGCTGGGCTCCAACCACTGTGTGGCCTGGTGCCAACTGCCACATCAACTGCCACATTATTATGCAGCTGAGAAATCTCTGACATCACAGATATGCACATTTTCAGATGACTCAGTTCAGTGAGGGTGAATATTGTGAGAGGAGAATTGGAAGAATGCGCCAATATGAGAATTAGAGACATAGATCCTATTAATATAAGTCCACATAGCTAAGAAACAATGGTAAACACTGAAAAAGGCCATTTATAAGATAGTTCCCCTTTAACACTTTAATCACCAAAAACGCCGTAGGACGTCTTTCCCCGCCATGCTCATTCTGCCAAAGACGCTGTACCAAGTCTTTGATATCAATATTTCAAAAATCTGTGATCGAAATCATATTTCTCCCCCGGAGACCTGAGATCTACTGTTGAGCCCCTCTCAACTCTCCAACGGTTCAAGAGCGCCATCTGGTGGCGGATCGCCCAAACAGGAAGTGATGCGGATGAAGTGGTGCTCGCCCATATTTCGTCCGGGCACTCGCTATCGTTAGCGGGACTCCATCTTGATACACTGGACATCGATCGGTTGCAAATAACTCGATAAACAACATGATTTGAACGTATATACTATTATACAACCTGGAAATGGATCGCATATTTCTACATCCCATAATGTTCCACGCTCATCGCCCAACGGCCCGAGGAAGCTACGGTAAGATCCAGCATTATTTTTCAACATGTTCGATACTAACTGCTCTAATGATCATATCACCCACACTAGATGAATCATATAACGTTGGCCACGGAATTATAAACGACCCCCCCCCCCATCCGGTCAACATCAGATAATACTTAGTAACTTCTAGAAGCACGTCCATTTGACATTTTTTATCTCGCGCAGATTCCTATCAAACTGTATTTCATCATCAATATAATGCATTTGGGGCTATAAATCACTTTCTGGAGAAAGCTGCAGAAAACGATAAAAACATACTTATACTTTAGACCGTATTTTAGTATGAATATGTGAATGAAAAAGTATAACGTTGCTACACCCTGAACAATAGATATAAGACGTTGAATGGGCCATAGTAATGTCAATTCAGCAATACAATTTAAAAAGTTATAGCCCTGCAAAGAAGGGGAACTTCTCCATATTAAATAGGGCTGGCGAAGGATGGTAAATTATGAATTTAAGCCTGGCGATCAAAGTGTTAAGCACATGTATAGTCAATTGGTCCTGTTGTTCAGCCTCACAATGCTATTTGATAGTAAATGTGTTTATATGTCCCACCCTCTGGCCTCTGAAGTTGCTAATGTCTTTTTAATTTGGGCCTCACAGGTTAACCTCTTAAGCCCGAGATATACAGTAAAAGTGTATATTTTCAGCATTACGTTTGTTTACCAATTATTTTAACTGTTATTAGTGAAATATAAGATTATAGAAATCTCAGGGCATTGAGTCGGAAACCGGCGCATATTGACAGGAGGAAGTGGCACATCCAAAAGTGAGTGTAGTCTTTTGAAGGAAGAGACTCAGGGCTTTCAAATTTCAAAAAACTACCCTACCCAGCTCACACCAGCCCCCGTCAATCATCTGACTTCTGGATTTACTTTTTTATTTCTCTTATTTTTTTGGGATTATCTCCTGAACGTTATTGCCATAAAACAGAACGCAGTTAGTTTCTCTACCTTTCTGTGAACGTCTTGCAAAAAACGGTGTTGCAATATGATGAAAAATGGTGGAGAAATTTACATTATAAAAAAGATGGCAAAATTCAGTACTGTATCTACAAAACCTTCGGTTTAATCATCTTCCCTTTATTCATTTGCTTAGATTTTTCAGGTCTGGTCAATTTTAGCATGGTGTTATTCAGTCAAAGATAAAAAAAAAATTTGATATTCTCCTTTGGTTCATTACAATTACTCAAGTCTAGTAACAGACACACTATTTCTGACACTGATCCATATATGTCCCTAGATTCAGATACCAAGAACATGCAAATGGACCATTTAAAAAAAATTGTAAATGTTTATTCTACGTCCTTATGGAATGAGTGACATAAAATTAAAAAAAAGTAAAAATAAATAAAAATAAATTATATATTTTTTTTAATGGATGGAAGAGCCACACATTGACGGGCAAAGAGCTGCATGCGGCTCGCGAGCCGCGGGTTGGCCACCCCTGCTGTAGGCTCTGTTTGAAACACAACACCCTAGAGCTGAATTCCTTCTAGACACAGGAAGCTGTCATCAAGGCACAGGTGTAATGTGTTTCACACCCAACCTTCAGCCATAAAACACGTCCGACTCTGATTTACTGCTGAAAACAATTTAAAAGAAAAGTGACACAGCACACTATCCGGAGTTGCCCCTTTGACAGCTAGGCTCTTAGTGACGCGACGAGCTAACAACACTGTCATAAAGGAACTAGACAGACACCCTACTCACCTACTGTAACCTGAGAGCAGTATGAGACAAGAGATACCATGGAAGAAAAAGAGTACAGGATTACAAATACAACTCTTTTAAAGCAATGTTTGAGTTCCATCCACGTCTCGCTCAACATACTTGGCAAATATGCTCAGGTCTCATCGGTGGAAAGATACCATTTTTCGCTGGCCAGTAGCCCAGTACGGGTACAAGTACATCAATCCGACTACTCAACAATACAGATGTGATGAGTACTTGTCTTGACATTGATCGTCATCACAAAGTAATGGAATAGACATTTCTTCATCAAATCAAATGTCCTACCAATGTAATGTTTTTTTTGTAATTGAAAATAACATTGTGCTAGCTGCTATGCCCAGTCTTAAGTTCTTGTTTATCTGTGCAAGTAATTCAGGCGGATACCTGACACTAATATTGGTGTTATCATTACTGAGCTTAAAGATGAGTAGGATAAAGTCAGACTATGAATAAGGTTAGTCAACAAGGGAATTTACCCAAATCAAGCTCCACCCTCTTTTCTTGATCCTCCAAATCACAACTGTTGCTTCCCTCTTGTCCAAGGAAAGCAGCAGTACTGATTGGAGGATCAAGAGAAGAGGGCGGGTTTTGATATAGGTCAATTATAAGACTCAGTCCTCATCATTGGCTTAGGCCTACATCGCAGGTCCTCTTACCCTTCTCCTCTCTCTGCGTGACAGCAGCTGTCCATGCAGTAGCCTCCACACCATCCTGCCTGCAATCGTGGTGTCGATGCCCAGCAACCGGAACCCATTGTAGTAGTGTTTCAGCTCATCGACTATCCTCTGATAGATCGACTTTCTCACTACCGCCTTCTCTTGTGCCGGAGGGGGGGTTGCTGCTGCTGTTGATGTTGATGTGGCTGCTGTTGATGAGACTGCTGCAGTGACCGGGCCAGGGGGAGCTGGACTTGATGGAGGTTGTGGTGGGGGTGGAGGGGCAGCAGGGTCTTTCTTTGCCCCGGGGGGGTCGTCCTGGGCCTGCTTTGTGTCCTGGAGCCAAACACAGGAGCTGTGTAGTGACCTGGCTAGTAGGGTGGAGCTGTGAGTGTGGCAGGAGGCATGGGCTCTGGAGCAGTGGGGGTAGCCAGGTCGGGAGTGCCGGAGTCGGTGTAAGGTGGATATGTGGCTGGGGGGGTCTAAGTGGAGGTAGGCTGCGGAGGGTAGAGAGTGGCAGCTTTGCCTCTTGCACAGCAAGTAAGACCCCCTGTTAACAGTGAAGACAACATCTGTCAGTCCTTGCATGATATATTGTGCTAGGCAATAGGGCTTCTCGATTATGGCAAAAATCATGATCAGGATTCATTTGATTGATATTGAAATCACCATTATTAAACATGATTACTCATTGATTTGAGAACATCAGACGATGATTGAATTTGTTTTACTTTTCTTCTTGACCAAAGGTTGCCTTTCTGTCATCTTCTACAAGTTACCAAAGATGTTTCAAATTAATAACCGTGGATCCCTCCTCCCTCTCAATACCAAACTACTGTTGGCTTGGGGTGCAGGGGTGGAGTGGACGGTTGTGAAGGAAGGGTGCGCTGCATTTACAACGCAATACAAAATTAGAGCAACCAAGCCCGCGGCACAATACTAATTTTTATCTCGATTATCTTGTTTTCATGATCGTGGGAAGCCAAAATTGTAATTGAAATTGAAACACGGTTAATCGTCCAGCCCTACTTGGCAATGATGTTGTGAATTTTAAGAGAACTGATGATACAATGTAATTACCTGGTCACACATTAATCATAAAGCACTGTTACCCATTATACAATCATTCTGGAAAATAAATCTATATTTGTAAGTATCCCTGGAGTATTCTTTTTTACTTTTAAGTGCTTGCTTGTTGGTTCCTCAATGTCTCCTTAGCCTACAAGAAAAGTCATACAAATTGAAGCTTGGTGAGAGCTGGGAAAACCTCCTGTATATGGCCCCCTGGCCATACACAGTTGGGGATAAATCCATGATAGGGAAATATTTGGGTCCAGAGATCGAAGACGCCTTGCAACATAGATGCAATCTGTTTATATCTACTGATGGTTATGAATTTACCCACTTGGATTCTTGAAAATCCATTTGATCACTTTTATTCTCACTCGCCTCTGGAGTACCGCTACCGCTATAGACTATAGCTGTGTAGACTATAGTTTTCTTTTTGTATCCACTTTTTCTCCCATTTTTCTATTTTTCTCCCATCCCAATTTCGTATTTCCAATTCTCCCCTCCCCTGTCTCGAACGCTGCTAGACTACGCCTCCCACTGGTCGGCTGCAGCGAGGACCAAGCCTTGCATCACGTGTCCCCTCCGGTACGCGTGAATAATTTCGGCAACCCACATGTCCTTCCGCATTGCTCCGATTGGCCGATGTCCTTCCGCATTGCTCCGATTGGCCGAGCGCGCGCATGCGCATGAGCCGCGACGGGCTCCTCAGCCAGGCAGGAATACTAAACTCCGCTTAAGCTCCAGGAGAGAGGAGAGAGGCTGAAAACCTGCAGTTCTTGCCCGACTGATGGGAGCCGAATCCCGGATCCGATTTTTCTGATGAATACCCCCAAAACATGGAGGTCCCGAACGCAATTTATACGCCGTAACGAATCATTAAAAAAATATACCGTTAACTGGAATATATTGTTTCTTTACACAGTTGTATTATGTAATATAATATATTATGTAATAAGGCGTAACACAACAGTGAACACATAGTTAAGTACGACTGACCGATACATTGCACTATGTGTTCACTGTTGTGTTACGCCTTCTCGGCATAAGCCCCATAATAAGACCGTCTCTGGCTTCGTCCAGCGGACGCTCAGCAATGACGCTTCACGGCAGCATATTCTCCCCGCTGGCGATCGGAGCACGGAGGGTCGTGGACCCGCGCCGCAGCCGCGAAGCCAGCGAATACGGCGATGCGATTTTTTATTTGTTTGTCATGACAAACCAATTACATAATCCAACATATGTGTAAAGGCACAACATATTCCAGTTAAGGGTATATTTTTTTAATGATTCGTTACGGCGTAATCAATACTTCCATTTGTATAAATTGCCTTAAGCGGAGCCTGGCTGAGGAGCCCGTCGCGGCTCATGCGCGCGCTCGGCCAATCAGAGCAATGCGGAAGGACAAGTGGGTTGCCGAAAGTATTCACGCCTCCGGTACACGAGGAGGCAGCTGTCGCATCTTTTCACCTGAACAGCGCAATCTCTCAGTGGCGAGGAGTAATGCATGGGAGGCTCAGGCTGCCCCCGATACTTCCTGATTCTGCTGTACAGGCGCACCAACCGACCTGTAGGAGTCGCTGTCCACAACGTCCAATCCCCACCCACCGGCTTTCCCACCCTCTAACACTGCCCAATTGTGTTAGTACGACGGCCGGCCAAGCCGGTAGCAACGCAGAGAGCTGGGCTCGATACCAGCATCTGTTATCCTCTGATTTCTGTTATGCAATCATCTGGTCCCTATAACACCAATCACACTGTTCATGAAATGCCATAAAAGTGGAGGCTAGGATGCAAACTAGCTTCACTGACAAGAACATCTTCTAGCCTACATCTTGTTAACACAACCAGACTAGTATCTGATCTTACACGTGTGTGTGTGTGTGTGTGTGTGTGTGTGTGTGTCACTAGAGTCATACGTAAACAATGACATCCTGTGCTTGTGTCCCTCCTTCAACAGGACAGCTCAATGAAATTATGAGGTAGCAATCCCTATAAGAAGGTATTGCTATTTTTCCATGTACATAATCATGGAGCTGTATTTAACACAACACACAGATTCAATGTCCGCAATGACATCACTGGTGGTGGCCATGTCAAATTAATTTAATGTGTGCAACTGTTTAGAGCTTTTGGATGTGTGTGCGGGATTATGTGCAAAATAAATCAGCTCCTTAAAGAATAAAGTGCTCCTTTAAATGACTAATTATCATCTGACATTCTGGAGAGTTCATTCACTGATTCAGTTTGGAAAGTCATGGGAGAGGACATTATATTCTATCTGTTCTTGCTTCCTGGCTGTTCTGTGTTTTTTGAAAAGTGCAAGTGACCCAGACTCCTACCTTGATCTTGTGACTGCAAGGAGTACCTGAGGACTAAACACTGCCATTACAGAGGCAGATAGAAGTCTCCTGGAGAAGAGAACACACACAAACAAGACGATGATTTGACTGTTTTACTAACCAAATGCGATCCTACATATTAAGTGATTGGATTTCAGTAGCTTGATTCAGCGAACAGTAAAGTCTGACTGTAAAGACACATCCAAAACAGCAACAGTCTGACAAGTCATTCTGTTATGAGCAGGCATGCATGAGCTGTGAAACCTTAATATCAAAAGCCTGACGCCAATCGCCTGACCAGTCACGTGGTCATGAAGGTAAACAGACAACTGTCAGTCTGCTACCAAATGGCCCCTGATGTCAAAATCAAAACAAGACAGCACTGTCCCTGGTGTTTCTTAACAGTCCGAGGTCAAACAAACCCCTGCAATGAAAATGTTCCAAATGTTGGTGTGAAATGTTAACATAACGGGTATAGCTAACGTGTTTCTAAATTCAAACTCAGCGTTCAACAGCTTTGCAGGTTTGCACTGACAAGTGACAACCATGTAAACAAGCGGGTTGACCGCTCGGCTGGATGGTTGATAATATAACAATTAAGCTAGCAAGTGAACTCGCTAGCTAGCACCGTTAGCTTAGCCACATCATAGCCGGTTAGCAGCTGAAAATGGAAGTCGGATGATGACGAGCTACCTCGGGCGTCAATGTCCAAAGCTATGGCTGCTGACTGGGCGTCGTTGTAAGGCTTCTTCTCGGTGAGAAGAGAACAAAATAATCCATTCACAGAAACCAGATGGGTGGTGGTGAGACGCGACGAAAATAACTATATAATAATAATAATAAACCCATTTACGAGGGGTTATTATCGTTCGAGAAAACGCTTCGAGAAACGTCGTGTTCTTTCCTCCCTGTCGTCCATTCGGCACAGCTTCCCCCGCTGCACTGAAAGGTCACCGCATACAGAACAGATATATCACAGATCTGAGATCAGGCGAGGAGGGTCCGTGTACGTTTTGATAGTTCGTTTTTCGTTTCAAACGGAAATACGAAATAAACGGAAATACGATGTGTTTTCCTATTTCCGTTTGGAACCAAAATCGAAAAAACGGGGGGAAACTGAAATACGGAGCTGTTTTTCGTATTTTGGTGTCAGAATTAGACATGATCTTTTATGTGAAGTAATAGCCTAATAATATGGAAATAGCCTGTGTGGTCTGTCCCAAATAGTGTTGTCTAAACGCACGTTATACAGATATATCCTAGTTCAGTGGTCAAGTCAAGTCAATTTTATTTATATAGCACATTTCTAAGCAGCAGGTTGATAAAAAAAACTAAATAATAGACATACAATGCAAGATATAAAATTTAAAACACAGTAAAACAATGAATGTAATAAAACAGGTAGGACACAGTAAAACAAAGAGGATCAGAGGTCTTGATTGATTGATTGATTGAAAACTTTATTAACAGATTGCAGAACGGGTACAATACAGTACAGCTCAATAGTTTACAGCTAAATCTACGCTCTCTCATCCTGCTTTCGCCAACGGCAGCGATGTGAAAAGCGAAGTGAACTCCAGCAGTAGCGCGCTTGCCGCTACGGCTGCCGCGGGGGCGTGCCACGCGCGTCACGTGGCCGCCGCGGCCAATCAGGCCAACCCCGGAAATCAAATACGTTGCGGAAGTGGTACACGCCTCCCGCCTGGGAAGCGTGTTGCTTTCTAACAGCGGAGGAGTGCAAGAATGTGACAATTTGACCATGTGACCGCGGCAGCGCGAGAGAGCGTCTATTGCCATTATCTAAGACAAACTCTAACCTTGGCTTAACCAGCTCCTTAACAGCGCCTAAACTTAACCGTTCTAACCTTAACCAACTCCGAAACAATGCCTAACCTTAACCTTAACCTTAACCATGCCTAACCTTAACCATAGAAAGAATATTGCCATTCTCTAAGACAAACTCTAACCTTAACCAGCTCCTTAACAGCGCCTAAACTTAACCGTTCTAACCTTAACCAACTCCGAAACAATGCCTAACCTTAACCTTAACCTTAACCATGCCTAACCTTAACCGGCGAAAGAATACACGTTAAAAAAAAAAATTGATGGGATTCAAACTTGTCAACAACGGACCGCTGGAACGCAGGACCGCTGCGCTGCCAGGTGAGCTGAGCTTCGAATGAAAATCATGGCGGATTAGGGCTACATAATGCCGCAAGCTCTGCCGGTCCGCAGCCAATCAGGGAAAACGCGGAAGCAACGGCAGCACTGCTCCGCTGTTAATAAGCAATAGGCGCCTGGGAAGCGACTTGCTTTGGTCGCGCAAAGCGCCTATTGGCTCAGAAAAGTTGTCACCAGCCACGTGACAGCCAGGGAGTTATGAGACGTTTGATTGATTGATTGATTGAAAACTTTATTATGTTATGCGTTATCATCATATCATCATGATAAACTTCAAGCTGTCAGACACATACACACATGCGTCGTCTGTTTTGCCTCAATACTGTATATATAATTCTGTTTTGCCTCAATATACACAGTATACATATATATATTGATGCAAAACAGAATTATTCAGCAGTGTGTTGTGTGTGCGTGCGGCCAGGAGCGCGCAACAAGATGGTATACATTATGGTACGTATATGAATAGAATAGTATATTCCACTATAGCAGTATATGGTGTGCTGTACATTTGAATCTGATCTAATTTTGCACACGGCCATCGCATTATAATGAGCTGGACAGGTGTGTAATGTGTGTGTGGTGACGTGAAAGCGTATCTGCCATGCGAGACTAGGCGAGAGGCTCTCGTGAAATCTGAAGTGTCCGCCTTTTTAACTCCTCCCCCGGCTTCACTCGGCTACTCTCGTCTACTTTCGAGGCGAACCTAAATCCATCTCGAACACGCGTCTCCCCTAGTCTTGAGCCTAGTTCTAGGCACCACCAATAGCAGCTGGTCAGCTGATCTGAGGGATCGGTGGGGGGTGTGGCGGTGCAAGAGCTCGGATAGATAGGGAGGAGCCGTGCCATTTAGTGATTTAAAAACATTTAGGGCTAATTTAAAATCTATTCTAAAGCGAACAGGCAGCCAGTGGAGCAAGGCCAGAACTGGGCTGATGTGCTCATGTTTTTTTGTTTTGGTGAGGAGGCGCGCGGCTGCGTTCTGCACCAGTTGTAGGCGGCGAAGCAGGGATTTGTCGATGCCTGTAGAGGGCATTGCAATAGTCGAGACAAGTGGTGACAAAGACATGTATCACCGTATCACAGACAAACACAGACATGTATCACATCATCACAGACAAACTGGATGTAGCCAATTACTTAAACACTTTCTTCACAAACATAGCCACAACACTGGTAAACAAACTACCCTCCCACTCAGGGCAGTATGGGGTAGAACACATAGTAGCATACTACAAGAACCTAGGCGTCCACAAAGACGATTTCAAACTGGAAATGGTAACTACAGATGAGGTACTCAATAAACTGAGCGCCCTCCAACCGAACAAGGCCACTGGCCATGACAACATCCCCTCCAAATTCCTCAGAGACTCAGCAGCCGCCATCACCCCAGTCATCACACACATAATAAACCTCTCCATAAAACAGGGACACGTCCCCAAGGACTTCAAAATAGCGAGAGTAACACCCCTGCACAAAAAGGGCAGCAAATTAGACCCAGGCAACTACCGCCCTGTTTCTATCCTTACATCCATCTCGAAAGTCATGGAAAAAATAGTATACGAACAGGTCGAAAAGTACCTTACGGATAAAAATCTAATCTACGAATTCCAATCTGGCTTCAGAACATCCCACTCCACTGACACATGCCTTCTCTATTTGAACGACCACATCAAGCAAGAGGTGGACGCGGGCAAATACTGCGGCATGGTCATGCTAGACCTACAAAAGGCCTTCGACACTGTCAATCACACCATTCTGATTGACAAGCTAAAAGCAATTGGTTTTGATAGTTTATCAGTGAGCTGGATACAATCCTACCTGGAGGGGAGAGAACAGATGGTGGAGGTAAACGGTACCCTATCCCCCCCCCTCACAGTGAACTGTGGTGTTCCACAAGGAAGCATACTAGGACCACTACTGTTCCTAATTTATGCAAATGACATGTCGTCAGCTTGTGACTGCAACTTGTTCCTGTTTGCGGACGACTCAGCCCTGCTGGTCTCTGACAAGAACAAGTTACAGGTTGAAAAAACCCTCAGCTCGGAACTAGGCAAAATCTGCATATGGCTCGCCGACAACAAACTATCATTACACATGGGCAAAACAGAGTCCATTCTCTTCGGTTCAAATAACAAACTCAGCAAAACAGACGGCTTCTCAGTTACAGTGGGTGACAATATTGTCACAAGGAAAGATGAAATTACCTACCTGGGTTCCATCCTAGAGGCTAATCTTTCCTGTGACAAAATGGCATCCAATGTAATAAAAAAAGTCAATCAACGAACTCGATTCTTGTACCGGATCTCCTCCCTGGTAAACAAGAATACCCTGAAGACTCTGGCAGGAGCACTCATTCAAGGGTACTACGACTATGCTTGCACCTCATGGTACCAAAGCACCTCAAAGGCACTAAAAAACAAATTACAAACATCTCAAAACAAACTAGTCAGACTACTGCTTGACCTGACTCCTAGAACCCACCTCACCCCTGCACACTTTGCCAACCTAGGATGGCTTAGAGTAGACGACAGAGTACAGCAACTTGCAATGGGCCTGGTCTACAAGATACACTACACGACCAAGGTACCCATGTACATGTCAAAATACTTCCCAAAGGTCAGTGAATACCACGATCACAACACCAGAGGGAGCTCCACAAATCATGTAAAACCCAGATTCGGCTCAAACAAGGGACTAAACACGTTTCGCAATTATGCCACAACAATGTGGAACGCCCTACCCAAAGCTGTAAAGGAATGTAAATCACTACCCACCTTCAAAAACACTCTCAAAGAACACCTACGGGAGACTGCAATTCAAAACTGGCCCCTACAAATGTCCTAACCCAGTTGTACAATAAAGACCAAGCATGGCTATTCCAATGTACAGCCCCACCCAACCCCACCCCACCTACCCAACCTCCTCCAATGTACAGTTTCCATGTCAAATGTATGTCAGTACTCCAATGTACGGTGTGTCCCCCCCCCTACCCAACCCCCCCCCCCCCCCCCCCCCACCTCCAATGTACAGCCCCACCCCACCTACCCAACCTCCCCCCAATGCACAGTTTCTATGTCAAATGTATATACTCTTCTTCTGGATTTTTTTAGTATCACAAACAGTACTGTATTTGAAAATCTGGTATGTCATAAATGTATAGATGTAGCAGTACTGTCTATCTGTATGTCATGTGTGTCATATGATGAATTGAAAATGGGGGACCCTGATGGAAACAAGACGAAAGTCTTTCTCAGGTCTGCATCCTCTTAACAATTGTATGTATTGAGCTGTACTGTACTGTACCCATTCTGCAATCTGTTAATAAACTTTTCAATCAATCAATCAAAACCGTCTCTAGGTTACTTTGGGAGAGGTATGCCTTTGTCTTCGCCAGGAGTCTGAGGTGGTAAAAACTGTTTTTGACTACGGCGCTGACCTGTTTATCGAATTTAAAATTGCTGTCGAAGATGACCCCGAGGTTCCTGACAGAGGTGGAGAGGTTTGGACGCAGGGGACCAAGTGCGTCGATGAGGGGGGCCGGGGGGGCACTATTAAAAACAATTACCTCTGTTTTCCCTTAATTTAGTGTCAGGGAGTTTTCAGACATCCAGCACTTGATCTCTGCCAGGCAGTCAAGTAGTGGTTGTATTGATGTTTTGGGTGGGTTTTAGGGGGAGGTAGACCTGCACGTCATCGGCGAAGCAATGGAATGAGATATTATGTTTTTCCAAGATCTGGCCTAGGGGGAGTATATATAGGAGGAAGAGGGTGGGACCCAATATCGAGCCTTGGGGCACCCCGCAGGTGAGGGGGGCCACAGAGGAAGTGAAGTCACCAAGTTGGACAGAGAAGGTCCTAGGTAGGACCGGAACCAGTCTAAGACGGGGCCCCTAAGGCCTACGTAATGCTCGAGGCGAGCTAAAAGGATGTGGTGATCTACTGGGTTGCCTGCATCAGCAGCTGAAATCAGGTCATTTAAGACACGGAGGAGGGCCGTTTCAGTGCTGTGTCGTGGTTTAAAGCCAGATTGGAATTTATCATGGATGTTGTTGTGTTCAAGGAATGATTATAGCTGTATGTAGACTATGCGCTCCAGGATTTTTGATAAAAATGGTAATTGTGAGATGGGTCTAAAATTTGCAAAGACAGAGGGATCGAGGTTGGGCTTCTTTATCCGGGGCTGGACCACAGCATGCTTGAAGGCAGCCGGGACACATCCAGTGCTGAGGCAGGCATTTAGTAGAGGTAATAATACGAGGAGAACTGGGTCAGTTACTTCCTTTAGGATGCACGAGGGGAGTGCAATAGGCGGCCCGCAGGCCGAAATAGGTCCGCCAGCAATAATATCTGCCCGTCAGATTATTTTGAGAATATGATTTGTGATGAAGACTCGCTTTATTGTATCGGAATCGGGAGACTTAGGTAAAGTTAGAAAGATATTCACAGATTCGAATTTCCGCGGTCAATAATTCTTAAGCAAAATGTTTTTAAAACACAAAGGACACCTCTTTCCTATCGTAGTAAGGTAGACAATGAGCTACAACCTTATTTTCACCTAAACGAGGCGAGCCGGCCTCGGAGCTGTACATTTAATAATAATAATATTGATCTATATGTGCAGTCGGCCTTGAGGCAAGTGCGCAGCCAGGGATCGTCTAAAACAGGGAGGGGCAACTGGCGGCCCGCGGGCCGCATGCGGCCCTCACCGACGTTCCATGCGGCCCCAGGCCAATATTAAAAAAAATAAATAAAAATTATAATATTTCTTTATTTTTTTTATTTTTTTATTTTTTTATTTTTTTGTATTGTATTCGACTAAGAAGAGTTGGCAGTCAACTATGACTCCTTTCGATCGATTAGTCGACTATTTGACTAATAGGGGTCAGCCCTAGTGTGCACATATTCAACGCTGTTGAAAGTGCCGTGCAGCAATATGGGGGTTTTGATAAACTGTCGGCTGTTGTTACCGATGGATTCGCCGGGCTTCTAAGGCAGAGTGGCGTTGAGTGTCCAATGCTGCACTGCATTATACATCAGGTAAGTTCGCTAACATAATTTCCATCTATTGTGCGTCACTATAATGACCAATGCGAGTCGAGTGTAGTCAAATTATATGCGAGAGTCGTTAAATCGTTTTTCTTTTTTTTTATCTGATATAGGAGGCTCTCTGTGCCAAGAAGCTTGAATACAGCCATGTTATGGATTTGGTTACCAAGGTTACCAATCTAATTCGTGGAGGCAACAGGTCACTAAACCATAGAAAGTTTGTCTCCTTTTTGGAAGAGATGGACACTGATTATGGCAACTTGCAGCTACACACAGAAATCCGATGGCTGAGCCGTCGGAAAGTACAGGAGCGACATTGAAACACTGCAAATGCAATTCAATGATCGGTTTGAAGATTTCAACGGCATGCAGTCACGGATAGCGCTGTTTGCCGGCCCCCTCACCGCTACGGTGTCAGAGCAGCCCCCACCGTTGCAGCTTGAACTGTGCGAGCTACAGTCAGATCCTTTTTTTCAAGCAAAGAGAAATGAGAGGGGAATTTCGTTTTGGAAACTGCTACCTGAGCCCCGCTTCCCACTCCTCAGGGACTTTGCCCTCTCTATGGCCAGTATGTTTGGGAGCACATACATACGTGAGAGCAATTTCTCAAACATGAAGCACATCAAGTCAAAGGAGAGAAACAGGCTGTCGGATGAAACATTATTTCATCTGATACAGATTGCATGCACAAACATTGAAGTTGACATTCCTGCTATTGTGCGCCAAATGGAGAGACCACAAGTGTCTCATTAAAGACAGGGGGGGGAGGAGATGATGAAGAGGTGTAGAGGGGGGGAAGGAGATGATGAAGAGGTGTAGAGAGGGGGGGGAGAGATGATGAAGAGGTGTAGAGAGGGGGGGGGGATGATGGAGAGGTGTAGAGAGGGGACCATTATTATTATTATTATTATTATAACCATTATTGACCCACTGTGGGGCGAGGGTGAATGTCATGCCAGTTTGATTAAGGGTCAATGGGAGGCATGTAGTATTGCACTTTACTTTACTTGCACTTTACTTGTTTACTTTTGTAGTGTTCAGATAACACTAATAACACAAACACAAAGCAGCATTCCTGCTGCATTTCACTACAACAGTAAATCAAAAGTGCAATAATAAATGATTTTGTTAAATGTATAAACTTGTATCCTGCTACTAAACAAAACATTCCTGAGTGCTTCATATCCATAACATGCATTTCAGTGTTATAATGTTTTGTTTAGTAGCAGGATAAAAGTTTATACATTTAACAAAATAATTTATTATTGCACTTTTGATTTACTGTTGTAGTGAAATGCAGCAGGAATGCTGCTTTGTGTTTGTTGAGCAGTGGGCTTTAAGTTCATACATTTATTTTATTAGAAGATATACAAAGATAATTGATCATTTTTGTATATATTTGGGGTTACAGCAATACTTTTAAATTCAGCTGTTTATAAATTCATAAAGTTGAAATTGCATTACTAAATGCATTTGAAATGGAATAAAAACAAAGTTACAACAAATTATAATTGTTTATATACCTTATTTATCACATCTGTGACTATTATGGGCTATTTGAGTGATGGGGTACTACTGGCGGGACTGCCGATAAACAATGCGGCCCCCCAGATTGATTGTGGACATTTTGTGGCCCTCACCATATACAAAGTTGCCCACCCCTGGTCTAAAAGGTGCAACACAGAAAAGATACACTACAAAAAGATTTAATAACTTCACTCTTATAGAGTGTAGTGTCACCAAACTCACTGCACACATCAATGTTATCCTACTGGTTATCCTCTTGACTAGCTCGTAGAGGGGGTGGGAGGGATTCTCCAGGATAGCAGCCAGCTTCCTTCTTTTTTTTTTGGATCTACTTTTTCTCCCATCCCAATTTCGTATCGTCCAATTCTACCCTCCCCTGTCTCGAACGCTGTTTGGCCATGCCTCCCACAAGCCGGCTGTAATGTGGACGAAGCCATACATTGCACGAGTCCCCTCCGGTACTCGAGGTAGCAGCCGTCGCATCTTTTCACCTGCACAGCGCGATCTTTCAGCGTCGGGGGTCTGCGCTTTGGAGGGACGCCGCCCCCGTTGCTTCCTGATTATTATATTAGTATGAACGACCAGCAAAGCTGAATGCAATGCGGAGAGCTGGGCTCGAAACCCAGCGTCTCCTGCATTGGTGGTGAGCGCCTTGCCCACTGCACCACCTAGCCGCAGCCAGCTTCCTTCTTATCCCATCTTTCTCTCCCATTACAGAAGCTGAGACCCTGACACTGGTAACGTCGAACCGTCCGACTACATGCCAGCTGGACCAGCTACCCTCCCCACTCCTCCAGACCATAGCACCAGACATCCTCCCATTCCTAACTGCAACCATCAACTCCTCACTCAACTCGGGGGTGGTCCCCACCTCCCTAAAACAAGCCAGAGTCACGCCGCTCATAAAAAAACCAACCCTGAACCCTACCGTCATAGGCAACTACCGTCCTGTCTCTCTTCTCTCCTTCCTTTCTAAAACACTTGAACCAACCAACTTACTGCTTATCTCTTACAGAATGACCTCCTAGACCCTAATCAGTCAGGCTTCAGGACTGGTCACTCCACAGAGACAGCCCTCATTGCGGTCACAGAGGCACTTCACTTAGCAAAAGCTAAAGGCCTCTCCTCTGTCCTGATTCTCCTAGATCTATCTGCAGCCTTCGACAGTCAACCACCAGATCCTCCTCGCGGCCCTCGCAGGAATGGGAGTGGCTGGCTCTGCGCTGACATGGCTGACATCATACCTCAATGACCGCTCCTACCAAGTGTCATGGAGAGGGACCCTGTCGGCCCTGCGGACGGGTGTCCCCCAGGGCTTGGTTTTAGGACCCCTTCATTTCTCCCTCTACACTAAATCACTGGGTAACATTATCACATCTCATGGCTTCTCCTACCATTGTTATGCCGACAATACTCAACTCTTCCTCTCCTTCCCTCCCTCAGATATCCACGTCTCTGAGCGGATCTCGGGCTGTCTGTCCGACATCTCCGCCTGGATGACGACCAACCACCTCAAACTGAACCTAAGCTAAACAGAATTGCTCCACCTGCCGGCCAAATCCTCCCCCCTGACCGACCTTTCCATCACAGTCGAGAATGCAGCTGTGACCGCGTCCCCGACCGCCAAGAACCTTGGTGTTGTCCTCGACGACCAGTTGAACTTCTCTGCTCACATTGCAGCGACAACCAGAACCTGCCGATTCCTCCTGAGCAACGTCAGAAGGATCCGTCCCTTCCTGACAAAAGAAGCCACCCAACTCCTCGTCCAATCAACAGTCATCTCCCGCCTCGACTACTGCAACGCACTGCTCGCTGGCCTCCCGGCCACTGCCACTAAGCCTCTTCAACTCATTCAGAACGCAGCGGCCCGCCTGATCTCAAACCTACCGAAGTCGGCCCATGTCACCCCACTTCTTAGGGACCTGCACTGGCTCCCCATTGCTGCACAAAACCGCTTCAAGGCCCTCGACCTAGCATACCGTGCGGCAAAGGGAACCGCTCCCGCCTACCTCCGGTCAATGGTCTCTAACTACACACCCTCAAGACCCCTACGCTCTGCATCTTCTGGCCGCCTCAGACCTACTCCTATCCAAGCTCCGGGAGGGTCATCAAAGAGAAGTTGCCTATTCTCAGTCCTTGCCCCACAATGGTGGAATGAACTACCCACCCCAGTTAGGACAGCCGAAACACGTCCAATCTTTTGCCGTCGACTAAAGACGCACTTCTTCAACCATTATCTGAATTAAAAAAGAAAGAAAATATCTAACCCTAACTAACCGTACTGTCATGCACTTGTCCTAATAAACTAACCTACACTGTAGCACTCAACACTTTGATGAACATTGTTGCTCAGCTGATACAGTTGTGCCCTTCCTGATGGCTTGTTGTACAGAACTTTGGATAAAAGCGTCAGCTAAATGACTAAATGTAAAAAATTTAAATGTATCCCCCTCTCTGCCATCACCTCTAGTCTGACCAGCTCGACTCCCACCACAGAGCTCAGCTTGTTCAGTTTGTTGGTGTCCCTTGAGTTGATGTAGCCCCTGTTGTGGAATATATTATCATGTCATTATGGATCTGTGTTGAGATATCGTTTTACAGACTGATACATTGATCAGCGTAATGTGTGTGTGTCTCACGATAGCCAGACAAAGCAATATTGTTATGAACTCTTGTAGCTGGGAACCGCTCTGTTTCCTTGTAAGACAGGCATAACAGTCATTTTAACCAACATTCCTTGTGATTTTCCAGCTTCTTACGTCATATGCATGTATCAACTGTGTATCAACTCATGTGTATTCAACGAGACTTCGGTCTCACTTCGTGGTCAGCCATTTGTTACACTGGTCTGATTTTGAACTGAGCATTTCCTTGTATGATCAAATAAGGAAATAAATCCATCTAATTTTTTATTCAACTTTGGACTCAGACAATTGTTATTTTGCTCACATTATATTATAAATTCCCATCACTTTTTATATTTTTAATTTTATATACGTATTATAAGAATGAATTCCATAAAATCATTTTCAAAAATAACCATCTGTGTGCAAGCCAGTGGTGGTTCTAGACCTTTTTTAGGGCGGCTGAAGCCCTAAATGTTGTAAACTAAGATTAAATATATATATATATATATATATATTTTTTTGTAATTACATTTATTTATGTTTTATTCTTGTTTTATTATTATTATTATTATTATTATTATTATTATTATTATTATTATTATTATTATTATTATTATTATTATTATTATTATTATTATTATTATTATTATTATTATTATTATTATTATTATTATTATTATTATTATTATTATTATTATTATTATTATTATTATTATTATTATTACAGACATGGATTGCCGGTAGTAGCCTGTTGACCTCATTGGTCAACTATATAATAAAAAAAGAAAAAAATTCAAAGACGTTGGTAATGTCATGTCAAGTCCCAGTCCGACATTCAACACAAGATGTGGAAGCAGATGTATACCTACTGTAACTAGTTTAGTAATAGTGCATTTGCCAGTGCTGATGGGCAACAAGACAAGTATGTTGAAACGTTAGTACTGACTATTCTGACAGAGAACGTTGTCAAATTGGTCATTAGTTCCATGGTGTTGGTGTAATCAGAGGTGCGTTGCTCATGGGACGGGGTTGCACGCCGGGCAACCAAGCTTTTGTGAGCAGAAGCGCGTGCATGCACGGATGTGCGCGCGCATGCAAGAACGCGCTGCACTCGACTCGTCGCGTGTACCTGGCTACCTTGCATAAGCATAACAATTCATGGCAATCACATTCACAGGTTTGGTGTGAACGGTGCTCTGCCTGAGTCAGACCATCGTTCACACCAAACCTGAGGAATGCACTGCACTCGACTGATGCGCCAACTCGCTAAGTACCCACCTGGCTTGCGTGAATACTTTACCCAAGGCAGTTGTCCTTCCGCGTTCGGTTTGCGCGCCCTGATTGGCCTCTCAGCGTCCAATCGCGTTAGCCCTACTATCGCCGCACGGAGGAATACTATCCTCGAGTTAACCTAATTTATACAAATGGAAGTATTGATTTCGCCGTAACGAATCATTAAAAAATATACCGTCAACTGGAATATGTTGTTTCTTTACACATATGTTGGATTATGTAATTGGTTTGTCATGACAAACCAATAAAAAATCGCGAATTAACCGGTGGTTATCCTATTATATTAACATAGCTACAACAACACACAGTAACGTTAATATAATTACATGCATCGTTGTTTACAATGAACGGTGGGGTTCTGTGTTTGTTGGTGTCTGTAGATTGTTGGTGAACAACTAACTTTAGGTTAGTTTTAACGTTAGCTAGCAGCAGGGATGGACGCCTTTGTGCAAATGCAGGCAGCTACAGGCAATCGAGGTGGAAGAGCTGCTGAATTTAATCGGCAGGAGAGAGAGAGCTCGTCAAAGCCGGATATATCCCTGTGGCTGTGGTGTGGTTGTAGGCACGAAAATGCAGCTCGAACTACCTGTTATATTAAATTAATTGATTGCTGTTTAACTTGTCCGTGTCCAGTCCTTTCGATTAGCCCCACCGTTCATTGTAAACAATGATGCATGTAATTATATTAACTGTTAACAGAATTGGCTATGGGGCGACAATAATATGTACAAGAGGCATGGTTTCTATCTTTATTATTATTTATTATTTATTATTCAAATGGCACTCAAACATGTTCCGTTGTGATGTCACAGTATGATGTCATAATAGAACATTCTAGAACATTTGTGATGTCACAGTATGATGTCATAATAGAACATTCTAGAACATTAAATGTTCTAGAATTGTTGAATATATATAGTTATTCAACAATTCTCTCAAGATCTCATTGTGCATCTTGAGACAGGATAGATAGACTGTCTAATTGTCTATCCTACAACACATAGACTGAAACCTGCATTTCTCAACCAAGGTGCCTTGCCTACCGTTTTGCTGTGGAAAGGTGAGTGTCCACAATGGCTAGCTAGCTGTTCTACTTGAATACTGAATGTTAATATTGAATCAGACAATATTGAATACTGAATGTTAATATCAGACCATATTGAATACTGAATGTTAATATCAGACCATATTGAATACTGAATGTTAATTCAGGTTGACAGTTGACATCATTTGACAGTTGACAGGGGGCTGGAAAGTTGATTTAAAGGGGACATGCATTATAAAAGCCTTTTTTCTGTGTTTAGCATGGTTTTTTAGTAATACAGGTTAGTATCAATGGGTCTGTGTCTCTAATTACCATATTGACTCATCAGTCTAGTCTCGAGTTCACGAGATCTTCCCTCACTCAACTAAACTGTTCTGATTTGACGGTTTCTGTGACGTCGACATAGCATTGATCTGCAGTAACGCCCCCTCTATGGTTGTAGTGCAGTGTAACCCGACACTTCCTCAAATGGGTTTTCACAGGCAGAGAACGAGCGAGAGGGAGAGAGAGAGAGAGAGAGAGAGAGAGAGAGAGAGAGAGAGAGAGAGAGAGAGAGAGAGAGAGAGAGAGAGAGAGAGGGACGGCGGGAGGGACTGCAGAAGTGTGTAATGTGTACTGTGTGCACCTCTCTCCCTCGTTGGAGACACACACACATACACAAACTTGACTGCGTGTGTGTCGGGGACGCCTATTGCTTAATAACAGCGCAGCAGTGCTGCTTTTGCTTCCGCGTTTTCCCTGATTGGCTGCGCCATGCCCCGCGGCCGGCGCGGCAACCGCAGAGCGAGCGGAGCGGCAGAGCGAGCGGAGCGGCAGAGCTTGCGGAATTATCTAACCGCCCCAGTAACCCGCCATGATTTTCTTTCGGCGCTTCAGCTCACCTGGCAGAGCAGCGGTCCTGCGGTCCTGCGGTCCGTTGTTGACGAGTTCGAATCCCATCACATTTTTTTTTTTAACGTGATTTTTTTTTAACATGTATTCTTTCGCCGGTTAAGGTTAGGCATGGTTAAGGTTAAGGTTAAGGTTAGGCATTGTTTCGGAGTTGGTTAAGGTTAGAACGGTTAAGTTTAGGCGCTGTTAAGGAGCTGGTTAAGGTTAGAGTTTGTCTTAGAGAATGGCAATATTCTTTCTATGGTTAAGGTTAGGCATGGTTAAGGTTAAGGTTAAGGTTAGGCATTGTTTCGGAGTTGGTTAAGGTTAGAACGGGTAAGTTTAGGCGCTGTTAAGGAGCTGGTTAAGGTTAGAGTTTGTCTTAGAGACAGCCTATTTCCGCACTGCCGCTCTCCCGCGTTGCCGCGGTCACATGGTCAAATTGTCACATTCTTGCACTGCTGCGCTGTTAAAAAGCAACACGCGTCGGGGACGTAGGCATACTGTAACCCGACACTTCCTCAAACAGTGTTTGACAGGCAGAGAACTAGCGAGGAGAGGGAGAGAGAGAGAGAGAGAGAGAGAGAGAGAGAGAGAGAGAGAGAGAGAGAGAGAGAGAGAGAGAGAGGGACGGCGGGAGGCACTGCAGAAGTGTGTGTAATGTGCAGGGGCGGACTGGGACACAAATTCAGCCCAGGACATTCAGACGCACCAGCCCACGCACCGGCCCCGAAACTGGCCCACACAACAGCCGTTATGAAACACTCGTCCAGTATTAAACAACCCAAGGCTGTGGATAAGGAGTCAACATCAGGGAGACCAATCTACACCCCGCCCCTAGATGTGCACTCGTGCACAGTGCACACACACACACACACACACGCACACACACACATATATACCGTTACTTCCTGTCATTGGCATACGTTTTCTTTTTTTTTGCCTAGGGATTAAGTATACATGAAGTATTAACTACACCATAATAATGAGTCAGACGGGCGGCTACGTGGCGTAGTGGGCAAGGCGCTCGCCACGAATGACGGAGACGCTGGGCTTGCCTGTTCGAGCCCAGCGCTCCACATTGCTTTCAGTTTAGCTGGTCGTTCATACTAATACACATTGGCCGTATTAGGGGGTGGGAAACTGATGGGTGGGGATCGGCCGTTGTGGACAGCGACTCCTACAGGTCGGTTGGTGCGCCTGCGCAGTAGAATCAGGAAGTGTCGGGGGCAGCGTGAGCCTCCCACGCGTTACTCCTCGCCACTGAGAGATCGAGCTGCGCAGGTGAAAAGATGCGACTGCTGTTACCTCAAGTACCGGAGGGGACTTGTGCTATGTATGACTTAGTACACATTGCAGCCGGCTTGTGGGAGGCAAGAAACAGCGTTCGTGACAGGGGAGGGTTGAATTGGACGATACGAAATTGGGATGGGAGAAAATATAGAAAATGGGAGAAAAAGTGGATAAAAAAAAAAAAAAAAAATGAGTCAGACCATCGTTCACACCAAACCTGAGGAATGCGCTGCACTCGACTGATGCGCCAACTCGCTAAGTACCCACCTGGCTACCTTGCATAACAATAGCTCAGGTCGTCAAGTGTGTTCAAATACGTTATCAGATACATTCACACAAAACTTGTGAATGAAATGTGTTACATTGTCACATTCTTGCACTGCTGCGCTGTTAAAAAGCAACACGCGTCGGGGACGTAGGCATACTGTAACCCGACACTTCCTCAAACAGTGTTTGACAGGCAGAGAACTAGCGAGGAGAGGGAGAGAGAGAGAGAGAGAGAGAGAGAGAGAGAGAGAGAGAGAGAGCAAGAGAGAGAGAGAGAGAGAGGGACGGCGGGAGGGACTGCAGAAGTGTGTGTAATGTGCAGGGGCGGACTGGGACACAAATTCAGCCCGGGACATTCAGACGCACCAGCCCACGCACCGGCCCCGAAACTGGCGCACACAACAGCCGTTATGAAACACTCGTCCAGTATTAAACAACCCAAGGCTGTGGATAAGGAGTCAACATCAGGGAGACCAATCTACACCCCGCCCCTAGATGTGCACTCGTGCACAGTGCACACACACACACACACACACACGCACACACACACATATATACCGTTACTTCCTGTCATTGGCACACGTTTTCTTTTCTTTTGCCTAGGGATTAAGGATACATGAAGTATTAACTACACCATAATAATGAGTCAGACCATCGTTCACACCAAACCTGAGGAATGCGCTGCACTCGACTGATGCGCCAACTCGCTAAGTACCCACCTGGCTACCTTGCATAACAATAGCTCAGGTCGTCAAGTGTGTTCAAATACGTTCTCAGATACATTCACACAAAACTTGTGAATGAAATGTGTTACATTCCATTCGTAGAGGCAATTAAGCATTGTCTTTAGTCTGTGCAAACGCGAGGGAAAATTAATGCGCGGGAGCGCACGCACGCGCCCAGGAGCACGCGTGCACGTGGCGTCATTAAAACACTGTGCAGCCAGTCAGCCAATCAGCAACGCATGCCTGGGTGTAACTGAGGGGTACAATTCCCTGACTGTATTGAATAAGTATGGTATCATTAAACCACTACTGTCTTATGTACATTACTACTGGCCATACAGTACACAGGTATATGAGATGAACACATCCACAATAACACGGTTTCACACAAATACTCGTTTAGAAGAATATTTATTAGCAGCACTAAGATTATCTTACATTACTTTACTTATCAAGATTGAGAGTTGCGCTTGTAAGGCGAAGAATGTGCATGAATAGGTCAAGAGCGTAAGTCCATGAGCATATTACGCAGGAGATAATTAATACCACCTGTATCATAAGAATTATATATATGGTACACTAGTAGGGCAGCTGGAGATACTAATAGGGTCCCTCCGGTTGTAGGCCAGCAGGGGAGAGGATTTGTCGGTAACGAAAGTCTGGGTCAACGAAGAATAAGGAGACTCCAGGTACAGGAGACAGTGCAATAATCTCTTGATCCGTAGACAAACAACAGCTATTCTCCGGTATGCAGTGCAGCATGGAGGAAAGCTAGCCAGCCTCAGGCGTCCTAGAGGCGGGCTCGACGATGCTCCTCACAGGGTAAATCCCACACAGTTGTGGGTGTAGACGATTCTCCGCTCCATCAGCTACAGGACCAAAGCAAATATAATCCAGCCGAAAAGGGCTCTGTAGTCGCCGGTGTAGGTTATCCAGTGTACATATCCACACGGTTCTCGTCTAGGGCTCCTCGGATGACGGCACCAGGTTAAGCCGCCCAGCCTGGATAAGCACACTAGCTCGGTACGAGGAAGCGTTGGTAATGCTGGTCACTGTAGAACGGTAGCCGCACGATACACTATACATAATAGACTATTACTTAATAATAGAATAGGTCGAACTCGACAATACAGCGTTAAACTCTGACACTTCAGCTATCAATTCGCACGCGGTCTCAAGACTCTATTTTGGGGCAAAACGGGCCCACTTCACAGCACGTTGTATCGTGGTGTGAGGCTTCAACTTATTGGGGTAACAGTACTTCTGTATTCACCTGCGCCGTATTTATACGTTAGGTGAACAAACTAGTACCAGCCTTATTTCTGTCTCGTATTCTTGCGCAGAACCGGGCATGTCCAGGCATGTCTTTGGCGGTGACTTTGAACTAGACATTGGGGGTATGGCCGTGGCGCCTAGGGGATCGCTGTCCAATAGGAGAACGAAATATTATGGTCTGTACTAGGTAAAGGGATATTCCGTGTATATGTACAAAGAATATACAAGGGATATCAGACGATATACAAATACTCTACAATATATCTCAAGTAAAAAATATATATATTCGGTTTAATCTGATCCTTCGTAACACCTGGATGTAATAATAGTGTCAAAGAACATTAGCTAATGTTAGCTAGCTGATGCTATTCGCTAGTTAGCTATCAAGCGTTCAGCTAATGTTAGCTAGCCCAGCTAATCTGCTTGCTACAAAGGCTTATTGCTGCCACGCAAAATGAAAAAAATATGTCGTCGCCTCAAAATAGTATTTTGTTACCTCAAAATGTATTTCCGTTCGAAGAACCCTGACGAAGTTTGAATCCCAAAAACAGGCTTTGGGGACAGCCTTACCATACATATTGTAACTGAGGGGTACAATTCCCTGACTGTATTAATCAAGTATTAGTATCATTAAACTACTACCGTGTATGTACATTACTGGCCTTACTGTACACAAGTATATTAGATGACAACACTTCCACAATGAAACGGTTTCCACACAAATACTCGTTTAGAATATTTATTACAGTAAGAATATGATATTACATTACTTTGTTCACTTTAGATGCGCTTATAAGGCAAAGAATGTACAGGCAAATCAATAATGAATGTTAGGACTTAGATCTAGGGATATTCTGGGAAGGGGGGTGTACTACCGGTTGTAAGCCAGCAGAGGGAGGCAATGCTCTATGAAAGTCAAGGGTCCACGGAGGCGATATCACCCCTGTGTCAGCGGGGAAAGGCAGCCTGGTCCCAGGGTGCGCGCCGCGCAGATGAAAGCCGTGGAGCCTCTGGTACGACAGAGACGGGCTCGAGTGATGTCCCCACGGGCAGGCGTAGATCCCACAGTAGCAGCGGGGTAGGCGGTTCTCTGCTCCAGCAGCTTGGTGAAGAATGAAGAATAATAATCCTTGCCGGAAAGTGGCTCTGCTGGTCCGGTGTAGGTATCCTCCGTGGTGCGCGGTGGTCCACGGTTGAACTTGACGTTACTATCCTTATTAGCACGCGGCAATAAGTGCTCTATGTAGACGCACAATTACTCACTTCACGTGGTCTTTGACTCATAATGAAGGTTTACTAATAAATAGCGAACGATACGTTAAACAAACGTAGTAGAATAACACGACTCTATTTGAGGCAATACGAGCCCTGCTGTACCGCACGTTGCGTAGTGGGTAAGGCTTTACTTGGTAACTGAACCAGACTGAACTGAAGGCGAACTGAAAAGGAAGGTCTGTATTCGCCGCGCCATATTTATATATACGGTGGACAAATAGTGCCGCTCTGCTTTCGGTAGCCGTATTCATGGGCAGAAGCGGGCATGTTAAGACAAGTCATGTCGGTAGCTTTCAAGTCAGCTCTAGGGGTAAGTCACTGGCGCCTAGGGGATCGCTTCCAATAGGAGAACGAATATTATGGTCTGTCCTGTACCAGGTAAAGGGATATTCCGTGTATATGTACAAAGAATATACAAGGGATATCAAACGATATACAAATATTATACATGGGATCTCAGGCAATAAATATATATATTCGGTTTAATCTGACCCTTTGTAACAGCCGCCCCCTAATTAGTCCCACCTAATTAGCTAAGCAGAGACAGATTAACCGCACGGTCCACTACTCAATGTCCGTTGTGAGGGGTCGGTCAGTTCACAAAGTCATGGGTCATGGTCGTCATTAAGCGAGTCGGGGAGCCTTGGCGACTCTATCAGCCTCGCCACGGGTCGGTTGTAGATCCGCCCTTGGCCGAGCACTTCTGCCACTCTGACCTTTCCGTCGGCACCAGTGGTCACTTTGCTTACGCGGCCGGCCGGCCACGCAGCTCGGGGTGGTGACTGGTCTATGGTCATGACGACTGGACGGGATGAAGAGGGGCTTAGGAAGGAGCGGGCCTGAGACTGCTTTGATCTGTGCTTGGCTGTGCCTCCTCCTCCTCCGTCTGTCTCTCTTGTTTGCTCTGTACCCCATCTGAGGAGGGGCCGGTCCCGGCCGCCCCGTCAAGGAGTCGCTTGGGGTGCTGGGTTCAAGGTCAGCCACGTCTGGAGCGCAGCTGAGGGGGGTGGAGTTCCGAACTCCCTCTGGTACCCACGGTTCTCTCACGGGCCTCTCGCTTAATGTCAATAGCCTCTGCTGTACGGGGGAGAGGCCGGTGTCGCTCGCCTCTGTGTGTAGGCAGCTTGTAGACGTGGGTTGACTGTCAAGTCCGTAGATGGGGCCCTGGAGCGTCCATCCCAGTCGGGTCTGAACCGCGACTGGGCATCCTTTGGGTCCGACGTGGGCCGCCTCAATTGGGAGAATGAGGTCCGCGTGGTCGGAGCCGATGAGCAGGGTCGGTGTGGCGCCGTCGATAAGCGGTATAGGTAGTTGACGTAGGTGCCCATACTTAGCCATCAGCTGTGGGATGGGGTAGGTGTACTGAGACAGGCCTATGTCGTGGCTGGTGAAGACGTTACTTATACTATACTGCTTCTCGGGCTTGTCCACCGCTGCTATCTCGAAGGAGACCTTTTCACCCTTTATGGTCTTCTGGTCCCTTCTGATGGTGCGTATGGTCATCGTATCTTTGACACCTCGCAGGCCCAACTGAGCTGCTGCGGAAGCGAGGAGGAGAGTCTTTTCAGACCCATCGTCCAGGACGGCGTAAGTGTCCAGGACCTTGTCCTCGTGGCTCAGGAGCACCCTGACCACTTTGAGGAGCACACGGGGGGTCCCGCTATGCTGGGGGTCTATGTGGAGCACTCCTGTCTCGAGTGGTGACGTAGACTCTATATGGTGCGAGTCGCACCGTGACTCCCAGTGTCTGCCGTGGCAGTCGGGACACCAGGGAGCGGTCTGGTGGAACTTTGGTTCTGGTGCCACCGCCTCGGCATGGTACATTACCGCGACGGGCCCACTCTGTTGTCCTGGCTGACGCCTGTTGATGTCATGCAGGACCTCCAGGTGGGTGCCACCGCACCTGCTGCACTTCTTTTTCAAGCGGCACTCAGCTGCTAGGTGGCTGCGCGCGCAGCGGAAGCAGCGGCGGTGGTCCTTGACCCACTGGCTCACATCATCCGTGGTCAGCTTCTTGAAATCTTCGCACTGATACAGCCGATGTTCTCCCTCACAGTACTGGCACTCAATCTGCCACTGGTCCTCTTTCGTCGAGGGGGTGTTGTGGTTCTGGTGCTGCGGTACTGATTCGGCTTGGTGCATAACAGTCACCGATCTTCGGCCATCGTTTACTCTCCTAGGTCCCTCTCTGGAGCTTGGTGTGCTCCGTACGAACGTATCCAATCGTAGGCTGCTGACTTCTCTCGCCAGGAAGTCGGCCAAGTCTAGGAGGGATGGTTCTGGACCGTTAGGATCACGGTGGTCTCTTTGCCGCCTGAAGCGCTCCTGTCTGGCGGGCGGCAGCTTCTCTAAAATCCTCTCGACGTTAGAGTTGGCGTATAGCTCGTGCATACCCTTTTCTCGTTGCGCTCCCAGCATCCCTACCAGGGACTGTACTTTTATAGACAGGTCGTCTAGTGAGCGATTGTCTGTTGCTGGGGGTAAGCGGTCAATATGCCTTATCTCTTCTATTACGTAATCCCATATACGTCCATATCTCTGGTCCAGCGCTGCTAGAGCCGCGGTGTATGGGGTCGTAGAGGTGGCATAGGCTAGCGCTATATTGTGCGCTCGGGGCACTTTCAGGTGCTGCAGTAATATTGCATACTTGTGGCGTTCATCAGCGACATCCACCATCATTGTCTCTAAGCACATCCGGAGCTCCGTATACTGTGCTCGATTCTCATGGGTGAAGTCTTGAAACGTCGGTGTGCCAATGTATGATGTCATGGATGACTGGCACATCGGTGAGCGTTGGGGGAGAGGCCTCCTAGGCGAGTCTCCTCTTGCGTGTCGTCTTGGGCTGGTACTTGGTGGGTACCGAAGGTCGGGTACCCAGGTGCTGTTCCTCGGGGCTGACGGTGCGTCAAACTCACCCGTGAGTTGAGTCGGGGGTTTGTAGCGCAGGGCCTCGGGGCTGACTTCTGGGCTGTACTGGACCTCCGGGTCCTGAGTACGTTGCTGCTGGTCGGGGCTGTACTGGGCCTCCTGGGCCAGAGCACGTTGCTGCTGGTCGGCTTGACACTCCTCCTCCTCCTCCTCCTCTCCCTCTGCTAGGACCTGGAGTCTTCTGTTCAGTCTCTCGGCGTGGTCCGGTTCTTCCCGGTTGCTGGGTCTCGTATGGACCGGCCGGGGAGGGGGTTCCGAGACGTGGACAGGATCCTCCTGTTGGCGGGGTCCCGGGTCGCTTCGTCGGGTAGGGGAATGTGTCCTAGACCCATGTCTTGACGATCTCTGAGAGCTCCGTGCGGAGTGAGGGGGTGTCGCCATGGCAACCAGTTTGTCCATCAGCTCCGCCTGCAGCCGGTCGCGCTCTGCCTCGCGCCGGGCATGGGCTGCGTCGCGCGCGGCTTCGCGCTGGGCATTGGCGATGTCGCGCTGCGCATTGGCGCTGGCCTGGGCAGCGTCGCGCTGTGCGTTGGCGACGTCGCGCTGGGCATTGGCGCTGGCATGGGCAGCGTGGAGCTGTGCATTTGCGACGTCGGCGCGGCTTCTCTCAATGTTCTCTTCTGTCTGGAGGCGTCTGGTCTCCAGTCTTATTCGGTCGTCTTCACTCCTTTGTTGCGCCTGGAAGCGCTCTCGCTCGCCTGCAAAATGTTCGCGCTCGCACGTCTGTTGCGCTTGAAGTCGATCGCGTTCGGTGGAGGCTGCCAGGGTGGCGATGAGTGCCTGCGCCAGCATCTTGTCCGCCTCGCTGGGGGAAGACGCCGTTCGGGGCGATCGGCTCCCGGCAGTACTTGTTGGAGATCCGTTCTCCTGTTGCGTACCGAGGAGATCCGTCTCCTGGGTGCGCGTCTCTTTAGGGTTGTCTTCCTCCCGGAGCTGATCGGGGACTATTTCTTCGGTATTGTCTGGGGGTAAAGTCGTGTCAGTTCCCTCCTGGTCCCCACCGTGAGCTTGGTCAGTTACATTAGAACCCACTAGGGCCTCTGTTGGCGGGGTAGCCTGGTTGTTAGGGTCGGACATAATTTTACTTTCTACTTTTTCCGCGTTTAACTTCCCTTTAAAGCTAGGTATTGGACTGACAGAGTATGCCTCTAGATAGGGAGGTGGCTGCCGTCTGCGCTGCGGGCGATCTAGCTTGGGAGAACGGTTTGTGGAGTGTTCGTCATCGGCCATGTCAATATTAATATTATATTAATATTACGCTAATTATTATCTCCGGCTCGAAGGACCAATTGTAACTGAGGGGTACAATTCCCTGACTGTATTAATCAAGTATTAGTATCATTAAACTACTACCGTGTATGTACATTACTGGCCTTACTGTACACAAGTATATTAGATGACAACACTTCCACAATGAAACGGTTTCCACACAAATACTTGTTTAGAATATTTATTACAGTAAGAATATGATATTACATTACTTTGTTCACTTTAGATGCGCTTATAAGGCAAAGAATGTGCAGGCAAATCAATAATGAATGTTAGGACTTAGATCTAGGGATATTCTGGGAAGGGGGGTGTACTACCGGTTGTAAGCCAGCAGAGGGAGGCAATGCTCTATGAAAGTCAAGGGTCCACGGAGGCGATATCACCCCTGTGTCAGCGGGGAAAGGCAGCCTGGTCCCAGGGTGCGCGCCACGCAGATGAAAGCCGTGGAGCCTCTGGTACGACAGAGACGGGCTCGAGTGATGTCCCCACGGGCAGGCGTAGATCCCACAGTAGCAGCGGGGTAGGCGGTTCTCTGCTCCAGCAGCTTGGTGAAGAATGAAGAATAATAATCCTTGCCGGAAAGTGGCTCTGCTGGTCCGGTGTAGGTATCCTCCGTGGTGCGCGGTGGTCCACGGTTGAACTTGACGTTACTATCCTTATTAGCACGCGGCAATAAGTGCTCTATGTAGACGCACAATTACTCACTTCACGTGGTCTTTGACTCGTAATGAAGGTTTACTAATAAATAGCGAACGATACGTTAAACAAACGTAGTAGAATAACACGACTCTATTTGAGGCAATACGAGCCCTGCTGTACCGCACGTTGCGTAGTGGGTAAGGCTTTACTTGGTAACTGAACCAGACTGAACTGAAGGCGAACTGAAAAGGAAGGTCTGTATTCGCCGCGCCATATTTATATATACGGTGGACAAATAGTGCCGCTCTGCTTTCGGTAGCCGTATTCATGGGCAGAAGCGGGCATGTTAAGACAAGTCATGTCGGTAGCTTTCAAGTCAGCTCTAGGGGTAAGTCACTGGCGCCTAGGGGATCGCTTCCAATAGGAGAACGAATATTATGGTCTGTCCTGTACCAGGTAAAGGGATATTCCGTGTATATGTACAAAGAATATACAAGGGATATCAAACGATATACAAATATTATACATGGGATCTCAGGCAATAAATATATATATTCGGTTTAATCTGACCCTTTGTAACACATATTATTTATATTATTCAAATGGAACTCAAACATGTTCCGTTGTGATGTCACAGTATGATGTCATAATAGAACATTCTAGAACATTTGTGATGTCACAGTATGATAATAGAACATTCTAGAACATTAAATGTTCTAGAATTGTTGAATATATATAGAACACAAATTTTGTGTTCTATATATTCAACAATTCTCTCAATATAGCGTTAGTGTATGTATTAGTATTGGACAGGCAAGAGGAGCAGAGAAGAAGGAGAAAGTGTGAGTTGAAGAGGCCTAAAGATGGCACACCACTAGTGTAGTATAAGAACTGAGGAGGGAATAAATACGCCAAGAAAGAAGAAGAAGAAGAAGAAGAAGAAGAAGAAGAAGAAGAAGAAGAAGAAGAAGAAGAAGAGATCATCAAAAGAAGTGCGGAGGGCAGTAATACGCCACGATGCGTCTACACTGCCAGAAATTCTAAAGAAGAAGAAGAAGATCTCATTGTGAATCTTTAGCCAGGATAGATAGACTGTCTATCCTACAACACATAGACTGAAACCTGCATTTCTCAACCAAGGTGCCTTGCCTACCGTTTTGCTGTGGAAAGGTGAGTGTCCACAATGGCTAGCTAGCTGTTCTACTTGAATACTGAATGTTAATATTGAATCAGACAATATTGAATACTGAATGTTAATATCAGACCATATTGAATACTGAATGTTAATTCAGGTTGACAGTTGACATCATTTGACAGTTGACAGGGGCTGGAAAGTTGATTTAAAGGGGCCATGCATTATAAATGCCTTTTTTCTGTGTTTAGCATGGTTTTATAGTTTTACAGGTTAGTATCAATTGGTCTGTGTCTCTAATTACCATATTGACTCATCAGTCTAGTCTCGAGTTCACAAGATCTTCCCTCAGTCAACTAAACTGTTCTGATTTGACGGTTTCTGTGAGGTCGACATAGCTGACCTCTGTCCTCTCTGATCCCCAGGAAGAGGATTCCCAGACGAACGAGGAGGCTACGGAGGTGCAGCGCACACACGAGAGGAAGAAGGAGAAGAGGAAAAAGAGCGCTCGACTGCAGGGGCAAGCCCAGGAGCAGGCGTTGGACCAGGACCAACCACAGGGAGGTACCCCAAGCCAGACAGAGGACACCCCTGTCCAGCCTCAGTCCCCAGATCTGCCCATGGCTCCGACACCGAGGCCCCAGAAGACTGTCGTCAAAGCCGAGCCAAAGACACCCAAGGCAAGCGCTACTTAGCTCGCTCTCCATGGATGTTTTAATTAGGCCTAAAAAAAAACATGGTTTGTTTCCGGTTGCCGACCGACCCTGCCGATTTAGGTGCGACCCAATATATTTTATGAGTAAAAAAAATAAAATAAAAATATTCAAAAAAAAAAACTTATTTTATTTTTTGAGTAAGTTTCATAGAAATCTTAGTCAAACCTTTAGTATTATGGATATTAAACATGCTGGCAGAGTACATGCATCCATGTTGTTGTAAACATTTTAATTAAATAAAGAAATTCCCTATCCATAGTCGCCGTGGGAAAGAATAAAATAAAAAATAAAATAAATTCCCTACCTACCCATGGCCTTAACTGACAACCAACAGGAAACAAACAATATTTTTTGTTATGCCTTATCACTAACTGCTAAATGTTGTGTTTGTGTGTGTTATGCATGCACTTGTAAAATAGTTATCGTCGTTGGTCTTGTCTCCTGTAGGTGCCGAAGGTCCATCACCCCTCTGTAATCCAGGAGACTGGTTTCTGTAAGGAGTTTGTGATAGGGGATCTGGTGTGGTCCAAGGTGGGTACCTACCCCTGGTGGCCCTGCATGGTCTCCTCAGACCCCCAGATGAAAGTACACACACGCATCAACACCAGAGGTAAGGCTACACTTAAATTTGCACCAAAACAATTACCAAACATGTCATTCCCGTACACAGTCATGTATGCAAAGCATGTGTCAGAAGAAGTGGATGAAAATGTACTAGAATGGTTCCCAGAGAGATGTGTTCTCTGCAGGTCTGTCCACCTGTCATGTATGTTTAGGAGAACAGCAAGTAGCTCGCATCCCAATCCATATCGTTTGCCTCCTGCCCATACATGCCAATGGCTAAAACCTTCACCTCGGTCTGCACTGTTGTTCTTTTAATGATAAAGAAAAAAGTTTAATAGTGCAGGTGTCTGGCTGACTGCCAACCCTTCAAATTTGATCCAAATTGGTAAAGAAATGTGCAAGTTATCACCGTTGCGGACATCCACACACTGACACAAGTGATTACAATATCTGCTTTGAGTGTGGTTGTGTGATAACTATACATAGGAAAAGGCACTTTCCTACGTTTTCGTTTTGTACCAAAGTATCCAGATGACGTTATGGATATCATTATCCTTTATCCATTACCAGTATGGAGGAATGAATAGGGATGCACCGATCCGACTTTTTAAGTCCTGATACCTGGGCTTTGGGTATCGGCCGATACCGAGTACCGATCCGATACCCATTATTCAATTAATAAACTGTATGCCTCACTGTGTGGAAGAGACGGGGATCATTCTTTTGTGCAAGGCAACATCAGGCTTGACTTAAAACATTACTTTCCTAAGTTAGTGAAACAAAATGTAACAAATTAACACATAGATATAAATGTACTGAATTGTTATTTATTATTTTATTTATTATTATATTATAAATATAAATATATATATATATATATATATATATATATATATATATATATATATATATATATATATATATATATATATATATATATATATATATATATATATATATAAAAACCGATATAATATATCTTTTTCGGTAACCGATCCAGCTATTTTAGTCATATCGGGGCCGATATCCGATATCAATATTGAATCGGTGCATCCCTAGGAATGAATACCTACAACAAAGTTATAATGGATCTCCCTTTGGTTTTCTTGTAGCTCAGCTAAGCTAATCAAGGAGTAGATGACGAGTGTGGTCATAGTATGTGTTCTCACCTGACCTCTTTGCATGTGTAGGTCACAGGGAGTACCATGTCCAGTTTTTTGGCAGCGTGGCCGAGCGAGCATGGATCCATGAGAAGAGGATTGTCACGTACCAAGGAAAACATCAGTTTGATGAGCTGCAGTCTGAGACACTGCGCAAGACCACCAACCCAGCAGAGAGGCACAAGGTATACAATCAGCTCTAGCTCTGGACATCTACCTAATGAAATCCCTGAAACGGCAGTGTCCATCGCAGGTCCTAAGTGTGAACGAGATAACTCGAATACTGGTAGCTTTAATTCAAATCTTTTCAAATTTACTATGCTTAATTCATGACCCCTAGAGCAAGAACCCTATTGGTTTTGGTGATCCCATGACCATCCCTCCAAATTTTCAGTATTCAAATGAGCACATCTCCTGATCCGTTAGTCGTACAGGGAAGACATTTGCTATAAAGACCTATGATAAGATAAGATGATCCTTTATTAATCCCCTCTGGGAAATTTGGGTGTCAAAGCAGCATGGGGGGGGGTATAGAGCTTCACAGTCCTATACAGTCCAATATCTATATACACTATAGATACAATATAAAATATAAATACAAATGCAATATAATATAAAAAAGTACAAAATACAAGATAATGCAGTGATATGAGTCCAGTGATATGAGTCTCTAGTTCTCAAGTCCCGAGTTCTGACATGATAGTTCTGGCAGCAGCCGAGCCATTTGTTGTAGAGCCTGATGGCTGCCGGTATAAAGGACCGGCCCAGTAGTGAAGTAGCTAGGCACAGATCATTTACCCTTGTGAAAATCATTGTATAATTTATCTTCGCAAACATTACTGTATTACTCTACTACAAGCAATTAAAATTTGTACAGCAACTAGAAGCACAAAGGAGACGATAACAAATGCAATGCAGAGTTTTGACGTGCAGGGCTTCTAGTGGAGTGTAGAAAAAGTTAATGGTTTTCAGAAGACTGAGTTATGTATGCCTAGCGACCCTCAAACAACTTTCAAGTCTCGTGGAATAAAAAAAACTAAATTAGACTGGTATGGTCCTTTAACTGCTTGTCCGATCATTATAAAATGTGTCATTTGTTGTTATTTTGTGATATCCTACCATTATTATCAATATGAATGTGACAACAATATGGCCACATTTAGATTCATCAAATTCTGATTCTGACTAAACCTCATGTGTGGTGTCTAGTGACCACCATTTTTATAATTGTATAAATCCAATTGGTAGGTCAAACCATTTGACCAGATTAAGGGCATGGTAAAAAGCCATCATTGAGAATTCGGGGCGCTTCGGGGGGTTATACCCTACTCTCCGTCCATGCATGTCTAGTTCACCTTCTGGTTCCTAGGCAACAAGGATGAGGCCAGCTTACCGATTTCTTCATTGAGAGCTACTGACTCCGCATCTAGAATGAGATATATTGGCCTCCAAAGTCTGTCAATATTCAATGAAAAAGGCCAAGCCCCTTGTTCCATTTCTTTACGAATATCTTGTAAGTTTTACATTACATAAACATACATTATTTATTTGGTTTTTGAATATCTTCACTAGCAACCGTCTTTGTCACCAAGTTTAGCAGCGAGAAATAAAAAGGCAATGGCATAGGTGGAATAGAATTGGTAATAATAAAAAAAAATATAAAATTTAAAGCCAACACGGCATCCCGTGGAATACGTTTTGATTAGAATTGCAGTCATGTGTCGTCTTCTCCTCCCAGCTGCTGAAGCCGATACCCCAGAGAGAGCGCAACCAGTGGGAGGTGGGCGTCGGCCACGCCGAGGACGCCATCGCAATGTCGCGGCAGGAGCGCAGTGACAACTACACCTTCATCTACGTCGACCCGGACCCCAGCGAGCCCCCGCCCGCCAAGAGGAGCAACCCCAGGCCGGAGAAACGCACCCAGCGTTCCAGCAGCCTGGGCAGCAAGAGAGAGGAGGTGGCCTCGCCGGACAAGGAGCAGCAGCCGCCGCCGCTGCCGCCGCCGCCGCGCAGACAGCTCCCCCGCAGGCAGTGCAGCGCTCCGAACGCCAGCGACTCGGCCAACTCCCAGGCCTCGGATGGAGAGAAGAGCCATAGGGGGGGTCCCAGCCTGAAGAGCTCCCCCGCCCGGGAGGACGACGATTCGGAGGCGGGGGCAAAGCGGGAGTCGCCTCCCCCGGTGAGGGCCTGGAAGACGGCGGCGGCCAGAAAGCTCCTGCCCCTGTCCATCACCATGAAGAAGTTGAACGTGGAGATAACCAAGTGCGACTGGCCCCTCCTACAGAGGAAGATAGTCCCGTCACCCCGGAAAGACAAAGAGGAGCGGGAGGAGCGCACGGAGGGGGAGGTCAAGCAGCTTGACCTGGGATACTGTTCACCAGAGGTGGGTGTGTGCGCAGGGGGCTCCCTCCTCTCTTAGTCGATCAGTCCATATGTAGTGACGTTTCACCACTTGTTCCTTGGGTTCCAAATGAACATCACTGGTGACTGACTGAGGCTTGGTTTGGCTTCCTGTGAGGTTTATGAAGATTCGAATTTTTTTGTCCAAAAAAGGCTTTGTCGTTTTATTAACAAATGAACAGAAATTTAAACGGGCTTGTAATAATTAAATAAGAAGAGGAGTTCATGTAGGCCAGGGGTCTCAAACTCAATTTACCTGGGGGCCGCTGGAGGTAGAGTCTGGGTGAGGCTGGGCCGCATAAAATATTCCACAAAAAAAAGGGTTTCAAGTATTCCAAAAATGTATTAATACATCAACAAACTACCCCTTTGCCTCATCATAAAACCTCAAAAACACCAGCAACTGAGCATTCTCAGTGGTGTCAGTGGACTCATCCACAGCTATGGAAATGCACTGTGCATTTTTTTTATTCTATCACAGCCAGTATTTCAGTTATTCTGGTTGCTGTGCTATCTGAGGAGGATTTGCTTTTGTTTGCCTTCAAACATGGTCTCCATCACTTCAGTCATACATTATTTTATTATTTATGCATCAGAGAATGGCTTCTTGTGTTTAGCCAACACCCATGCCACTGAGCGAGCAGTGACACTTGGTTGCTTTTTATCGTTGTGACATAACTTTAACAATAATTCTGCTTGCAGCTTGATATGATGATTTCATTCCATTTATTTTTGTGGTTCTTAGTGCTGAAAGGTTGCATCAAAATAACTGTTTTGTTTCGTATTGGCGTTTCGTTGGTTGGAGGGAGGATGAACGCATATTTTTCAGTCCATTCACCTTTGAATTGCAGCGATTTTCACTGTTTACTTTTATTTTACTGGCCATCTTTGAACATGCCATATTTTTCTACTAGCTGCCTGCTGGTAAAAATTATGCTACTCGCTACAGTACCTGCAGATTAGACTACCTGTAAATGCGCTGTCAACTCTCGCTCTGACTCCAACCCGTTGAAAGACAACACGCATTCCGTGAAGACCCGCCTACTCTGCTCTGATTCGCAGACTGTGGGTGGGGGGATGCTGACGGGACGCTGAATATGATTGGACCAAAGCAGTAGACAGACACAGACAGTTGGAGCAGTGCAGAGGAGATAGCAGAGAATTTCGAGGATACCTGCTATACGCACTGATGACAGGATATATTTCCTTCTACTTGGTATCACTCCGGAATCACGTTTCAACCACTAACGTTGCTGCCATGAGCCTGCGCTATGGTAGCCTACAAGTGATAAAATAAATAAAACGCCCAACTCGCGCAACGACTCGGCAACAAGTTGCGCGCGGCGGCGCGGGCTGCATTAACACTACACTTTGATGTCAAGTAGGGGGCCGCAAAATATCATCCAGCGGGCCGCAATTGGCCCGCGGGCCGTGAGTTTGAGACCCCTGATGTAGGCCATAGTGAAGCCATTGTAGAAGGCTTTCAGCCACGCCCCCATCCTTATATAGAACAGGCTCTCAGGGCCTGTAGAGGGCAACACACATACAACCATTCGTGCACACACAACAATATCAAAACAGAGAATATCCTCCCACACACTGGTCCCTAATTGTATATGTGTGTAAATACAATAATTTAAAATAAAAAGCAGCCACTGTATCTGGTAGTACTAATCTCACTGGGCATCTTCAGTCTTCGACAGCAGGCACATCTTGGTGATCGCTTAAGAACACATGTCCTTTTCTGTAGTCTGCCAGAGCCAACAAGACCTTTTTGAATCGGGAATGGTTTCCTCAACTCTCCCAGGCATCCAAGAGCGCTGTTGAATCCACATTCATCTCAATTTCGCCTACTTGAAAATTCCTTCTCGCTGCTGACCAGTGTCTTTTGTATCTCCTGCAGTAAGGGTAGGTACTCTTTAGTCCAGCGTTTCCAAAACAGCTCGGCAATATACTGAATCTGTTTCCAGCTACGTCTCTAGCAGGGAATCTTGGACTTCGCTTTGATTCAGTGTTAATGGAGACTTCCAACCAGGTTCGTTCCATTGTCTGATCTTAGATATCTCTCACTTGTCCCCTTCTGCAGATAAACCTCCTCATAGCATGAATAAATTAGTCTGTATCGAGTGACTGAGCCACCTCCGAATGCACTGTTCTGCTTGACATCCAGGTGAACCTGACACCATATCTTTTCACAAGGCTCCTTGCTCTTCTTACCTTGATGTGCCCCAAATAATCCAGTCCAACAGTAGTGAATGGAGGTGTTATCTGGCATCATCAGCCTTTAAGCAGGTAGACCATGTCCTCCTGTCTTACTTGTCTTTTGTACTTCCATATATATGGCGATGGATGACGGAGGTAATGTGCATGATAATAGGATGTTTGATAAGTCATGGCATAGCTGATCTGTTTTTTTTTTATCTACTTTTTTCTCCCATTTTCTATTTTTCTCCCATCCCAATTTCGTATTGTCCAATTCTACCCTCAGCTGTCTCGAACGCTGTTAGGCCATGCCTCCCACAGGCCGGCTGCAATGTGGACCAAGCCTTGCATCACGTGTCCCCTCCGGTACACGAGGAGGCAGCTGTCGCATCTTTTCACCTGCACAGCGCGATCTCTCAGCGGCAAGGGTCTGCATGGGAGGGTCACGCCGCCCTCGTTGCTTCCTGATTCTGCTGCGCAGGCGCACCAACCGACCTGTAGGAGTCGCTGTCCACAAAGTCCGATCCCCACCCACCAGCTTCCCACCCCTAACGCTGCCAATTGCGTTAGTATGAACGACCAGCCAAGCTGGTAGCAATGCCGAGAGCTGGGCTCGAACCCAGCATCTCCTGCATTAGTGGCGAGCGCCTTGCCCACTGCGCCACTTAGCCGCCCCAGCTGATCTGTTAGGTTGACCCCCGAGAATTCCATCCTCTAATACTGAATCCAACTTGTAAAGGCAAGTTGAACTTTTCACACCAGACCGTGCCGTTTCCAGCCTAGTCGTCTCTTCTGGCAATCTTTGCTTTTGGCTGAAACAGATGATGGATTTCTCCGCCTTTTCAAGGTCAACGGTTATACTCTTTTCTCTTAACCATCTGCTGTGAGTCAATTATTTTCTCCATTGTTATGTTATTCTGTGATCATGCATATGGACGGGTTGACCTCGGACTGCTTTTCTTTTCCCTTGTTTTGCTAGAGATTGCAAGACACTTTTTAATTTGAGCAACCGAGCCACAGCCTTGCTTGACTGTATCCAACAGGAGAAATAAGAAAGCAGCTGGTTAGTGGTGTTCTCTGTTCTCTCCACAACAACGCTAGGAACAACTGTGGCTTCAGGGTCATCGGTGGCACAGCTGAGAGGTTGGTGACGAGATTCAGAGCCTCCTGTAGTCCATGGTCAGAGAGTATACGTCTTGAAACAGTCATCGACGTGGACATTCCTCTTGATTCTGTCATTTACTTCACAGCTCTCATTGTCCTCTGCAACTATTTTTTTTATTTCGTTTTTTTATGCAAAGCTTGCACAACTTGGTGAGGAAGCGGCTCCAAACAGGTGCTCAATTGGCATCTGGGTCAGATGGCCGTCAGGCCACCAGAAGAATCTGAGAACATCCACATTGTTTGCCGACATTCCTACTTGGTGAAACCTTGCCTGTATATCAGCCACGACCGCTATTGATTCTTGACATCTGGAAGTGACTCGGGATAAGTTCCGTTGCAGTTCTCGTGGTGCCACCTCAGCACATCCTTTATCAATGACGTCTGAGAGAAAATCTATGTGCTCTCTCTTTGGAATTTCCTTTTGAGATTCACAAGACGCTTTTCTTCAATTGCTCCGTTATTTGGCATGGCTGTTGTTGGGGAAAATGTGTATGAGGTGGACTAGTTTAATATAGGTCAACTAGCAGTGCTGAAAGACGGTCTGGCTGACGTTCTTAAAACAATTTAGAACAGATGGATATTTCAGTACGGCATGTTGTGTGCTGGTAATCTCGTACATTGTGTGCTTTCATATCTTGTTATTTTCTCTCTTTCACACAGGCACAGCACACACACACAGACACACGGACACACACGTACACAGACACACACAGTCGCACAGATATACACACCGACACACACACACACACACACATTCCCTGTGACATAATACACACATACAATACACATACGTCTGTACGCAGACGCACGCACACACAGACACACACACACATACACACACACACACACACACACACACACACATCTCACTCTCTACATCATATCGTGTGTGGATATCATATCTTGCTTATCTCTCTTCATGTTCTCTCTCCGATGTTAAATCTACGTATCATCTTAATGTACGTCATGTCAGATCTGACATGATGTGATACGTCATCATATCTGTCATGGGGGGGCAGGACTGAGAGGGGATTTAGGGACAGGCAAAGGGATCCAGGACAGAGTGTTTTTTGTTCAAGCTGTGGTGATCCTCTTTGACCCATAGCTCTTGCTGTTAAAG